>NC_133584.1:58870338-59199863 GCF_964106895.1 Numenius arquata | reverse complement strand
CATACAGGTAAATTATCAGGGACGCAAAGGAAAGGTCATAAACCAGGGAAGCCTGGTCAATCCCTCAAGCTCTTCACAATATCTGAACAGAGGTGGGTAGATGATGGAGTGATTTCAGTCTGTAGGGATGGAGAGTAAGGTCTGAGGTTTAGGCTCTTCTGCCTCTCAGACAAAGATCTCCTGGGGGCCAGGAGTCAAAGCTGACCACGTTCCAGTTCAAAGTTATTACTAACTATACAAAGTTACTTTACTGTTTTACCTTACCTTAATATTGAAGAGAGTGATCCACTCTCCATCCTTGTGGTGGATTCTCCATCACTGAACTGTCACTAACATGACAAGGTGGGTTTTTTTTTTTTTCCCTAAGGGACAGGTTGCTTTAAGTAGGAAGGTAGAATCATAGAATCATAGAATGGTTTGGGTTGGAAGAGACCTTAAAGATCACCGAGCTTCACCCCCCCCTTCCCAGGTATCCTGGGAAGCCCCAGAACAAAGCAGTTCAAAGGTGTTTCTGCATCTGCAGCCATTTAAATTTGCTCCTGAAGGGTGCTTTGATGTGCAACTCACAAGAATTAGAACACTTTTCCTGTGTCCCATGGTTTTATAGGGCTTTCATCATTTTATCATTTTATGATATGGGCAGACAAGTGAACATGTTCAGGCTGCTGTGGCTTAGTTCTTTCATCTGTCAAAAACATTCCTTCCTATTGCAAGGACCTGGGATGTTGATGATGTCTCCTGTCTCTTCTGCATTCTTCCACTGGGGTGTAGCTTTTGGTCCGTCAAACTGGAGCTGTTTGATTTGCAGCAAGGGGGTCCAGCATTACTCTGTGTGCCTGGTGAGCAAAGCTGTGGGGAGCAGAACATCTCCGGATCCAGCTGAACACAGAACCCTACTTTGTGCTTGCCCTGGGAATGTGGGAATGGGTGTGATGACTCAGAGGAGATGCTTCTCATTCAATTCCAATGAGTCAACACGGCTTTAAGGGAACGTCATGACTCAGAGACAGATTTAAATTCTTTGAAGGAGTCGACAAGCATGTGGCAGAGGGTGATCCAGCTGATGTAACATGCTGAGATTTCCAAAATTCTTTTAATGAGATTTCTCACCAAAGGCCCATGGAGAAACTGAACTGCCGTGAAGTAGAAGGGCTTTGATTTGAAAGGGAGGCAACAGAGAGGAAGGATTTGATGGGAGAAAAGGCTCACATGGGGAGTTGTGTTGGCATCCGTGCAAGGAATTGTGATGTTCTAGGAGGGCGAATGCTGAGACAACCAAGTTGGCTGATGCCACAGCATTATTCAGTGGTTCAAAATTAAAACTGACCGTGCAGAGGTGCAGCAGGATCTCATTATTCTGTGTGACTGGAGGTTAAAACAGCAGATGCAGTTCACTGTTGATAAAGGCAAAGTAATGGATATAGGGGAAAGCAACTCCAGCTGTAAGCATGCAATAATAGGCTCTAAATTAGCTATTACCATGTAAGAAGAACTTGGAGTAACTGTGGATAGTCCTTCAAAACCATCAGCATGAGGGTCTGTGGAGGTCAAAAAGGCAACGAGAGCATTAAGAATTATTAGGAAAGGAAGAGATAGCAAAGCAAATGCGTGTTATGGCAGGGCACTAATCTCGGGAGCCTATGTCTTGTGTGATGTGTGCAATTCCTGTCCACCCCATCTGAGAATGGAGCAGTAATTTTAGAAAAGGAGATGAGGAGAGTAGAAAGGATGAAAAGGGACACGGAATGACTTCTGGTGGAAAGGGGAATAACACAGGAGGCTCTGAGGCTTGTAAAAGAGATGTCTGATGGGGATATGACACAGATTTCTAAAGTCATGAGCAGCAAGGAGAGGACAGTCAAGAGCTGTCCTCTTGTCACCACTGTTCAGAACACATGAAGGAGGGGGTGTCAGATGGCCATATCAGGCAGCAGATTTAAAGCAAAGAGAAGGAAGTGTTTTTTCATCCAATGGATAATTAAACTGTGGAAGTCACTGACCAGGATGTTGTGGGTATTTATCCTAAGGGATAAATGGATTCAAAAAGCAATTAGATAACTTCCTGGATGAAGATCTCTCTAAGGCTATTAACCACTGTGATGTAAATACAACTCAGTAAATACTTGCCCTGTTTCTTGTTCTCCTTCCCTGCACATTTGCTACAGATGACTGTTGGAGAGAGGAGTCTGGGCTACATGGGTCTTTGGCTGGACTCGTTATAACTGCCTTTAAGGCCGTGCCACTGTAGTTACTAACGGACCCTGCTGACATCTATGTGGATGGAGCTGGGCAGTCTTGTTCTCCCATTTTCCAGCAAGGGGATGGAGAGACAGAGCACCTGAAGGCTCTCAGCTGAGATCTCAAAGCGATCCCATGAAAGGAGTCGAGATGCCCTGTCTTACCTGGTTCATTTTTGCTACCGGCATCCTGAAAACAGCTGTCGCCTCCTTCCTTCCACCTTTCTCTAAAGGCAGCTTGTTCACGGTGAAATAACTGAGGAAACCATCTGTTTGCCAAAGCCTCTGCTTCCTGCAGCCAGGGCAGCTCTGAAGGCCAGTGGTGTTATTCACACGCTGAGTATCTCCAATTTGCACAGCGCTCACCAACACGAAAATGAAACCAGCAAAGACTTGTCAAGGATTGTGTATCCACCTAATGAGTATCAGATGGGTTGTTCTCCCTTCCCTAGAGCTTCTCCCACCTAAGAAGATTTATGTGGCTGAACGTGTTTGTTCTGATCAATTACCATGGTGCAGACACGAATACAAATACGAAAGGAAGAAGATTACGATCTTGATCCAAAGCCCACTAAAGTCAGCAGAAAGGCTCCCGATGTTCACAAAAAAGGCTTTGGCCGTGGTGAAAAGGATGAAACTTTTGATCAGCTTCAGTGAACAAAGTGCCTTGTTAGTCAGTGATGGTTTTTATACAAGCCAACTATTTATCAGCGAATACATCATTGTTCTCACCTCTCCTAATGGGAGGATTAACATGCAGTTGTGGAAGGCATGAGTTCAGCACCAGCTCTGATTTGATGCCGTTGCTTTTCACTCGTCTTCTAGTTGAGGAGAAACATGCAACAGAAGCAAAGATACTATTTTTAGGTATTTTTGCTGTCCAGAAACTTGGCACTCAGACCGAGGAGCAGGAGCAGGTATCTGGTGTGTGTTGCTGACCAGGAGTATTTCACCAGTGGGATACAGGAGGCTGAAAGCTGAAAGCAGCATTTCGTAAGTTCTTCGATCTTCAGAGTCGTTAACCTGAGCGTTCATTAAATTAGTGCTACTGGAAACATCACAGAGCTGAGATAATTGTACCAGTGCTCAAAGCTCGCTCCTCCCTCACCTTCTCCTACACGAGGATGGAAAACCTTGGGCCAACGTTTTTGAGAGCTTAAGGTGGATACAGGGATATTCAGAAATATCCAAGAACCAAGTTTTTTTTCTCTATCTTTACCCCTATAAAAACCAGGCTCCTGATTCATCTGGGCTGCTGCTATAATTATGTGAGTGAGATTATCACAGGCAGAGGATGATTTAGCCCACTTTGTGATAGAATGATGGAGCTAAACAGCTAAAGTTAAGAGAAATGGCATGTTAGATGTTGCACCCATGAAGCAGACCAGCTCAGCCCATGTGGAAAGGGATGTGAAGCAGGATTTAGGTCTTGAGGCTTGTGGATTAGAGAAATGGATTTGCAGCTGCCGCCCAGCTCCCTCTCTGCCCAGGTTTTAAATCTCTTTTCGCAGCTGACAGTCCCCCAAGCCCCGCAGACACCTCTCCCTTTCCTCACCGACCGGGCAGAGAACAAAATGAACACAATTAAAGGGGCAAACAGGGAAAATCAGATCTGATTTGAAAGGGAAACGACATGATGTGTAGTTTAAATAGGGATTCCTGGCTCTGCCATTGCCTCGTGCAAATCACATCCCTTTTCTGCCGCGGTTTTCTCAGCTGTGAAATACGATAAGACTTCCTCCCCCAAGGACAGTCACAAGGTATCAGGAATTAACTGGTATTTAAGCGCCCTGGGAGAAGAGTCCTTTGCAAGTGTGAACAGCCTCCAAATCGGACACTCTGAATGGTGTGCGGGGGCTCTGCCAGCGCTAAAAAATCTCCCATACTGGGAAAAGCCGGCACGATGCATCCCGACATGTCACCGGCGAGGGATCGTCAGCCGTTGCTGCGTCACTGCCTTGAGGATGGCTCCCACTCTCCCGACTTCATTTATTATCTCTGTGTAGGAGGCTCGAAGCATCTTCCTTTCACTACCAGGATAATACGTTTGGCCTGTTCCTGCCCCGAGGGAATTAGCAGTAAAATTCCCCGTAATTTAATTGTGTGTACAGCCTGGGAGATGTTCACTCATTCAAACAGGATGCCATTGCCAAGGACGCTGATAATGCATGGGTCCAAGGTCACTGCAAGGTCACTTGCGCGATTCGCGCAAATTCTTGGATGAAACAGGGTTGGGAAATATCTTTAGATCCTGAGTCTGAAGAGGGTCCAGCAGCACCAGCTGAGATGCAGACACGTAGCTACAGTAACACCATTTCAGTGCAAACAGTACGGAATTTACGGTTGGACTCTATGATCTAAAAGTTCTTTTCCAACCTAAATGATTCTGTGATTCTATGAATGTTGAAGCAACACTTGCTCTGTATTTATCTTAATTTTTCCCTCCTGTACTCATGTTGAACCAAAAAGAAAATAGAAAAAAAAATAAACATATTAATGACCTGGGCCCTCCATCTAGTGAAGTGAGTGGGAATTCAGCCATATCAGGAAGAACTTCTTTGCTGTGAGGGTGGTGAGAGCCTGGCCCAGGTTGCCCAGAGAAGCTGTGGCTGCCCCATCCCTGGAGGGGTTCAAGGCCAGGTTGGATGGGGCTTGGAGCAACCTGGTCTGGTGGGAGGTGTCTCTGCCCAGGGCCGGGGATTGGAACTGGATGATCTTTAAAGTGCCTTCCAACCCAAACCATTCTATGATTCTATGATAAACTTTAGCGGGTGCCGATGAGTTCCACAAGGAGCTACAACCACTTCCTTACTCATTAATTAATGTTAGCCCAGGGTAGCTTCCAGCAGAAGGGGGTTCATACATTGATGACAAAGACATTTCTCAAAGTAGTGTGCAAAGAGGGAAGGGCAATGATTCCCCGGAAAGCTGGCTGTCTTGAGAAATGTATGGAATTTGTATGGGTTTTATTTGCCACATGTATTGAAGAGAGGGTAGAAAAAAAGCTTGAAACCCTCCATGGAAGGAAGCTTATTTAGAGCAGGGGCTGCCCAGCACTTGCGTATATAAGTGTCAGAAAAGCCACCTCTTTGCAGGGTGGCTGCAATGTGCATGTGAAGGCACGTTGGGTGAGTGAAGGTTGCCCTCACAGTAGCTGGCAAATTTTCAGTGAAATCATGTGGCTGCAAGAAGGATTTGTCAGGATTAGTGTTCATCTCTTGTCTGATTTCTGGATGCTAGCCCCCCAAATTAACAGTGGCAAGTACTCAGCACCTACGTGCACCAGTTCTGCAGAGAAGTTAAGGAATAAATGAGCAGTCACAGCAAATGTCCCTTTTCACTGCTGGATGGTGTGTCTTGGTGACAGGATTCAGGTATCCTTCTGGAGCCACGGGAGCGTGTGGAAAAGGCTGAGGAGGACAGGGCATTGCACTGAGCCAGAGCTTGTGGCTCATTCCCTCCTTTTACCTTCTGTATCTGTTTATTCTCCAGGGATCTCAGGGTTGAGCTGTGAAATTTTGAGTCCAAAATGTCCTTGTGCCCTCAAATCCTCATGAACTCAGGATAGAGTTTGATTTTTCCCGATCCATCTGTGGGATGCAACTGCTATGAGAGACCTGAGGTTGGATCCTGCAATAACATCCTCCTTATGCCGTAGGTGGACAGCGGGGGACCTCTGGTTTGCAGCTACTGGAACACCATGAAGTGGTTTCAGGTCGCCATCGTCAGCTGGGGAGAAGATTGTGCAGAAAAGCCAAACCATGAGATCTTAGTATCTGTTTACAGCTACCGTGATTGGATTGAGACCGAGACAGCTAAGAGGGGGAAACCTTTCTTCGTTGAAGGCATAGATATCAGTGCAAATGCCAGGATGGCTCCTTCCAGGGTGGTTCCTTCCAGGGCTGAGACACAGCTGGTGTTTCTTGAGTATTCTCTCCTTTTATTTATCTTTTTAATAGCATTTAGAGTACTCTAGAGAAGATTTTTCAAAACATAATAAAAGTCAGAACTACCATCTCATTCTTCTTTTGCTGCTGACCCATGTAGTCGTGTCTCAGGTCAACCCGCTCCATCTTGCTGATGTGGACACAGACAGCAAAATGAGACACTGCAGTGAGACTGAGGAGCAATGGAGATGCTGGAAAGATGCAGTGAGAGAGCCAGGACACTGGCAGGAGAAGCCTTAATCCTCTGAAAAACCACAAATTTTCCACACTGGTGGGTCACGTCAGGCCCAGTTGTTTGCTGAGCTCACATGCCAAGTCAAGATGTGGCATCTGGAGGAGCTGCTCCCCTTGGAAAGCTGAAACCCTAAGAAAGGCCTTAGCTTTTTCAGTAGCTTAGCTGTTGGCAGGATAGCTCTGGGTTAATGTAACTTACAGCTAATTATTGGCTGAATTTATGTATTTTCTATCTTGCAGCTAAGAGTATCTTCAGAGACCACAGCAGCTGCTCAGGTGATATTTGAAGCTCCTGGGACATGACTACGTGTCAAATTCAGTGTCTCTTTAAGTCAGAAAAAAGATAAGAGAACTTTTGGGCAGTGTTGTAAAGTGTAGCATCATAGAACTAATCAGCTGTATTTACCTGGATTGCAAATGCTGGGTTTGGGTTGTTAAAGGCAATAGAGAAAAATTTGGTTGGGGGAACTGTTCCTGAGCCACCCATAAAATGCTGTCTACAGAAACCCCTGGGCTTTGTAATTATCCAAAATTAATCGCTTGCAGGTAAATGGTAAATCAAAATGAAATAGCATTGGGTTTTGTCTCTGTTGGAGGCCTTTTACATGCACTGCTGAGAGGTCCACATCCCAGCCTGAGCTGGGACTGAGCTGGTCCTTCATGCAACGCGTGATCCTTCTCCAGCAACACAGTGCATCGCAAAATGCGTTCTGGTCCTCACAAGGAGGTTGCTTTTCTTGGAAGCGATGGGGAAAGAGGCAAGCAGCAAGGTCTTCTTCATGTCCCACCTTTGCAACAGCATAAAAGCACCTGTAATTTGCAGCAATGATAAAACTCAGTGAATGTGCAATGGGACAGAACCTCACAAATTGGTTTTAATTACCTTGATATTTTCTGGCTAGCTGGTGGAGAAGCCTTGTAAATGAGAATTAATTCATCTACCTTAAGCTAATGCAAACCCATCTTGGCATAAAAGTCAGACTTTATTTTCTGTGTTATCTGAGCAGAAAATAATGCTTAATTATTATTAGTTCTGAGTAATGCTAATGAAAATTGCTCCACATTAATTTCACATGGCTGACTGGCTAATGGATGCATAAGGGTCTTGTAACCCTTTGCAAAAAGACTAATAAAAGCTAAAAACAAGGGGAATATATTACTTTAGCAGCTATTAGTAGTAGACAGTGTCTGCTGGCATTAATACCTATATTTATTTTCCTTTCTATTAATAATATATCAACAGATTCTAGAAGCTGTGGCAAGGGCTGGACATCAGGAAATATTTCCTAATGCTGCAATCTATTCAGCTACAGAATTGTTTCCCCCAAAGGAAATGAGAGATGGCCTCCTGCTTGAATTATTTTAATGTGGGGATTGTATGAAGCACTTTCGTCTACAGCACAAGGCATGGAAAAAGCCTGCGCTTACAGGCAACTGCAAAAGGACCCAGCAGGTCTTTTCCATCAGTAGCATTTTGCAAACTGATAATGGTCGGTGTTAAACGTAGGCGATGCTGCTTAGTGGTTACAGCAGGGCACTGCTGCTGTGGGGTTCGATCCCTCCTGCTGCTTGTTTACTCACTGGCTTTGGGGAAGGAAAGTTTGTGCTTCGTGCCTCAGTTTCCCTACTTGTAAACTGAGATAATGAAAGTGGTTCATTTTGCTATGTGGAAGCATCAGTTCTGAAAATTAAGACCAGCTATGTAGCTGCAAAAGGATAAACAGGAAAGGGACTTTTCATCCTTATTTAAAACACCATGAAATTCATTAAAGTGAATTCATCTTTGTTACTACATCCACTGTTCAATAATTAGGGCGAGAAAGCAAATGTTTGTTTAATATTTCTATGCCGTAAGTAGGTCTGATGGAAGCACACCGGTGCTGTGTTTTGTTTCAAAGGTATTTGTGTTTTGAGAGAGCACATCACTTTCGATTATGGATTTGATGGGAAAGTGTTGGAGTCGCACAAAATCAAAACGCAACGTATCGGCTTTGTCATTAACATTTCAGTGTGACCCGTTAATTTTTTAAGCTTTATAACATCAGTGTATTCTGTTTCTTATGTTAGTGTATCCTGTATTTGTGGGTTTAGATCACCTAAGTGAAAAGTTTCCCAACTGAACTACCTCAAACGTTATACTTCAGGCAGTAGTTTGCGATGTTCACTTTTTGTCTTAATTTGCAGCTCATTTCTTATTGCCCCTTCCGTCTTTCCAAGTACTTGCTCCTCATGTCCAGCCATCCCAATGAACCAGCTGGCAGCAACTGAGCTTACAACATCCTGCGGCATCACGAAACATCCTCTTATTGGGTATTTCCAAGTATCTGTCTTTGAAGTATCACAATCGGTTGCTTTCTCCGTGTCTCACCATGACTCACTGCTTCAAGGGCTCTTTAATATGCAATTCCCCTTGTTCCCACTGCCCAGACCACTAAATCAATTAGCAAGTGGCTGCAGAGGAGAGAACTGCATTTGGCTCCTCTGCTGGCAAGGGTGGGCTTCAAGACACTGCTGGAAAGTAAAAGTTCCTCTTCTTCGAGGCTTTTGAATCTATATGTCTTAACACTAACTCTGCAGACATTAATCACAATGTAAGCAACCCCAGAGCCTCCAAATTAAGGAAACGGGGAGGAAAGGATGATACAATGGCTTAGGCACTGAATGCCTACACAAGGGCATATATTCAGCTCTTCAGCAACCCTGTGAGATCCTAGAGGAGCTCTGTAGGATCGTGTATGCAGAGGAGTAACTCCTGAAAATTGAGACAATCAGCCATGAGCCATCTGAAATTCCTTAGGACAGCTATTGGGAGAAGAAAGATTTTCTTTTTGTCCTTTCTTCTTTGATGATAACGGGAGAGAATTTGAATGGACTTGTGCCTTGGACATAGGAGGGAAGGAATTTTCTCACCACCAATGTGAACAGCATTGCTTCAGTCTGGGATGCATAAGAACCTGGGTAAAAGACAGGAAAGATAGGAAAGAGAGGATTTTCCCTGAAGATGGTCATCTCAAGCAAAAATTTTGGTCTGAACAACCTCGGTCTGAACAGAATCGTAGAAAAGGGCCAAGGGAATGATAGGAAATGATCTGTCAACTATGAGCACAGTTGAGTTTATAAACAACCCCTGAAACACATTGTGCTGGGCCAGTGGTCTATGTATTCCTTTATTTCAAGCTGCACTAATAATTTGCCCAATTTTGCAACTTTTTTGGCCAGAAACTCAAGCTAAAAGTGATGCTAAACAGAGCAGAGGGCTTTGTTAGGATGGGAGGGGATCCAGGAGTGATGCAGCAACTCGGGGGTGCCGGGGAGGTGTTGAGAACCCTCCAGCCCTCTCAGTGTCGCTGCCCCAGCCACGCTTACGGCAAACACTGAGGAGGTGGAGTGCGAAGCTGGAGCTGGATGTGTAGAGGAGCATGAAGAATCACAAAGTGTTTGTTCAAGGCGGGCCCAAATGATGGGCACCTTGTGACAAGGGATTTGTTTTGCGGATGAGCGAGCGGCTGTCTCTCTGTTTGCATGACTGGTGATATCAGAATGAAGCCATTCGTGCAGAAAGGAGCCTTCCAGCAAATGCATGTTATCACATCCGTGGGGTATGGGCTCAGGGTATGCTGCCACTTGCAAATTCCTCCCATGACCCACATTTGAACCTGTTTCCCGGAGGAATCTGGCACACCGTGTCCTTCAGGGGAATATAATTCTCTCCAAAATCCTCCACATGCTGGCAGATCTCAGGGTATGATCTTTCACGGTTCTTTGTTGGCTCTTTATCCAGTATCAGGAGGATCCGGATCCTGGGCAGCACCTTCATACACTGCATGCTGGCTGAGATGGAGTTAGCTTTCTTTGGTGCTATGTCTGAGATTTGTGACCTAATCAGTGTTGATGACACACCGGTGTTTTAGCTATCGCTGAGCACTGCCTGTGGAGCATCAAGGCTTTCTCTGTTTCTCATGCTGCCCTGCCAGCGAGTAATCTGGGGATGCACAAGAAGTTGGGAGAGGACACAAGGCAGGATCCCTACTGGCCACAGGGATATTCCATACCATATAATGTCATAGAATGATAGAATGGTTTGGCTTGGAAGGGACCATCATGATCATTGAGTTCCAACCCCCCTGACCTGGGCAGGGACACCTCCCACTAGACCAGGTTGCTCAAAGCCCTGTCCAGCCTGGTCTTGAAATAAAATCTCGGGGGAAGAAAGAGGAAGGGGAGATATTTGGGGTTATGGCATCTGCCTTCCCAAGTATCATTAAACATGAAGCCCTGCTTTCCTGGGGATGGCTGAACACCTGCAGTGAATCCATTCCTTATTCCACTTTCGTGCATGCAGCTTTGCTTTGCTTATTAAACTGTCTTTATATTGACCAGTGAGTTTTTTTGCCTTTACACTGGATCCTTCACTTGCATTTTTGCTGCTGTTGTTAAAGGATCCAGAACTCATGCACCACCAAGGATGCATTTGTTTGCTTCTTGCATAAGCTCCAGCTGACTCTGTTGCATTTTCCCTGCAACCAGCTTACAGATGTTGTGGCTTCATATCTCTAATAACCTAAATGGCACCAGGGGCTCTTCTCCAGCCCCGAAACCAACTGGCAGGATCCTGCCTGATCCACATGGTTAAACTCTCAGGCTCCAAATCATGGTGGCTGATCCAAACTACCTCCTGGCAATGGTCCCTGGCCTGTGCTAAGCTGGGAAGTGTTTGGGTTGATGTTTGTGAGTGTGGGCTAAAGCCAGGCCGGGGCTATGGATGAAGCATGGAGGTGAACGAGTTCCTGTACCCACTCAACCCTGTTTGATATACCGATATAGCGCTATAACTTGTGCATCCCTCCCTCCTCCAAACCCGGCTTCTTTCCCAGCTCTTCTGCCAACGATTCCTGCTCCACAGCCATCCCAAACGTCCTCCTACCAGCCTGGCAGGCTCGCTCGAGTCATGAAGCCATTATTCAAATCCTCAAATGGGCTTAAAAGGTACAGTTTGGTGTTCTGTTTTTCCCACTGTGTTTAGAGGCACACTGAGTCACTGCTGAAAAGGGCTTTGACCGACCCGCTGCCTGCCGTTACGGGAAGGGGTTGCATCACAAACTTTTCAATACCACCTACGTTCCTGCCTGGCTGCCAGGATTTCAAAGCAATCACTGCACAATTACAGGCTAACTATACAATAAAGAAAAGGGAATGGTACCATCCCACTGTGAGCTCGTGGAGGACCACAGAACTGTTCTTTAATAAAGGTAAATCGGTTTCTGCTTTGCCGCATAATGAGCCTCTGATGATTTCAGCAGGAGAAATCCCAATTAGAAATGGGTGGAAAAGGGGCGTCCCATCTTGGGAGCATGTTGGAAAGCCTGAGAATTTTTCCTATGGTGTTTTGTCGTTAAACTAAAGCTTTTACATTTAAAAAAACCCACCTTGAATTAGCCAGGTACAATGCTGCAAAGCAGGATTCAAGCCTTCCTACCCCTTTTTTTTTCACCTGCTGCAGTCTGGTAAGAGGAACATCATTTTCCACCCCAGCTATGATCCAGAGCACTAGTGTATGGGCTGTTTGGTTGTGGGATTTGCTGTGGGAGCTGTTCTGCTTTGTATAAATGACTGACTGCAAGGATAAAAGGGTGAGAGACTGACATATTTCTAATACAATTTTGAAAGGCGTTTGAAAAATCCCAAGGTAGCTGCAATATTGAAGGAGAGGCAAAGTCATCTGCTGGTTCAACCTGAACCAGACCCCAGAGAGAGTTGTAGGAAGCACAGACTTGCCTGGTATCACTTGTAGGTGCATACTGTCACTAAATAATGATGGTGCTAGCCAGGAGGCAAACTCAGAAGGCCACATGGCCTGTTTTGGCTATCTTCAGGCTATTAAGCCCTGTCCCTGCCCTGTAAGGGTACTCTCAACCCAACTGCCTCTTGGAAAATGACTGCATCCTGGAGCACAGGAGGCAGGTGGCCAACTGAATGTCTCCAAAGATATCACCTTCTGCATGGGAGTGGGCGCCTTCTTCCCCACATGGGAGGTGGTCTTCATGGAACATCACCTAGGGATGTGGTGGAGCCTGCAGAGCAACAGGAAAAAATCCTTACCCTACAATGTAAAATGCAGAAGGCCAAACTTGGAGCAATGTCTGTCCTTACTTTCTCCACCAGGACCAAGAGCTGGCAAGTTGAATTTATGTATCTAAAGCCAAGCTGAATTTGCATACCTAGTTACAGTTTATTGCATGTATTTCTGCCCAAAACTTTATGTGGGAATGCTTGGAGGTCGGGCATCATCTCCTTCTGCAAATTTTGCTCAGTGGCATGAGCAGGAACAGCAGCACTGTGTGTCAGTAGAGCTTAAGTAGAAAGGAAAGTGCACAAGGAACCTTTCCTTTCCTTTCCTTTCCTTTCCTTTCCTTTCCTTTCCTTTCCTTTCCTTTCCTTTCCTTTCCTTTCCTTTCCTTTCCTTTCCTTTCCTTTCCTTTCCTTTCCTTTCCTTTCCTTTCCTTTCCTTTCCTTTCCTTTCCTTTCCTTTCCTTTCCTTTCCTTTCCTTTCCTTTCCTTTCCTTTCCTTTCCTTTCCTTTCCTTTCCTTTCCTTCCCTTCCCTTCCCTTCCCTTCCCTTCCCTTCCCTTCCCTTCCCTTCCCTTCCCTTCCCTTCCCTTCCCTTCCCTTCCCTTCCCTTCCCTTCCCTTCCCTTCCCTTCCCTTCCCTTCCCTTCCCTTCCCTTCCCTTCTTTTTTTCTCCTCTCCTCTCCTCTCCTCTCCTCTCCTCTCCTCTCCTCTCCTCTCCTCTCCTCTCCTCTCCTCTCCTCTCCTCTCCTCTCCTCTCCTCTCCTCTCCTCTCCTCTCCTCTCCTCTCCTCTCTTCTATTTTTCTTTCCATTTCCTAAGTACCCCATGCCATAAGGGATGGTGATACTTTGGATCCCACTCCTGCCTCGGTCCGGATGCCTTTTCCGTTACATAGGCTCAATTCTTGATTTTTTTCTGGCAGATGGGGCAGTGCCTCCTCTGTGACCGGCCACAGAAAGCACGCAGCCACTCTTAGGCATGGTCCCTCAGGCAAGAGTTGATCCAAGACTGAATTGCCTCAGGCATTTTTAAACTAGAAAAATTTACTGTAAAGCCGTTAAAAACAGGTTTCTTGTTGGTTTTGGCATACAAATTCTGGCACATGGAGCTTTCCTTTTTCTGTTTCTGGAGGACAGCCGTAGCTAAGCACGTATATCATGATAGTCTTTGTAGTTTGCTACCTGTTCTGCAGCGATTGAGTTTTTGTGCCATGTATTAAGGGTGCCGAGTGCTTGAAAAATCTAATGCTAAAGCTCTTCTACTTTCTGACCTGTGGAACAGATGGATGGCATAAGTGGAAATTGCTATTTATTTTTTAAAGAGCTATTTCATCCCTTAAGAAAACGTTCCTTCAAATGCCAGAATGAGAAAAAGAAAATCTTCCTAATGAGTGTAACTATTAGGTGGGAAATGGTTTCTCAAAAGAAAGAGTAGAAAGCTCATCACTTGGGAGTTTTAAAATTACAGTGAAAGAAGTATTAAAGACCACCCTGCGAGACAGAAGCTGGCACAGGTTGATATATGAGATGGAACTAGGGCAACTGTGTCCATGTCGTAAACTGGGCATGTTGGTTTTTATTTCTGTAGCACCACATTCAAGGGATCCCTTTTGCACTCCAGAACACAGTAAGTATGAAAATGGAATGGAATTCCATAGGGGACTTTAAGATGGCACCCACTACCCCTAAAAGGGGGATTTTCAAAGAATTTCAACAATCATTGCCAGGTTCTGACCTTCAAAAGAGTTTTGCTCAAATTTTAGTGGATTTTAAGGTCAGAAGAAACTCATCACATAATTTTGCCTTGTGTAATGCAGTGCAACAAAACCTTAAAGAAAAATATTACTTTGTTATGAGTTTATTAAGATTTTTAAAACTACATTATAAAAGCACAAACAAAGAAGAGTGTGGCACACTTCAAATATCACGCCACTGCTTTTTTTATTTAAGCAGAAGCTGAATTCTTGTAAAGGCTGAGCTTAGCTGTGGATGTTAAGCATAAAAAATATGATGCTCCTGGCTATCTTACACAAATTGAGTTTAAAAAAAAAAAAAAGAAAAAAAAAGAAAACTTCTCTTGCTTTGCCACCCTTCTTTTGTGGCTTTGTCTAAAAGCTTTTTCTTCTCTGTCAGGAAAGAAAAATAAACTTTGATGTCTCTCCAGCACCTTTAATACAAATAATGCTGAGATATTGCAGTAAGAATAAAATAGGAATTAAGTGGAATTTCCTATAGAAAATCGATAGAGAAAATGGAGTTGCTCAACTTTTTGCCTGTAAAAGCCTAATTCTGGAAAAAAATGTATATACTCATATATTTACATGCATATGTTTAAAAGAGCTCAAATTATGGTTTAGCTTTTCCAGTCTTGTAATTGAAAAATGTGACCTCTAGATGGCAGAAACTCCCTCTTTTGGGCTTTTTTTTTTTTCCCTTTTTCTGATTTGTGTTTGTTTTTTTTTTTTTTAAAAAAGAAAAAAGTCCCTGCACAGGATGTCACAAAACCAAGTTTTAGTATAACAGATGGATTTATAAGTATTTAGCCTTACCCAAGCCTGGAGATCTCAGGGCAGGTTGTGGCATCAACCAGCTCTAAGCCACACTGAATTTGCTTTATGCTTATCATACTGCAAACCTTACACCGAACTGCAATTATCTGTCCTCCCAGCCAGGCAGGTCAAAACGTTTTTTGGTGGCCAGACATTTAATCTAAGTCTGAGTAAAATCAGGATGAGATAAGTGACTAAATATTAGAGGATCTGGATTATTTGGATGCACAGTGCAGCACAAGACAGAGAGGGGATGGGGGCATTACAGAATTGTTCGCCCCATCTAGCTGACATATCTATCAGGGAAAAGGACTGTTTGGGGCCTACAAAAATGGTTCCCTAGCTAAAAGTTTAGCACCTAGGCTAAGGGGGTCACTTAACGGTTTTCTACTATCCATGGAGGGAGATGGGGGATTCATCCCTCCTACTTGGGGCATCTTCTTCATCCAAGGACCACTGATGTTGCCTCACACTTATATCCTCGCACCTTCTTGTGCTGAAATTTATGGCTTTCCATCCTCATCTCTGAAGGTGGGGACCTCACAGGCTGGGAACCAATGGCCTGCTCTGCAAACAAGGTGTTCGCATGTTACTGCAAGCAGAGGATGACAGACCGGGCCACTTAGAGTGAAACGGGTTTTTATGTGTCTGCCTTCTCATGGTATCATGACCAAAATACATTTTGTCCTTTATCTCTTCTGGCTCTGGGTAACAAGCGGGTCTCCTCTTCACTAATTTCTCCCTGTTTATATTTTTAATTCTCTTTTCCCACTTCTGCTCTCAGTCAAGGGTTTCCAGACCTTCTCCAGGATTATGCTCTTCTCACATTGATGTAAATCTTCAAGGTTTGTGGCCATCTCATACCCTCCAGGGGCACGTCCTACACTCACAGCTAGTTACCCAAACCACCTGACTCCAGCCATGGGAGAGATGGGTAAATCTGAGGGATATGAGGCAAAAAATTTATTCTGCCAGTAGACTAGAGCACATGAATGTAGGAAAGCCCAACATTGACCAAAGATCCTTGGATAATTCTTGGTATTAATTAGTGAGAAGTCTGTGTTCAAGCAGGGATTGGGCAGGTGAATAAATAACAGGGAAAAGGCTTCTAAGGCAGAATATAATGCAAGAGCGTAAGAATGTCCAATGGCTTCAGATGATGAGTCTATCCAGTCTCTACCAGTGGCCAAGCAGGCGAGCATGGTCAGGGCTACCAAATGTCTTTTTGAAGGCTGGCTATTTGTTCCTCCTGGACTTTGTAAGACCAATAAATTAATTGTTTTGATGGCCAGAAAGGAACTATTTTAATCATGTTATCTGAGCTCCTCTGTAGGTGCAGCTCTTGAGTTTGATGCAAAACTCTCCACTTCTCCATAAGCCAACATGGTGAAACACGTGCATCGTGAGGATGAGGCTCACTTCAGCTAAGCCCAGTTCCAGCACAGGGGCAGGATCTCGCTGGGTCCTGTCCTGGGAAAGGTGCATTTCCCAAGGTGGATGCCGTGTTGGTACCCTGAGGTGTTACACTCCTCAGGTTCTGAGTGCTTTGAGCTTTCATGAATTCACATGGCCCTTGCCTATGTTGTGTGGTGGGTCACTGTGTGCTGCAAGAAGGTGTCCTCTGCTCACTGGGTGAGATAGGAAAGGGCTATAGCCCAGCAACAGTTGTGGTGCTGCTGAGCACAGCTCATCTCACCTCCCTTTATGTGCCTACAGCACATGTTTTTTATCTGATCAGGTCTTTAGACTCCTACTATTGCCTGTAAAGTCCTAGAAAGTGATCCCAGTCAGTGATTCATCGCACCCTAAATCAGATATCTACACTTGGTCCGATGACTCACTTCATTGACTGTGCTGTCTGGGTTTCTATTGACGTTAATGGGAGGCTGAACACCTACCTCTGATGTAGACGTCTGTGCCATAGACATAGCTGCCCACACACAGGCACCCAGTGCCGTTTGAGATGTCCTGCAGCATCTAAGACATCTGTATCCCCTGGCAGGTATGACATGTGAGATCTTTGTCTTCTGGGTAGCACCTGGAGGTCAGATGGGACAGGCCTGAGCATTTCACATGGCATGAAGTGTCTGTAGTTAGAGACCTGAATTGAAGAATCAATTTTCCAATAATGAGTCTCCATCAGATTGGTTGAGCAAACTATCTACGATGCTTGCATTGGAGATGCAGGTTTGTGATGTTGTCTACAAACACCAGAGCCACAAAAGGGGACTGAGCTGGGACATACTTAGCCCATTCTGCTGATGCTGTTTCTCTCTCTGTCTCTCACTTAGCTATTCAGTGGAGCAGGGAGGACTTGGATGATAAGTGATAATGGCCACCAGACATGCTATCTCCTCTCTTTCCATCCACTCCTGTCTTGTTCCAGCTGAAACAGTGATCAAGTTAAAATCAAGGGCAGGAAAAAAGTGACAATATAAGGAGATTAAAAAAAAAAAAAAGCCAGACATATTTTGCAATCCAGCAGGGCGGTGAGTGGGACTGGCACTTCCACTGCAACCGTTTCTGCTGCGGGAAGGAGGGAATTGGACAAAACTAAATCGCATTCACAGACAGCTGCTGAATCAAAGCTGCTTACACTGAAGGATGCAAACACTTTCCTTGTTGCACTGATGCCTCTGGGGGAGGAAAACTCCACCAACCTGCATAAATTACATGGCAGAGAGGAGAAGAAGCTTATATGAGGTTTCGACATGTCCCGAATAAGAATCTCTGACGTTGCGCTAATAAAACTCAAAATCCATTAAGAAATAAAAATATGATGCTGAAGGAATCAAAGTGCCTTGAGCTGCAGAGAAAGAGAAGTGAGGCAAAGGGACAGAGGGCATCACCCATGGATACAGCCAGTTCCAGTGCAAGAGTTGGCTTCCACGTGGAGCCAAGGGCACCCTGAGGGACGGAGAGGGGTGCCCCTGGAGGGGCCACAGAGCGTGGGAAACATTGCACTCTTTTCCTCCATCCTAGAACATGTAAAGGGCTTTATAAAGGGTGACAAGGAGGGAAAAACTGTAATTTCAAAACTACCATAATCCTTTGTCATTCTCTCTGAGGACTGTCGCAGCTTGGCGATGCTTAAACCAAAAGGACCATTTCATGTTCTCAAAAATCCAATGACATCTCAAGCAGGTGACCTCATAGTCCTGTATAAAATACCCTGAAAACTTCTGGATTCTTGGCTGAGAAGTTATCAAGGAGCAATATGGGTCACCAGGGGCCAATGACAAACCATAATCAGGACTCGCACCAAAATACCTCTGTGCCGCCAGCATTGCCAAGATCAGGCACTTTGCTGAAAAACCAGGTCCTTCGAAGAGGGCTTCGATTTAGCTCTGAAAAACTGCAGACATGTAAACGATCTTTGCCTGGATGTTGTTATTTCCTGAGCATAATGGCCCTGTGTGTGAGCTTGTGCTGCTGCACGGGGATAAAGAAGGGTCCATCCAACCATGGTGGTAAAAGGCTGGGTTTTGTCCTTGTGTCCTCCCTGGGGAGGCACCATGTGATCGCCAGAGGGGGATCTCAGCTCCCTCACCATGCCATGGAAAGTGAGTTTGGCAAAGCTCGGGGCCAGCAGGAGCAGGATCAGGCCCTGCATCTCATACACAGCTCCATGGTTTGGCAATTTCATCCCAACAGCCGCCTGTCTGGGGATTTGGAGAATACTGCGGAGATGGAGAAAGGAAGGAATAGAGTTTCACCTTTTATTCTTTTATCTTGGCAACAATGTGTGGTGGGAAAAAAAAAAAAAAAAAAAAAAAAAAAAGAAGAAGAAGTTATGAATGGCAGAATTAACAATAATATTAGCTCCCCCTCCCCATCCCTCCTCCCTCTCCCTCTGCCGTCCATTCAGGAGACCGACAATAAACAAGGTCATTTGATTCATTCAGCTTGGGGTGTAAACAAAGTCTTACAATAAAAACCCTCCATCAGGGCCCCCCTTTTTCTCTAAGAATAGATCCCCCCCCCGCCCCCTTCCCAAGCCGGGCCCCCCCCCTCTTGGCTTCTCCTCTCCCATCATCCCTGGATCGGTGGCCGCGGGCGTCCAGCCCTGCTGCCACTTCCGCAGTCCCCGTCCCAGCTCCGTGAGGCCCCGCTTCCTACTTGGTGTGGGAACCTCGGCTTCCCCAGGCAACATCTGCAGGGATGGCCCTGCTTTCTCATGCCGGTGGCAGCACTGCCTCATCGCGGGCTCCTGATCCAGAGGGAGAGAGAGACAGAGAAAAGAGAAAAAAAAATCCACAATAATAAAACAAACCCGACCCAACAATAAAGGGTTTCGCATCCCCCTCCCTGGCCCGCAGGGAGCAGATCCCAAAAGCTTGTGGTCAGCTTCCTTTTTTCACAGGCTTCACTGATGTTGGTGCAGCCGATGGGGAAATAGCTCTGTGTGTGTGCGTGTGTGTGCACGCACAGCGGGAAGGCTGCAGGTTGTGCAAGGAGCTGTGTAGTAGGATCGAGTCTAGGATGGGGCCCAAGGGGTGCATGAGCCTCTGCCTGCACCGGAGGAGGTCATGAGGGTTCATAGAAGCACAGAAACATTTTTGTTTGGATGGGAAGGGACCTTTAAAGGCCATCTAATCCAGCCCCCCCCGTCACGAGCAGGGACATCTTCAACTAGATCAGGTTGCTCAAAGCCCCATCCAACCCGGCCTTGAACACCTCCAGAGATGGGGCAGCCACCACCTTTCTGGACAACTTGGGTCAGGGTTTCACCACTCTCATCATAAACAATTTCTTCCTTATATCTAATCTAAATCTTCCCTCTTTCAGTTTAAAGCCATTATCCCTTGTCCTATCACAACAGGCCCTGCTAAAAAGTTCCATCTTTCCTGTAGTTCCCCTTTAAGTACCAAAAGGCCACTATAAGGTCTCCCTGGAACCTTCTCTTCTCCAGGCTGAACCCCCCCAACTCTCTCAGCCTGTCCTCACAGCAGAAGGGCTCCAGCCCTCCAAGCATAGCCATGGCCTCCTCTGGCCCCGCTCCAACAGCTCCATGTCTCTCCTGTGCTGAGGCCCCAGAGCTGGAGGCAGAACTGCGGGGGGGGTCTCCCCAGAGCGGAGAAGAGGGGTAGAATCCTGTCCCTTGACCTGCTGGCCATGCTGCTGGTGGCGGTTGGCTTTCTGGGCCGGCAGTGCACATTGCTGGCTCATGTTGAGCTTCTTGACCACGAACACCCCCAAGTCCTTCTTCTCAGGGCTGCTCTCATTCCATTCTCTGCCCAGCCTGTATTTGTGCTTGAGATTGCCCTGACACACTTGAAGGACCTTGCACTTGGCCTCATTGAACTTTATGAGGTTCGCACAGTCCAACCTCTCCAGCATGTCCAGGCCTCTCTGGATGGCATCCCTTCCCTCCAGTGTGTCAACCACTCCACACAGCTTGGTGTCATCAGCAAACTTGCGGAGGGTGCACTCAGTCCCAACATCCATGTCACCAACAAAGAGGTTAAACAGTGCTGGTCCCAGTACCAACCCCTGAGGAGCACCACTCATCACTGGTCACCACTTCGACATCGAGCTGTTGACCACAATCTTTCGAGTGCGACCATGCAGCCAATTCCTTATCCACTGAGTAGTCCATCCATCAAATCCATGGCTCTCCAATTTACAGACAAAAAGATGTCATGTGGGACAGTGCCAAATGCTTTGCACAAGTCCAAGCAGATGATGTCAGTTGCTCTTCCCTTATCCACCAACAGAGTAACCTCGATGTAGGTTGCCACCAAAATAGTCATGCATGATTTGCTCTTGGTGAAGCCATGTTGGCTGTCACCAATCACCTCCTTATTTTCCATGTGCCTTAGCAGAATTTCCAGGGGGATCTGCTCCATGATCTTGTAGGGCACAGAGGTGAGGCTGACTGGCTTATAGTTCCCTAGGTCTTCCTTTTTTCCCTCCAGTGACTTGCAATGGCCCCAGGCTCTGCAGGGAATGCTGGGATGCAGGAAAGGGGGACCACAGCATGACCATGGCCCATGGACTGAGTCTCCTGCTTTGGTCAGGGTGGACAGGTATTACCAGTAACTCTCCTAAAACACGCAGTTTTCCTGTCCATGTCTCAGTGACACGGATGCATTGCTGGATTTAAGCACTGTGGAGACTGCGTCAGTTTTTGGTCTCTTGAGTCCACCATAAACTTCCTCTGTGTGACCTCAAACAGCCCAAATCCTCAGGATCACCTCAGCTTCCTACTCAAAAGCACGGAAATAACACTGGGCCAACTCACCTTCACTCCCCGTGCCTCAGTTTCCTCCTTTTTTTTTTTTTTTCCTCAGTGTTCAACTACTTACTTTACTTAAATTGTAAATTTGCAACATCAGAGGTTGTCTCATGATATTTCCGCATCACTTAGTACAATGGAAAACAGCTCATCTTTTACAATTTTTCTACAACCACAGGGCTATCACAATGATGTCTTGAGCTCCGTAATAATAATAAAAATAATAAAAAGGAATGAGTTGTTCTTTCTCTGGGGAGGAAGGCTATTTTCAGAGGTGCTCAAGCGATGGCTTATAACAAATAATTCTAATACAAAGCCTGTTTTTTTGCAATTCAGTATTTGCAACACCACGAATATGGCTGCACTTTTACTTTTTGTTTGTCTGCTGGATCCCTTCCACAATTTCTTGCCGGGAGAAGAAGTTTCTTTTCCTGTATTTCCTGGGAGAGAAAATTCTCCAAAATACAAACTGCGAGAGACTGAGCTGCAAGAAGGGGGAAAACTTTGGGCCAAACCATTGGGTAAATGTACTGCAAGAAACCCCAGCCAACAGCAATGAACTCTTCTGCTTCAGTTATCACCTGCATAATATAAACATGTCTTTTAGGCAAGGAAAATGCCTCTTTTCCTCCCTTTCTCACACACTTGCTCACACACACTATAAAAATTTCTTGTTTCATCTGGTAAAATGCTGGCAGGTTCATTGTGGTCCTCGCTGACAGGTCCTCTCCAGCAGGACATCCAATTTAGGTCACCAAGCAGCCTGCGGCAGCTTTGTCTCTTCTTTCCAGGAGTGGATCCGTGACTGCATGTTCATTGCTGCTCTGATGAAAGACCTGTCTGGCAGGGACCATGAGACTGACGTTTTGCTGAAATTGCTGGTGATGTCTCAGAACAGAGGAAAAGGGAGAGGACTGAGACCTCTGTGTAAGAGCCGTGTAGCTCTTAGTCAGAAAAAAAAAAGGGAAATTTAGCAGGGCATCATTTCTGAGTTCGTGCTACACAAGAGCATAGTTCAGCTTCAGACACCGCCACTCTCTTGAAATTCAACATGGCAAAGTTTCATCCTATCAAGCAGCAGAAGACTGATAAGCAGAAATCTTCCTGCGCAGGCTTAGCAAAGCCTCTGGGGTGCATATACAGAATAGCTGGGCAATGGGATAATTCCAGTGTCTCACCGGGATTTTCCTGGTCTCACTCTAGCTGTATCAGTACCAAAAAAATACCCCATAGCTGGGAAATAATGAAAAGGACAAAACATGCTACACTTCTTCTCCAGTGGTCTTCTTTGAAGTGTAATAAGATCACTCTAGATCTGATTTTTTAAGATTTGCAGTACAGATTTTCCATGGGCTTGGTGCCTGCCCTTGAGGAACGATGTGGCCCCTCAACAGGGCAATGAGAAGGCAGGGAAGTTCCCAGTTTGAAGCTGTTTGAAGGGATGCATTGCAAGGGTGAAGGAAAACTTCAGCTCAGTCCCTGGGAATTCTTCTACAGCCAAGAAATCCGCATTGTTGGAATGAGTCTCCCAGAGGAAGTGATTGAAATATCATCGTGTGAATCATATCTGTAACAAGGTTGGGCTGTAGGAAACAAACCTTTGCTGAAGCCTGGGAATAGATGACCTAAAATGACTTTTTTTCATGCAGGAATGGCCTTCAGCAGCCCATGTTAAGTGAAGGGTGCTGGTTTTGGAGGTCCAGCAGGGCTGGGTTGTCCCACAACATTACCTGCCACCGACTGTGCTGCACAGGGTGCTTGAGTACAACTGTAGGATGGCTCTTGTGCTATTTAGAGAGGGTTGAGCCACCTCAAATGATGCCCCTTGTGGTGTTAAAAACTGCATGTCGCATATTCTTACGGTATGGCTGATGCCTGGTGTTTGCTCAGAGCAGCTGTAATCGGAGACCTAGCACTGTATGGGCAGCCACGGTGCCACAGGGAGAAGAGACACAGGGAGAGCTGTAGGTTGATTTGAGGTCCTGCTTTGGGATGGTTGGTGGCTGGTACAGGGATGGGAAAGGATGTCTGGAGTGATATATATAGTCCGGGAAGGTGAGTGTTGTGCTGAGGTGAGGAGGTTGCACTGGTCCATGACACAACATCTCTGGGAGGAGAACTATCCAGTAACTCATTTAGGATCTGGACTGCAAGTCTTGCTTAATCATAGAATCATAGAATGGTTTGGGTTGGAAGGGACCTTAAAGATCACCCAGTTCTTCTCCCCCTGCCCTGGGTAGGGACACCTCCCACCCAACCAGGTTGCTCCAAAACCCCTCCAACCTGGCCTTGAACCCCTCCAGGGATGGGGCAGCCACAGCTTCTCTGGGCAGAGCAGAGGTTTATTCCATACATACTTTCCATGATGCACCTTACTTTCTACTGTTAATTCCACCATAGTTTTCTGTCGCCCCTATCAAGACTGTTATGTCAAGAACTATGTATAAAGGCAGCAAAAAGGCTGTCTGCCCCAGTGAGCTTAAAATCTGCATGCACCTTGCATGAAATTACTGAAACAGTTGACACATACATGAGGTATTAAATAACCCACAAAACTTATTATCCACCTCAATGGATGGGAGGAAGAATTCAAACCCCACCTAAACTGCTGTTTGTTAGGTAGCTTCAACAAATATCTTAATTTTTCAGTAGTTGCTTTGTCCTGCCAGACTTTCTTACTGCCTGCCTCAACTCAGTCCTACCAAAGCAAACATTAACAGCTCATCCAATTGCCTATATTTAACACTCCAAATCTGGCACAGATTTATACCAGCGCTGGTAACAATGGCACTGAACACCTGTCAGTGACTGCATTTGCCCAGGGATTCACTTCGTTCCATGCCGTGTGTTTAATAATTCCTGAGAACAATGGGACAAATAAACATAGTTTTTTGCTTAGCTTTTACTCAAGCCAACGCCACTGTCCAAATTGTACATGGGAGGCCTGCAGAGGCTGGTGGTTGTTTCCTAGGCTTGCCGCCTCTTTCCCTCAAAAACCACGTTGTCAGCAGCTCTGTGCTCAGAGAGGACATTTACCACTTGTATGTAAGGAAGGAAGAAGGAAGAATGAGCAGGAAAGGGGCAGCGTCATGCTGGGCTCCGAAGGCAAGGATGATAAATTTGAACTTGAAGCAGTGGATGACGGACAGGTCTTCTAAGAAAGGCTGATGTGGTCTGAGCAGAAAGGATGGAAGATGCCTATAGAGCATGGCCAAGTTGGAACAACGAGGGGTTTACAGGAGCCAGTGTAGAAGGTGGGAGCTGGTGATGGTTGATCGGAGGGAATATAACAATTTGCAGTGGTGTCTTGGAATAAAATGTAGGAATGGGGATGGGGAGGACTGGTGGAGGTTGTCAGGGCTGTCTTCGGGTGGGGAAAGAGACTGGGAGGGAAGGCAGGTCATGTCTTGGCTTCTCCTGGTGTCATCCAGAGAGCTGTTGAGAGCTGAAGGGTTTCTGACCCTCTGAAGGACAGCGTAAGCCTTTGCACATTGTGAGTGAGAAGCACATAGCAATTTAATCTGCTGGCTAATGGTTTTCTAGACATCAATCAGTGCTTAATATTACCCACTCTTTCCACAGAAATGAGCCCTGCCTTGTGAGGTTGAGTAGCTCTGTTCCCCCAGTCACAGCTAGTGTCTCCTAGAAATTTGTGGATGGGTGTCTCAGCAGTGGCTCACCATGAAGGATGGGTGGTCTATTTAAAAGGAAAATTTCAACTCTTGAAGTCTTGGACGCTTGAGGAAACTTACTGACCTGAGCAGTGTGGTAGTACCTTTCAACCTGTCAGATCTGGAAGGGGAACCACCACAAAATTTTGGAGAAGCTTTGCTGTTGACCTTTGTTGTTGACCTTCACTGTTGACCATGAGCGTAACAGTGGTCAAGGAGACAAATTCACCTTCGCTCAGATCAACTGAACTCTGGGTTTACAAAAAAAAAATTAAAAAAAAAAAAAATTTTGGCAGGCTGTGTCTGTCCAAAGTCTGAATGAATAGAAACTCCAAAGGAAGCACCTGCTGCTAAAGGAAATCCAGGACAAGTTTTATTATCCTTTTTCACAGGTCTATTCAGGACTACATTAGGGGTTTCCTCTTTCCTTTTCTGGTACTTCACACTCATTCACAACAAAAAACATATTGTGCTTATGAATTATATTCCAGAGAATATAGCTGGAGCTTATAAAGGCCCTGGCCAAAGAACTTTATTTTTAACCTCACTCCCTTGTGGATTAATTTCTCAAATGAAAGCTTTGCAATTGTTTGGGGTTATTTTTCTCTCTTTTTTTCTTGGACGGGGCACAAGGGCAAATCCTGCCTGTGCCGTGTTAACAAAAAGTGCCTCTCAAGGAACGAGGAGCAAAGGAGGTAAGTGAGGCTCTTGATGGAGCTCAGCTTCAGGGCAAAAATGGAAAATATTAATGCGATTCCTCCAAAACGAGCAAAGTGATAGAAGGCCTCCTATTAATGAGGCATTGACCATTCTGGTGCATGCAGAAACCAATGGCAATTTTTTCCATTTCTAATCTGCTGTAGCTGCACAGCACAAGGGGAGAGAAAACCCCCTTTGGCTGCCGAAGGCCATATGAAGAGCAACTTTTGAGTTTGACCCTGAGACCATCTGAGCCGGTGATGAGGTACCCAGGAGGCAGCGAGGAGTTGGCTGATCAAACACAGCTGCTCAGCGTAACGTCTTCCGGGTACAGAGTACATAAAAGCTGAAGGGCTTGCAAACAACCCAAGTGTAACGCACGAGCCACTTGTGAACCCGTATGTTTGATTTAGTGGGTCATTTTGCACCTGTGCGAAAGGGATGCGAGCTGATCCTTGAGTAGCCTGGGAAGGTTTTGGACCCTGGGGGTGGGTGCCTAAGAAGTGGCTCTGGGCCCTCCGTGTAGCAAATATACTGTATTCCGTGAGTGCAAAGACACAAAGCCTTTTCTTGTTTTAGTTCTCATCTGTCCTTAAAAGTCTCCTTCTTGGTTTTAAGCGCCCTTGTGCACCCCCCTGCCTCCACACCATCAGGAGGTGACAGCCCAGAATACAGCTTGTCGCTGCTGCCACCTTCCCCTGCCCCTCCGGGTGCTGGTTCTCCTTCTCACAGGTTATATTTTGATTGGGAGCCCTTTTCAAGAGAGGACATGGCCTGCTCTGCTTTGCAGCAGTGACCAGCATGAGAATTCCTTCTTCAGCCTGAGGCTCCCTGTTGCTACCGCAGCGGAAATAGTAAATTATAGCAATTAGCGGTGGCATAAATCAGAAACCGTGACCAGACGAGGTCACCGAGGACTCGAGGGCTGCATCATACCCGTAAATTACCCCGGACAGGAATTCCTTCATCCGCACTGCTAAATTGAGCATTTCTTGACATGATTTTGGCCCAGGCCAAAGACATTGACCCCAGGAATGGCTCAGGCATTAACAAGGGCCAGCGATCAGCTGGGCATCTAGTGTGGGACCTTTTAGGTGGTTAGAGAGCAACCATCGCAAGGGGCATGCTAGGCAGGAAGTCCTGGCAGTGTTTAGTAGAGATGCAGCCCATTTTTAATGAGCATGGGCTCATTTTTAATGAGTGTGTTAGCGTGGAGATGGCATTTCTATGCAGGGAGAACACGCTCTGGTTCCCAGATAGCAGTTTTAACTGCCCTTGATGTTCCTCACATTTCTTCCCTCACAAGTTGTCAGCTAAGGATGTTTTAAGGTGTTGCCCCAGGGTCAAGCTGTTGGTCCGTGTGAGTTCCAAGTGGTGTCAGACACCATGTTGCTGAGCTGAGGTATGGCATGGCTCCTGCCCTCGCAGGCAACAGTCTCGCCTGGTTGGAAGGTGAGACACACAAAGCCCTGAAAGTCCTTGATGCAGGATGTCAGCACAACAGGGGCTTCTCTGTCCAGATGGAATTGATTTTTCTTTTTCTCTCTTTGGCTTTTAGGATGCTTTTCTGAGTGTTCTTCCTTGATCTTATTAGATGGCAAGGATAATTACAGATGTCCCCTAATATTTTGCAATATAGGAACTGAACACAGTCAAATATACAGCTTATTTTCTACCTTGACAAGCTGTATTACTCCTACTGTAAGGAAAAGTAATATGAAATGTAAGAAATAAAGTCAATGTCTAACTTACATCTTGGCTGGCTAGGCTGGAGAAGAGGTTGAAATCCTGAGGTTGACCTGATACCATTTGTGGGCAGCCTGGATTTGGGCAGCCAATGAATCCCACTTCTTGCAGCGCAGGGGATCAGGGTCCCTCATGTCTGACTTGTCTCCTTGCCACACAACACTGCCACAATAGGCTTCCGTACTTTAGCTCTTTAGGTTTTTCTCCATCTCTGAACTGGTTGCCCAGGAACATCAGTGATGATGCAGTATGTTGCTGGAGTCAGCAGATGTGATCCTGCACCTATGTTTGACCACCGCCTCTCCTTGTTTCATGGATGGGATGATGCAGACGGGAATTAGGGCCAAGTGTCCAAGGGGAAAATCTAGTACCTACCCATTGAGCTAGAAACTGAGCTGGTAGTCAGATATTTCAGACTGGGAGAAGTGTAACCTAAGAGAGCTGTGGCTAGGAACAATTATGCTCCAAGAGGAAAGATACCCCAATAAATAGTTTTTCAGTCCAGGCTGACTCCATTGGCTGCCCTGGATGAAGCCCTCCTCCAACAGAGTTTTGTTGTCAGTCCATGCAAAGCAGCATGGTGTGAGCGACAGGGAAAAGTGCCCTGATACAAGAGCATGTTTCCCCAGACTGAGACCTTGAGGTGAAGTGCCAAAGGTGCTTCAGTGTCCTCATGGCATAAAAGTTGCCTGCTGAACAAGTGCCTCCTCCAGCTGCGCTTTCAAAGAAAACAGTGGTCCTTGCTTCCCTTGGGAGACAGGACATAAGCACCACAGCTCGTGGGAGCTGTAGGTTGTGCATCTCCATCACATCCTCAGCTGTCTGGGGGCACTGGGACAAGCTCTTGCTGATGGTCTTGCTCCAGGCTGCTGGCCTTGTGTACCCCAGAGATATGTTGTACCAAAGCATGGCAGAAAGAATTCAAATACCTTCAAAAGCAGTAAGTGTTCCTTTAAATAACAAATGCTACCTTTGCTATAATAAATTCTACCTCTGGTCAGGTGTTGCGTGTGGGAGGCAACCTTCCTTGCACCCAGTTTGCATGTGACAATGTCCACCCTCCTTCACATCTTCTCCTAGAGCAGGTTTTGTGCTGCGCTGCTGGGACGGGGATGCTGGTTTCAAAGGAAGCTTCAAAGGAAGCTTCTTTGTGAGCGAGCAGTGGAGGCAAGGGCTAAAGGGACTGAGTCATGACTCCAAGGAGTGCTTAAAAATTTTCCATGCTACAGACCATATCCTCCTCCCCACAAAGACTTCTGCCAGCCAGGGAGAGCTTGTCATTTCTTTGAGAGCTAAAAAGATGAATATTAGGCTGTCTCCCTCCTGTCTCCGCTGCCTGGGAAGTACCCAGAAGGCTGTTAGGACACAGCAGCTGAGTCTTCACTACTTTCCTATAGGATGCAGGAAAAGAAGCACAGCCCATGGGGGAAAGTTGGGAGATGCTCCACTGAAGCTCACTGGGGTCTGTGGAGGGGCTGGAAAACGGCTGAAACCCTGATAAAATAGAGGAGCTGAGTAGCAATGAAGGAGATCCCCCTCTTTTATTTTGCAGTCACTTTTCAGATGAGAGACAAGTCTCCCCCCTGAACTTATTTGGTGGGAGGGTGGTGGTGGGGAATAATTAACATTATCTAAATAATTATTAATATCTGATATTATTTGATATTTCTCCTGCAGCCTTAGTAGAGGGCCTCAGAGCTTCACTGTGCTGGGTGCTGTGTGGAGCCAGGGAGGAAAAGAGGCAGCTCCAGCATCCATTACCAAGGTCAAGGAAGGGGGAAGAGGTTCCCACTATTTTCTCTTTTGCTTCTGGGATTTAATTCAGATCAAGGAGGTGAATTTGGGGACAAGCTAGATGAGTTCAGCAGCTGTGGCATTGAAATACAGGGATCATAAATGGCAAGAGGAAGGGAAACCCAGTAAACAGTTTTCAGATCTCAACCAAGCATTGCCTCTGAACTACAAAGACCTGCAAGAAAGTGGTATCAAACACCCAGCTCCTACTTTGACCCCTGCCTGAGGGGAAGTGAATCAATGTTGGGAAAATATGGAAAGCAGGATGAGATTATCTACTGTATAAAAGAAGCTGGAAGAGATGGCTTGGGATATTTGTGTATTGAGGCTCTTTCCACGTCCTATTCCTTTATGGGGGGGTGCTATTGTACCTATTGTGGCAGATCTTTATCAGCCCTGTTTATCACGTTAGATGCAGGGAATGTCAAATTGCTGAATGTCAGGTTGTTGACTGTTTTCATAACAGGAAGCTGCCTGCTGTCTTGCTGTGTTAAGGAACTCCCCTATGCACAATATTTTCCAAAACAACCAAAAAAAAAAATCTAAACCTTCTGCTGTGGTTGGGTGACTGCACGGATTCAAGTTTCTATTGTTCCTTGTAAGGCAAAATCCTGTATAGATAAATAACACTTGATACACATATGCCTGTTATTTCTTTTGTGTAAAGATACAGGAAATATGGCTGTTGTTTTGTCAAGATGAAATATTTCCCAACGTTCACACTAAATCTCAACACTTTCATCAGCGCTTGAGAGCCTGGAGCGCTGCCATGTTCAGGTGCAGGTGGGACGTGGGAGAGAGCAGAACAAGAGTGGGTTAGTCATTGCAACACCGAGCATCGTGGGACCCAGATTTTAAGTGCCTTCATCCCTGTGAGGCTGCAGTTAGGCACCCGGGTTCCCCTCGGCACTACAGAGAAGGGATGGCTAATTCAGATTTCTTATCAGAAAACTGTGTCTGCCTCTCCTCACTTGGAAAAAAAGTGACCCAAATACCTCCTGGCTTCCCTGAACATCAAAGTCACAATGACCGAGTCTGGGAGCTGTAAGTAACCCATGTGAGCTGCCTGAGAAGGGTGGATACATCTCACTTGGTCAGTTTGGGCACAAGATATTGCAGTTTGGATGAGAGAAGGTCCTAACCACCTTCGTTTGGAGTCCTGAACTGCCTGCTAATTGTAGGCACCTAGTCTATTCATGGGAGCAATGTACTAATGAAGCTCCTACACAAGTGGTCTCCATGTGATAGTCACTCTGAATGGTCCAAAAAGCGTGCAACCACTGTGTGTGAAGTAAAGTACCCTTGATGACAGCCTGACTCACTCTAAGGAACACTATATCTTGGTGCAATTAAGAGATGACGTTCTGAACCACCCCTAGGATGAGGAATTTGAACCTGAGTCTTCCCTAATTCCTCTGGCTGCTTTGGTTGATGGACAGAGGCAAGGATAAAGCTTTTCTACAAGACTAAAATATCTCAGAGGAAGACGGAGGTGGCCCGTAAACTTTGGACATGGGGTCTGCATTCCCCAAGGGTTTTCTTTTAAGACACCATAGTAGAGCATTGAAACAGAGTTAGTGTGCTTTCAAAAATTGATCAAAGCACTGCCTGGCTGCTGTTTCTGACTCCAGGTCTCCAGAATTTGGTCCACAAGATGGGCATCATCCCATGAGACCCCACAAGGCTGTCTCTCACAGGCACGTGCTCTCTCAGATTGTTGTCTGGGCTGTAGGATCATGGCACAGGCAGAGAGCGAGAGATATTGAATTAGCAAAGGGATTTCTTAAAAGTCCCCGCAAATTAAAGAATCTTGGTTCCAATAGAAAATGCAGCATGCTTTCTGTATCTGCATATATCCCTTGGGGTCAGCATACTCATATTTCAGCCTGGATAAAATCCCCCTCTCTTCTGTAGTATAACCAGAATTATTAACTCAGGTAATTCTGAGCCTTTGCACAAAGCACAATAGACCTTTCAAAGGGCATTTTCCCCCTCTCTGGTGTCCAAGTAACCTCATGAGGCTGCCAGCCCAGTGCAGGACATGCTGGCAGAAAAGGTGGGCAAGTCACCATGGCTGGTTTCTAATTCAAAAGTCTGTGAGCAACTAGCTGGTCACTCACTCCCCAACAGGGCATTGACCCTTGCTGCTAGTTCCCTCTCGCTGCTCTTCTGGGGGGAAAAAGGGTACATTCTGCCTCAGAACAAAGAGTGACAATTATTGAAGGAGGAAACTTCCCAATCTGTACTTGGAAAGAATAGATTTGTTGGGATTTTGAGAATTTCTGGACAAAGATGCAGACTGAGAGGTCAGCTCAGCTTCCTCAACTTCATCTCTGCAATCCCAGGATGGGGAAATCAATGATCTGGGGAGCCAAAGCTGAGCCAGACTCTTTAGAGCTTCAGAAACTCTGTGAGACAACAGGTCAATGGTGGTGGGCACCTCAGACCTTCCACTTTCCTCCTCCTGAGGAGCTCAGAGCTGACGGCTGTATCCATATTGCCAGAATGTAAATGTTGGAAGTCATCTGGCCATGCTGTTTAACTGGCAGAGGAACGGTACATGTCAGAAAATACATTTCAAAAGAAGTTTAGAGAAGAAGGTGGACTCAATTATGGCAACCAGAATTCAAGAAAGATTTATGTTTGTTTTGGGGTAGGATGGGCTTCGAAACCCCTTCCATCCCATATTTTTATTATTTCCTGCTCATGTAAGAACAGAGCCCTTAAGACCCAACGACATCAGGCCTGGCTTTGAATTATAGCATTAAAGAAAAATACGATATACTCATATTTATCATATAGTCAGCAGAGGGCGTCCAATGCACGCGTGTCTCCTAGCTCTGGTACAGAGTTGGAACAGCAAATCAGCTGATGGCCAACTATTCCTCTGAGCGCGGCTGATGCTTCCCCGTCAATTGTGCGGTTGCCCCGGGTTTCCTTCCCCGCTCGCCGTGCGCGGTGCCATACGGTAGATGCAGACCTAATTGTTCGCCCTGCGGCCCCTGCAGACAGGATACAAGCCCAGTGCCAGGTGTTTGAATTATTTTCCTGCGTGGTGGTATAGTGCATGGGAATTGTTGATAACACTAACAATGCAGCAAAGGAAAAGTGGGAGAAGGAGGAGGACAATTAAGCAGCCTTTGAAAGCCCTGGGGACATGTAAAATACCCTCCCTCTATTCATGTGTCACCAAGTCCAAGTTCTTAAGTATAGAAACGCGGGTGTCGTTACTAGGCGAATCTCTCTTACAGCCTGAAATCTTTCAGCGAGACCTGGTCTGGCTCGTGGTACATTCACCCCACTGGCCTAGTGGAGTTAAATCTGATTTATCCCAGGAGGCTGTCAAGATGGGTCATCTTCCCAGAGAATAGCTACGTATCCCTGCCCTGATTTGGTAGCACTGAGGGGTGAGTTAGGGTTGGGGTCCTGCTGTCCCAAAGTGCTCTCAGTGAAAGGCTGAGAGAGCTGGGACTCTTTAGCCTGGAGAAGAGAAGGCTGAGGGGAGACCTTTTTAATGCTTATGAGTATCTAAAGGGCGGTTTGAGGGAGGATGGAGCCGGACTCTTTTCAGTAGTTCCCAGTGACAGGCCAAGGGGCAATGGGCACAAGCTGGAACATAGGAAGTTCTACTCAAATATGAGGAAGAACTTCTTTACGGTGAGGGTGACAGAGCACTGGAACAGGCTGCCCAGGGAGGTCGTGGAGTCCCCTTCTCTGGAGATTTTCAGGATCGGCCTGGATGCAGTCCTGAGAAATGTGCTATAGTCAATCCTGCTTTGTCCTGTTGGACTAGATGATCTCTAGAAGGTCCCTTCCAACTCTAATGATTCCGTGATTCCGTGAAAGATAGGGGTGTAAGATGACTGCACCAAAGAGGTGGGGAGTCTAGCCAAGAAGTTTGGTGGGAAAAGGAGACCTAGGATGTAGATCTGAGGTCAAACCCTGGCTCCAGACTCACTTTATGATATTGAGAAAGTCACTAGTCCCTCTTCACACCTGAATGACTTTAGAAATAGTCAGATTTTTTTGGTTGAAACCATGGTAGGTTGAAAAAGTGTGGTTTTAGGGTTGAAACAGTGATACAGCAGCATACAGCACCATACAGCACCCAGCCATGCATGCAAAGAACTTGCCACCATCCTAGATGTTGTTACATGGCAGCATCCTGCAGGTCTTTCAACAGAGTATTAAGGGTTGATTTACAGAAGAATAAGGGCCTGAAGACCTTTCTCCTGGGGTCCTCAGCACTCCAGGGCTCAAGGCGAGCCATTAGCCATATTTCTAGGCCTGCACACAGCTCTTGCCAAGCTGGCTGTGCCATGAACCCTTCTCACAACACTGAGCTCCTGCACTGTCCGAGAGGCCACCGTGTCCCAGCAAGCTGAGGCCCCTTGAGCTTGCTGCCATGATGACACTTTCCTGTTGTCCAGTGTGCAAATTCCAGTGCAGATCACCGGCACTTCTGATTAGGAACTGTTTTGTCAGCATCTGGCACCATCCCAGCAAAAGTGACACCAATTATTTGTGTCAGCTCCCCTCTGAAAGCAGGAGATATATGAAATCTCACCCCAAGACAATCCATCACGGCTTGCAGTGGGATTTGGGACCTGTCACCCTGATGGGGTATTGACTGAGCGTGGCTTCTTCCAGGACAGAGAGGTTATGGAGAGTGTTATATCATCCCCAGCAAGGCACCGTGGATTGAAACTGAAAAATGAGCCTCAGAGTCTCTCGACTTGGGTAAATGGTCCAACGAGAGCAACTGAAGTGAATTCAGGCTGCTCCTGGTTTATGTTTATCTGAAGAGTTTAAATAACCCACACGTGATTAAATGGCAAATGTTTGTTTTAGAGTAAGCTGGGACCAGGCTTTATTTGTCTGTTTGTTTTAACATCAGCTTAGGTTGATGTTAAAGTCTTTCCACCAGGGTACACGGTGAGCTCTTGCTTTGCCCAAAGGCCACTGGCTTTTCCAAATAGTCTTTTTTTTTTAATATTTTTTTTTTTTCTGACTGGTAGCAGCTGGGTTTTTTGCTGATATCAGGCTTTATTTGCAGATGGCATGGGAAACGGTGGGTGCCCAACTTGAGACAGGAATTGGGTCCTGCCAGTCTCTGGGGTTGTTTTGGGAAAGTCACGTTGTACCCACGATGCCTTAGTGCCTCCTTGCAGTCTAATGAAAAGAATATCAAACATCTTGAGTTATTGCTGAGAGATCCTTATAGCAGCTGAGGCTTAAACACAGAGTTACAACGAAGGCTCAGCAAGACCACAAGCTCTGGCTTGGTTTACTGGTGAGTGTCCTGTAGGGGACACCTCCCACTAGACCAGGTTGCTCAAAGCCCTGCCCAACCTGGCCTTGAACACCTCCAGGGATGGGGCAGCCACAACTTCTCCCTTTTGCTTTATGTGTCACTGTTTCCCTGTGGCTCTACTCATCCCACAGCTCATATCAGCTCTGTCCTGGGCCTTATTCCTCACATTTTGTTGTCTGCAGCTCTGCTTCTCTGCTAAAGTATCACCTTGTATGAGCACAGGACACTTGCTACGGGCCATCCCTTTTCCTCTTTCTTCATAGCCTCATGTTGGGATATTCTGGATCAGATCTGCAAATCCTCACCCACAGGTGCAGGAATGATCAGGACAGCCCATGTCCTGAGAAGTAAACCTAGAAACTCAGATGGAAGAACAATGGTCTCCTACCTATGTTAGAAAATTACCATCATCACCATGAAGCATGTAACTCTTCTCCTAACCTCACCAGCACCCATCTCCCAGCCCACCCAAACCCAAAACAACTACAATTAAGGAGCCTGGGTTCTAGTAGGTGGAAATATACCCCTTGAAACTGCACTAGGTATTGAATGAACACCCACATCCATACTCACGCATTACAACTACTGACAAACAAAAGCACACAGCAAAGCATTGAAGAGGGAAAGAATCAAAGCAGGAGGTGTGCTCACAGAGCAGGTTAAAAGTGCATTTTCCCACTATTCAGAATATTTATTCTGATTATTTTTTTATTGTCCTTCTCCCAACCACCAGGAATAGGTGCTCTGCTCATGGAGGAGAACAGTAACATAATAATACAGCCTCTGAGGTCTCCATTTCCTCAGCCACATGGCTACATTCAACCTGCAGGTTCTGAGCCCCCTCCTGCCCAAAGAACATGTTCATCCTGGTGCAGTAGTTATGGGATTTCTCAATGTGTGCAGAGAACCATGGGGTGTTTCCTGTGCCCCAGCTTGCAAGGGAGCCAGATTGTGTTTCTCAATCAGGCAGCTTCAGAAGTTACCCCAAATGCCCGTGCCAGTCAGAGCTGGAGTCATCCAGACACACTCCATCCCAAAGCTTTGGGAGAAGCACTTCAAACTCACCTTCTCTGCATTGACCTTCATCAAGAGCAGCTCTCCCTTGGGTGTGCCAGAGCTGAGTTGCCCTTCACAGACATTTCGCTCATCTCACTTGTTGCCACCCATCAGCTTTCCTCTCTCTCCTTGACTGACTTTTTTAGGCTGACTCACACCCAGTAGAATCCCTTTGGCTTTCTCAAGAGAATCATAGAATTGTTTAGGTTGGAAAAGACCTTTAAGACCATTGAGTCCAACCATTAAAGAAGATGCGTGTGGTCTTTGGTGTAAGCACAGAGTCTTTCTATCAGAGGACAGGAATCCAGGGGTCAAGAGGGATTTAGGCATCTCAAAGGCTTCTCAGTTGCCCATCTGGGGACTGTGACTCCAGCCACAGCCAAGCACAGGTCCCAGGAAGAGAAGAGAAGAGAAGAGAAGAGAAGAGAAGAGAAGAGAAGAGAAGAGAAGAGAAGAGAAGAGAAGAGAAGAGAGGAGAGAAGAGAAGAGAAGAGAAGAGAAGAGAAGAGAAGAGAAGAGAAGAGAAGAGAAGAGAAGAGAAGAGAAGAGAAGAGAAGAGAAGAGAAAAGAGGAGAGGAGAGGGATTCTGAAGGGGAAATACTAGTATGTACCGAGGACACAGATCTGCAGTTCTGCCCTTTCTGGCCAAGGAGGATGTTGGCTGACTCTGGTACATAGCTCCTTTCTGCATCTCCAAATGTTGAGTCCCTGTCCAAATCATGTGCAATTTCCCCCAAAAGCAGAAGACCCATCTACCACAGAGATCCCCACTCAGCTACCAGCTAAACATTGCTTTAACAGCTAACTTCATGGAAGGACGCTGAAGTCGGGGCTCTAGCAGTATTTCTCGTCCAATTGGGTTTCCCTGGATTATTCATTATTTTCAATGGAAAATAAATCCTTTCACCTGTGAAAAAGCTGCAGCAACCATCAGCAGAACTGTTCACTTATGACAGAAAGGCATAGAGGATATTTTAAGTAAAGGGGGAGTGTTTTTCTTCTTTCCTCTTGCTTTATGTGTATCACATACTCTTTCTTTATTTTGGGAGCGCAGAATTATATCCTAATTAAAGGCTGTAAAAGAGTGGTGAATCTAAGAGGCCAGGAGCAGATACGTATTATTGCCCCTTTCATAGATCATATGAGCACTGTGGTGACATAATAAATAATCCACCCAAAGTTTTTAAAGGCAAAAACCAGCAAATCATTAATAATGTCTCTGGCACCATATATCAAACTGAAACCTTCCTTTTACAGCTGATCCCCAGCTATTCCCAGCTGCCTTTTTGCACTGCTGTGTACATTTCTACCTCCCTTTGCATTGCTCTTTCTTCCTGTCTTCCCTGCTACCATATTTCTGTGCTTTGTCCATCTGCATTTCGTTCTTGCAGTTCACCGAATAGAGCTATGAATAACCCAAGAAAACACACATGGCACTTTTGAAACCCGTTTGCTCAGGAGGTTTAAAACTTGCCCAGACAAGAAAAGACTGGCAGAAACTGTTTTTCAGGGTAAGGAGCGGAACTGGATGATCATATGGTATTCTCATTTATTTCTGCCACCAGCGGTTTATTTATGCTGCTGTCTGTAATGGTGGAGCACTTCATTCTGTGCAATTTTTGTTGTCTTATAACCCTCTCCTTTTTTTGCTTTTTGTTTAATCCACTTAACCCATCTCACTATCACAGTCTATCTCTCAGTGAGTCCGTTTCTGAAGGGCTGGGATACAATCTGTCGTTACTCTTTACTTGTTCGTGCTTAGTGTGTCTAAGTTCTTCTAGGTTTCTGTGCTTCTTGGGTTATCATAATTAGTATATCTGCATATCCCTATTATTAAGTATCATGGACTTGATAATAGTCATTCCTGAAGTGATGCTTCAGTCTGACTGACTGGTTGCTCTTCTGTCTCATGATGTGGGGTTTTATCTTGTTGAAGAAAGACTGGTCACACAGGGATTACAGAGGAGGAAGGAATTGCAAACATGGAGGCAGGGTAGTCTTGTGCTGGATTCCCCCATCTGGAAGACACACCACGAGGTGCCAGATCAAAATGGTTCACCATTTTACTGGTGGAGGCGAGAATGGCAGGGAGCCCATCCCAGTGGCCAAACTTCGTTTTCTGTGCTTGGATATTTATTTTTTTTTTAATAGATCTGGGAGTTACTGCAGTTGTTACACTATTCCTGGTACAATACAATTCTCTGCGAGTGCTCTGGGATGCACTAGCACAGTAAAGGTAAAATTTCTCACTGTGTGAGTCACTGACTTTTCTCCCTAATATTTACGACAGGATTCATCCCACCTCGCTTTACAAATATCTTCAGCTTGGGCACCTTAAATTAGGACACCTGCAGGTGTCCCCACATGAACTGGCTGTTCAAACACCTGTTATGGACAGGAAGGAGTGGTGGCTCAGTCAGTTGTCCACACATAGGTGTCTAGTGCCACTTGAGATGCTCTTTGGTATCTGAGCTACACACAGCTGGCAAATGTGATCTAGTCAATGTAGCTTAGATAAATATTCAGAAGAGGAATTGTCAATGTTTGCTTTACATTGAGCTCAGTAGCTCTCCAGGCTCTGCTAAATGTCCTTTAACTGTAGTGTCATCTCATTCCCACAGAGGCACCTGTATTTAGATACCCACGGTCTGGAACTGAGCCCCATTCACCTGCTCCACATGTCCACAAGCAGAATGAAGTGCCATCTGAAACGTCCCAATTAATCCTCTCCAGCTCCCACCTCCTGCTCCAGAGGAGAATGTCTTGCAGAAGTCCTGAATCCTATCTGTTAGTCCTGTGTGGGTATCATCTCAGAGAGCAAGGGGTGATTCACGGTACTGAAATCAAGCCCTTTCTGTGTCATGAGAAGGTCTGCTCCGCATCAGATCCATAATGAGGCACCAAATTAAGTCAAACTCATTCATCTCTGATACATAGAATCATCTAGGTTGGAAGGGACCTTTAAGATCATCTAGTCCAACCATAAATTACATGTCATTGCAGCTTTGGGGCTGAGCAGGAGCCCAGGCTGGAAGTGAAACAGGGGGGTTCCTTGGGTTCAAAGCAATGATGAAATGTTGCTGCAGCTCTCAAAGGAGTTAAACTGCAGGGATTTGTACAGTACTGAGGTGACACACGTCCTTCCAGCTGGTAAGGAAGAGGATTGTTTTGCTCATTCCTTACTGTGTGCATGTGTGGATGGGTGATCCCAGCATGGTGACAGCGTGGGTCTCCAAGAAGGCATGGTCAAGTTTCAGTTCAGCACCAATCAACCTTGCACATAGCATTCCCCAAACTGGGAGGCAATTTCTTAGTCTTCACATGAGACTTCAGTGACCTTTGTAGTGGACTTTATGACTACTTCACTTTTTCATTGTCACAGGGTAGTCTGAGCCACTGATTACCATGGGACTCTTGAGAATTTGCTGTAGTCATTTCTGTGGCCATCTGAGGACGTCGTGACAAAACTTGGATAAGGTTCCTGTGTTCAGAAAGATATATAGGGTCCCAGTCCTACTGACTTCTGAGGGACTTAGGCTCCTACATGTGTTTCTGAGTATAGCTGTAGAACTATGTGGCCAGGGAAAGGCTTGTGACTTCAGATACCCGCTTTATTTTCAGTGGAAATCCACCACTGATGCTCAGCGTGATATTTGGCTCAAAGAACATCATAAGCTTAAAAATACCGTTTCCACTGGGCTAACACCTAACACATTCTACTTGATGTCTATTCACAGTAACCAGAAAAAGGTGCAGGAAGCAAAGTTAGCACTTCTACCACAAAAAAAAAATGCATCCTGCCTGGTTCTGCTGAGCAAGTTACTTCTTTGTTAGGGATGAAGTGAATTAGTGGGTCCAACTCATAAAAAACCCAGCATTCTGGATTCCCTAAGCTGAGCAAGGACTCTGCCTATTTGCGTCTCTTAGGATTTCACAGTGCTGCAAACCTTTAGAGTAGTTAATTTCTGAAAGCAAGAGCTATGTGCTCCACCTTGTAGTGGAGGCTTTGAAAATCATATAGTGATGTCTATGGGTGTCAAGAATAGTCACACTGAAATGTTTCCTTAATTTTCTGGATGTCTCATCTTCCTATTGTGGAGAAACTTGCTTTTGTGTTTGAATGCCCATCTGACTTGCTCTCCCCACTGAGAAATGCTGTGTTTACCCATGTTCACAACTAGCTTGGAAACCATCAACAGGCACATCTCCTTCTTCGGGTGGTAACTTCCTGAAAAACCCATTTTCTGTTGTGATGAGCAGACTGCCTTTGTAGTACAATTTGCAAGAGAGAACTTATCATGTATTCATTGAGTTGGGAAATCCCAGCAAAAAGTCCTGCTACATGTAAATATGCCACTGGTGCCAGCATGATACTGGCTATAATTCAGATGGAAATTGTACCTTTTTCTCTGCTAGCAGTGAAACAACCCCAGATGAGACTAATTTCTATAATACTTTTGTCTCCTAATGTCTCTCAGAAAAAATTTTTTGTATTTTTTTAATGTTTTCTAGAGAGGAAAACTTACCTCCTGAGATGTTACTTGTTTCATAGTCAGGCTAATGTTTTTTTTTTTAACTCTGTCTAGAAAAAGGATTTAAAGATATCAAAAAGCTTCAAGCAGAGACCACACCAATCATCTGTCTCACCTGCTCCTAATAGCAGGTCAGTGGGAGGTGAATTTTAATGTCCAAAAAGGTAGCGTCCTCTCTGGAAATTTGTACAACCTTACCAATTTCTTTAGGACAATTTTCACTCCAGTATTCAGGCTACATTGCAGGTGCAGCCTCAGCCCATCCACTTTTGAACTCATGGTGGTGTGAGTCAAAGGACACAGTAGAATCAGCAGGGATAAACCGGGACAAAGATTTGGGTGCCTCAATCAATATTTCTCATACCGATTCTTCAGAAGAAGTCTCGAAACCTTTTGGCCTCACACTGGACACAAGCAACATAAATGGCTGAAAACCATTGCTTACATCAAGATTTAAATGTGTAGTTGATACTGAAGTGTTATTTTTTTTTTTTTTAATTATTTTTATGCATTTACTTATTTTGGTATGCTGTCGTTTATGAGTCCACATTCTGGCCTTGAACCTTATTTCCACACATTTCATTTCTGATCCTCTGAACACTCAGTTTGCAGTCACCTATCCCTGGAGGCACCAGACGCTCTTTATTCCCATCAGTCCAGTCCTCATAGCATATAAATTTCTCTGTTTCTGGACAAGTTTGGAGCTGCCTAAGTCTCGACAGTGATGATCAGTGAGGAGCTTACTCACATCTAAACCCTGTTGGGATTCACCAGCTGAGCATGTCCTTACCTGCTTAGCTTTGGGGACTGATCTGGTGGGTGGATTGAGAAGATGCCAACCTGCTCCTTGCATAGATTGCAGCAGCAGGCAAAAATAACCTTTTGCCTGTTGAGCAGTTAGACCTTCTCTCCTAACTTTCAGGAGGCTCTTGTTCAAATAATCCATATGGAGATTGAACCTACTTTTCCCATGTTATAGGAAAGGGCACTAATCCATAGGTGTGCTGATACTCCTCACTGTTTCTCTTCCATGAAACCACCCAACGGCATATAGCAATGATTGCACAGTTCAGCAGTAAGTGCATCACCCTGGAAGACCATGTCTTCCCCGTTGATATATTATGCAAAACAGAACAGCTTCCAGATGGGAGATCTTAAGACCACTTAAGATTTTATTTCCCTACTAATGCCCTGAGTGAAAGACATGAGAAGGCACTTCTGTGTCAATTTTTGCTGTGGCGTAGCCTGTTCTGAGAACACTGATCAGATCAAAACCAGTGAGTATGATGAGTGGAGAAATACCAGCTTGTAGACACTGTGTTTCTCAGAGTGGCCAGGGTTTCGATGACTGTGAGTGATCAATAGCAGGACAGGCACCTGCAGAGTTAGCTAGACAGCTGGAAGTGCTAAGGGAAGAGCTATGGTTTGAGCACCATCCCTAAACGTCTTCGGCTGAGAAGGTAGCGTGGCTCTTTCAAAGTTCCTCTACAATTTTGTACAACCCATGTTAAAGGAAATACAACCCATCCATCTTCTCTCTTGGATGATCCACATAAAACATTAAGAAGCTGTTACGAAACCCAGGTCATGGAGTTGTCACTTAAGGTCCTGAGGGTCAAGACACTGTAAAATGTCTTCCCATCTTAGCAGCATCTGCAGATGTAACTAATATACACGTGAATTCTAATTCTTGATTATTAATGATACTAATCCAAATCCATCCTTTTAATTTTCCACAGGTTGATCTGCTCCGACACAGCAAAAACCAAGAGCAGAATTATCTGAACCACGCCTGATTTGGAAAAGGGACTCTGAAACACCTGCACTTGCCTGTGTTTCCAGAACCTTGTTTCGGGATGGACCATCTATTCCTCCTCTTTCCCCCAGTGGTCATGGGATATAGGATCTCCCAGCTCCTCTTCGTGCCCTCCCTGCTACCCTGGCAGGGAATAGCCCTAAACCCAAGAGTGAGGTTGGGTTCCTGTAATTCTGCTGGGAAAGGGACAGTTGCTGCCAGGATCACCAGACAGGAAGAGATAGGGAGGAGGAACAGGAAAGTGAGGGAAAGGGGGGCAGAGGGGCTCAGCTTTTTCCCGTCTTCTGTCCTTCCTCCTCTGGCAGCAGCATTCCCACACGTGGTGTGACTCGGGTGTGGCCAGAGATGCACAATCCTCTTTCCTTGCTCAAGGGATGTCACAGGAAGGTGAAACTTGATGAGATTAGATGAGGTACCTCGCTGCAACTGGCTGGCACCTCCAAAAGACATCTGATGTAACTAAATCTTTGCAGTTCAACGTAGGTAACAGCCGTGGGAGATAATAAAGATCTCACAGAGTGGGTGCATTTCCCTCCCCACATTCTCCTTTCCTCCTGACACACATTGCTGTTGTGGACTGATTTTGCCAGGAATAGCTGTCCTTGCTAGCTTGGTCTCATCCTTGTAGTTCCCATATTTATTAAATGCATCACCAGCGCTGTGGCTCAAAAAACAAAGTTGCTCCATGAGTCGCTTCCAAGATGGACTTGTCTTCTTGGGATGGGATTCTCTGATGTGCAATATGGTACCAAGTCTGAATAAAGCTTTCCTCACCTCTGGGGCAAGCCTTTTGACTCTGCCCCAATGAAAACCTTAGTGTCTTGCTTTTATTCTCTAGATTTCTTAGGAAGCCAAGGAAAACACAGCATGTTAGGACTGACGGATATCTGCTTTCAAGGTCAGGTTTGGGGCAAGGTGGGAGACTGGGGAAGAGATCAAGGTTTCTGCCATTAAATATAATCTGGGCTTTTCAGAGACAGAGGGATGCTTTTACTGACAGGAAAACTCTTTTTCTTCAAATCTAAATTTTAATGTGGAATCTCTGTTATCTTGTCTGCTCCATCATCTGACTGGCTTTGAGGTTTAGCAGCTCAAACCAGCCTCACATATCTAATGCCTCTATAAAGAGGAGAGGAAGTCTTAACACTCCCAGGTCCACACCGCGGCTGGTGCATGGGGTCAATGAGCATCATGGACATCGTGGACATCATGGACAAGGTGAGACAGCAGTCAGGGTGTGTGCCTTTCCCTGGGACACCTTGGTGCCTGGAGCCCTGCAGGGATTTCAGCACAGGGCTGTGGCTGCTCTCTGTGATGCCTGACATAGACGTTTGGTGAATCATGAGTCTGACACATGGAGGCATGGCAAGGGACAGACTGCAGCACAGGACAGACAGACAAGTGAGAGCCAGACCTGGCTGCATCCTTGCCTGCTCCTGAAGGCAGACTCTTTAAGGGCAAGTTCTACTGCCCAGTGATGCTCTCAAGATCAGGGGTTGGTCCCTTTCATCTCAGTAAAGTTCTTGCTCTGGATGACCTGGGGAAAAATTGATGTTTGAATGAACAATAAAGAAATTTGGATGTTTAGCAACCAGCAAATTATTCTTTGAATGTCTTAATGTACAACAAAGAGATTTTTTTTGTATTCCAGAGACTTACCCATGTCATTCATGAAACTTAACATGGAATTAGCCTTGAGTGGTCGAGGTTGCTGTCACAGAGCACTGCTTCAAGATAGCACTGCAGTGGGAGCTGAGATTATGTTTATTGAGTCTGGGTCCTAGAGCTGCAAGTCTTCTCTGTACCTTGGCAGAAGAGAGCAGGAGTGCCAGAACAGGAGCCAAACTAGCCAATGTCCTGAGGCAGTCCTGCCACCTGGGACCAGGAAGAACTCCCAGGTCGGGGACTGGTGAAGGGGGAGGGTTTCTGTACCGTAGCAGACTAATTAGGCACCACAGCAAAGCATTTCCATCCGCTTAGGAAGCACTGTCCTGACCTTGCTCCTATGCCTACTCCCTCTCTGTCACAGGGCTGAAAGAGCCTCGCTCAGCTCTTTTGAAACTGGAAAAGGAGCCCAGGACCATCCTTTATGCAAGAGCTGAGAGGTTAATACATGTCACTTCTGTTGGCTGGGACTTTGCAAGAGGCTAAGGAGGAGCCAGCCCTTTTTACTGAGGAAAAAGAAACACAAGCCTGCCACAGCCTGCCCTTTCAACCCTCACAGTTCAACCCCACTTTCACGCCACGGGACTTAGAATAAATAAATCCTTCTCGGAGCAGGGCTGTGTCCTCTCAGCTGCAGCAAATGCAAAATGCAATTCCTTGCAACGCAACGCAAACTCTGCAGGCTGCTCTTAGGTGCTGGGTTTTCCTGCGGATTACAGGGATAAGCAAGCATCAAGCTCCTGAAATTAGAAAGGTCAGTGGGGGTGCTTCCTGTTGGAGCTGCACAACCCCTGGTGCTCAGTTCAGAGGCCATGGAGTTAAAATTAGAAGCGGCTGCAGGGTTACAGAAATTGCTCCTTCAGCCTGACGCGGTGATGGGGTCTGTGGCTTAAGGGACAGGAGAAAATAAACATCTCCATCCTGAAAAATACCTCTCCTTTGGTATCCAACACGAGGTTTGGGATGTCAGGAATCTCTCCCTAAATAATCCCTCTCTTTCTCTGACATATAGAAGACGTGTATACACCTAGCTATCCACACCAAAATAACAGGGACTGAAATAGTTAGGGAATCTCCAGTTGAATCACTTCCCCGAAAGGCTACATTGGGTGGACACAGCTTGGAGGGGAGGTGTCAAGGTGTCTGGCATTTTTCTGGGATATAAAAGCCTGAATAATTCACCTTTCAGAAGCCGAGAACCTGAGCCTCCTTCTCTGATGAGTAATTCCTGCATCTCTTCCTGACTCTGGGAATATTTATTCTATTGGACAGCTCCAATAGAAGAGATGGAGAGAGATTCCACAGTCCCAGACAGCCTGTGTTTGTTGCAGACCTTAGATACCTTTCCCCAGTTGTGCATCTTCCGTGTACTCAAGGTAACTAACTTGGAGGAGGACAAATTGCAGGGACTGGCTACTGCCAAGGATGTGATGTGTGGTCATATGAAACACCCACTGCAACAGTTGAAACCGTTGTTGTCTAGTCCTTATCCTATATCCAGACCACAGCCCTCTTCTCCTGCATCCAAGAGGATGCACCTCTCTTGGGGAGTAATAGGAATGACAGACTTACCCCCAAGGTCTCTCTTGCTGCAGGAAAGTAGTGCTGGGGTAAAACACTGCGACTCCTGAATGATTTTGGGAATTGATGGGAGCATGGATTTGAGTTTTCCCATCCCATTCTTAACCCTGTGTTAGGAGGACCACTTATTCCTGCCACTTGCCAGGGGCCACCAAGCCCTACTATGCAAATTCTGTACCTTCCAATTAAAGAAAACAGGGAGATTGCAGGGCATATACACAGCCAGCTTGGAAACTCCCTGCCCTCCAGAACAAAGTCTACTGGAAATAACAACAAGTGACCTCTTCTTGTAAGGCAGCTGGGATTCCAAGTGGCCAGAGCTAAATATGGTGCTAGGTCAGCAAAGACCCACCAGGAAAGGGAGATTATTGCTCTCCATTAGTGAGAGGAGTGTCTGCTTGCACACATCTGCAAAGACCTCGGCTTTAGAAAGCACATTTCTTTTATTTCAGTGGTTTACACTTTTGTTTTCACCATGCTCTTCATCATCTTTCACCAAATATTTCCTATTTTAAAAAACAAACAAACAAACAAACCCAACATACATCAAGAAACAATTTGTCTGGCTGGTAAAAAAAAACAAACCAGAACAACAGGACAACAAAAACCTCACACCCAAAAGACAAACAGAGATGCACAGCAAAAACATGCCGTGGAGCTGTGCACGGCCAAAGAGGCCGTACAGCTGTGCAAGTCTCACATTGCCTCTCCTTCCCTCCTCCTGGGCTCTGCTGAAAGACAGCGGCTGTAATCCCCTCCAGGTGGTGACAAGCATTATCTCTCCAGCCGGTATAAACGTGACAAGCTTCGGAGCTGGCTGGTAACATGTGTTCCCGGGCTGTAAGAGGGAGAGGGGAGCTGCAAGACTGAACACGCGTGTGAGTCATACCAGCCAAAGGGAAATGTAAACTTTGGAAGCAGTGCAGGCGCAAGGGACGTAATCGCGAGGGATCCTTTTCAGCTGCGTGCTTCGTTCACGCATGCTCCGGGCGATCCTGGGAGAGGAAAGATTCATAGAGTTGTAGAATAGTCTAGACTGGAAGGAATCTTTGAGTCCAACCATTGACCTAACACTGCCAAGTCCACCACTAAACCATGTCCCTCAGCACCACGTCTACCTGTCTTTTAAATACCTCCAGGGATGGCAACTCCACCACTTCCCTGGGCAGCCTCTTCCAAGGCTTGACAACCTTTTCCGTGAAGACATTTTTCCTAATATCCATCCTAATCCGTCCCTGGTGAGGCCGTTTCCTCTTGTCCCATTGCTTGTTCCTTGGTAGAAGAGACTGACCCCCCCCGGCTACACCCTCCTTTCACGGAGTTGTAGAGAGCAAGAAGGTCTCCCCTCAGCCCCCTTTTCTCCAGGCTGAACACCCCCAGCTCCCTCAGCCCCTCCTCACAAGACTTGTGCTCCAGACCCCTCATCAGCTCCTTGCCCTTCTCTGGACATGGTCCAGCACCTCTATGTCTTTCTTGGAGTGAGGAACTACCTACTTCGGCAACATCTGTCTGCTGGACTGACACTGCAACCACTCCCCAGCCCCTCAGAATGGGGCTTTTTGTGAGCAGGCTGTAGGGGTGCAGGGTCCGTGCTGCCCTGATGAGGACAGGCACATGCATGAGTCACTGCCCAAACACAGAAGGTGACAAACACAGACATGAGTGGGGACAGGTCTCTTGGTGGGGAATGCTGGTGATTTCAGTTCTCATGGTTCGATGATTGCATTTTTGTGTTTTATTTGCTTTCTCCTTGCTGGTGCTGCAAGTGGGGAACTTACCCACTCAACACAGCGTTGATGTTGACTATGCACAAATGGCTTTAAAATGAGTGAAATCAACAGCTGGAGGAGAAGTCCTGGGAAATGTTTGCCCTTCCACCAACCCATTAAGTTCCAGCAGTGTTTTTTAGTAATAGCAGAGAAGGGTGATCTTGGAGCCAACAAAACTTCCATGGGTTGACTGGCATGAGCTGTTGCCTGGCAGTCTGCAAGTCACCACGGTAAATATTGTACGATGCTTTTGGGTGGCTACACTGGGATCAGCTCTTCCCACATGAGACATCTCCATCTGAGCAACTTGTCTGGACTCCCTGTGCACTCAGCAGAGAGAAACAGGTCTGCTGAGCGTGTAATTCATGTCCTCCTAATGCAGTTGTCTACAGCAGATGAATCATGCTCTTCTTTGCCTCCCTCTCCTCACTGTCCCCTTCACTCAATGTTCCTAGGCTGGGTTTTGAACCAAGCAGGCTGGTGGTACCTGGCCAACTTCCAAGTTGCAAGGGTAGTTCACAGCTTGAATTCAAATGTTTCTTCAAAGTTCCTGGGTTAGAATGCTACAGTCCATGGGCTTCACCCCTCCAGGTAGTCCTGTATTGCACTCTGAATAATTGCTGGGAGATCTTGTCTCTTCTTGTTGCCTGGAGACCCTAGGACAAAACATCTGATGCACATGCCTGGAGTTAGTGGTATGAATCCAATCCCGCAGTAACTTTCTCCTTGGTGCCTTTCCCTTAGTTATAAATCAATGAATATAACTGTATTTTTCACATTTCTCACCATGGACACCTTATAAAGTGTTTTGGAATTGGCTTGTGGAAACCTTGGAAAAGTTTGATACAGAGTCAGAATATTGATGTCATGGGACATCACTACAGATGGGGAAAATTCCCCTGCAGCAGTGCTGTTTCTTTCTGACCCAGACAGTGAATGCCAGAGGGTTCACTGATGCTGTGTGGGTGCTGTCTTTAACCATGAGCATAGGTCTAGACAAGGAGGATTCAGTAGGACTATCAAGTCTGTTGTGAACGGTGGCTTCTTGAAGGCATTTGCAATCAAATCCAGCCCATACAAGCAATGTTCACTTATGTGCAAAGGCCAGCACTGAGCTCATGCACAACAGTTTCTGCTTGAACCTTCAAATAGCACCTTAAAGGGAGCTTTAATGGTACAGAAGCTACAGGACTGGCCCTTGGAGCAGATATGGTGTTCATCATGTACTCTAGATATAGGAATGAACCTGTTAGTGCAATACTGAGATACTACAAAATGCATCAGTATTGCTGTGTCAGAGGAGAATAAGTTTTCTTTTTCCTGTACTTCAAAGCCAATCGAGTTTTAACATTTCATTTTAACCTTGCACTTCAGTTTCTTGAGGTAGGATTTGTTTACACAGATTTAGGGGTGGATTCTATGATTCAGGTTTTTTATATCCATGACTAATGCAGTTTAAGATGGCCCGGAGCAGCCCTGACATTTACAAGGAGCTTGTGATATGACTCTGGAGTTACAGAAGATCTGCACCCCGTCAGACCAACACTGGGGGGTGATACTGGATTTCCTAGGCCCTCTCAACTGGCACTAAACTTCTGTGTTTAAACAACTACATAGACCCTAAGCTGTTCGGAAGCTAGTAATCTTGGGTCTGGAAATGTCTACAGAGAAAATGTGGAACTGAGACTACCAGATGAGCCAAGATACCAAACTTTGAGATGGGTTCAGGGTTCAACTGAACTGCATCTAGGGAGAGATGTAGTCCCACCTGAGATGTCCTAGGAAACCCAAGACATCCACATGAGACTAACAGATGGGGTTACCCTTCTTTTTGGGAAGGCCTAGATCTTTCTTAACTTCCGTGTCTTGAGGATGATGTGGTTCTCTTGGACTCCCTGGAGGATCTCAGGTGGCATTGAGGGCAGCTCAGCTGAGATCTAGCTCTCCACTGACTACTCCACATAGGCCCCTATTTCTCAGACACCTAAAATCAAGTATGTACATCTGGAGCTAAGCCCAATTCTTAATTTGAGTGAAATGAATCTTATCTCTGGAAATCAATTGACTGTCTATGAGTTTAAGAAATTAATTCTTAAAATGATAACAATATTAATTATTTGATTTTGGATATTGATTATGTCAACATGTCTGCATGCACCTTCAGAAACCTGGCACAATACTACACACATACTTTTTCACCATACAGTTTAAGGCATTTTGTTTTCACCCTCTTAGTTTTTTGTTGTTTTACTCTCCCTGCAAATTATTGATAAAATGGACTGTTTCCCAAAGAGGTATACACATGTCTGCAGCTGAGGTATGGTCAAACTTCTCCTGGCATTAGTTGGGTATTTATTCATAAATTTATACGTTGCCCAGTGGAAAAAAATATATATAATCTGGTAGAAAATAGTTGTAAATGAACTTTGCAGTTCTATCATGATTTGTAAAGTCCAACCTCTCCAGTAAATACTTGAACCTCTTCCAGTTGTTTGCTGCAGCACAAACGCCCAAACCTTTTCCATGACAAAGGTAAAATTAGTTTAAATATTACTGGTTGTCTGCAAGGGTGAGGCACTGAGCAGCTGCAAAGCCAATTAGCTTCAGAACAGGGCCTCGTACCACATTGCCTGAGGGATCCCAGATGACTGTAAAGTGCTTAGATACCACCATTGGCATAGCAAAGGTAATTACAAGGAAGTGGACTTTAATCGTCTCTAATTTGGTCAATATTGCACTCAACCACTTCTCAGATACCTGACAGGTGAATTATCTCTTTGTTATCTACTGCTACATCGCTACATACTACGGTGATGGGTAAAGTACAAACAGATTGGTGGTCTGGAAGAGGAGAGATCCACTGGAATGACCTTTCTGGGTGTGGAGGATTTCCAGTGAAGCGAGTAATGATCTCAACCTCTACTAAAGAAAAATAGAGACACTGGGGAAAGACTTTGATATCTCAGACCCCTTTTTGAGGTACAGAGAAGGTAGGGTAGGGTTAGGGTAGGAGGAAAATGAATGTACATCTCTGTGGGCTCTGACCAGACTTTGGCAATGAGTCCAGATTTTGTCACATTTCTGTGCATTGGCAATCCTCCCAGGAGAATGGCATGCAACAGACAAAAGGCATCCTGAAGTCGCTCAGAGATGATGCCCAGCAGAACCACAGATCACTCAAGCAGCAAACACAACAGCATGACTTAAAGAACGGGAACAAGAAGGTATCACAAACAAAACAGCCTTCCCTTTCCCAAAACCACTTTTCTATTGAAACCACTAAATCTTAATGAGTTTACTAGCCCTCTAGAAATGAGGGCAGGTAATTGCAACGTTACTCACAGGATTCAAGACCAAGTTTACCACATTTAACTCTGAGGAAAAGCCAATTATGATGGCTCAACTCACTGGAGATACTGTAATATGTAATGAAAATATACTTTTAAAAAAGAAAGAAAGGAATAAAGAAAAAAAGCAGTTTTTGATAAGCAGTTCTAGAAGTCCAGGTCATCCTGGTCAATCTCATCAGAGTCTTCTTTCTTTTTAGAAGCCTGAACTTCCTCAGTATGTTCACCCTCCTTTGGATCTGCACCTTCAGCATCTGCCTGGTCCTCATCTCCCAAAGGATCAGTGCATGAAGATGCTTTGTCCTCTTCTTCTTCCTCGCTGTCAGGATACATCTGTGAGGGTTTGCTGCTATCACCACTTTGAACCTCTCCGTTGGAGTGGTTGTTCACGGGACTGTTGTCATTTTTGCATTCCTCTTCATCTTTGTCTTCAGACCCCTTCTGGGATTGCTGTGAGAAATTTCCCACGGAAGAATAACAAGAAAAGGCGGCTGCTTTGTTCAGAGTCTCTAGCCTTTTGCTGGTTTTTTGGCCTTTGGCCTTTGAGGCTTTCTCAGAAACCTTATTGTTGCCTTTGACTTCATGTTTTTCATGTGCCTTGTCAGGGTCATCACTGGTAGGTTCCTCATCACTCTCATCATATTTGTCACCTCCCTCACTGTTGTTTTCTTCCTCAGCTGAACGTGCCTCAACTTCTGACTCTGGATTTGCATCTTCCACTGCCACAGCTTCACCCTGCTCAGCTTCTTCACTTCCTTCTGCAGCATCTCCTTCAGGATTGTTTTCAGTTCCAGCATCTCCTCTGCATTCAGATGTCTCTTCCTCATCATCAGCCCCAGTGTCCTCATTCTCTGGCTCCTCTGCTTCTTCAGCTTCATTGTCAGCTTCATCTTCAGCTTTGGACTTCTCATCAGCTTCCTGCTCTTCATTTTGAGTTTCTTCTTCTTGTTCTTCCTCTTCCTCATTTGCTTCCTCCTCCTCTTCCTTTGTTTCTTCCTCATCTTTTGCTCCCTCTTTTTCCTCTTTTGCTTCTTCCTCCTCCTCTTTTGGGTTTTCCTCCTCTTCTTGCACTTCTTCCTCCTCCTCTTTTTTTTCTTCTGCATCTTCTTTTGCTTCCTCATCCTCCTTTGTTAATTCTTCCTCTCCTTGCACTTCTTCCTCATCCTCTTTTGTTTCTTCCTCCTCCTTCATGTCTTCATCTTCTTCTTTTGTTTCTTCCTCTTCCTTCACTTCCTCTTTCTCCTCCTCCTCCTTTGTTCCTTCCTCCTTCTCACTCACTTCCTCTTCCTCCTCCTCTTTTGTTCCTTCCTCCTTCTCACCCACTTCCTCTTCCTCCTCCTCTTTTGTTCCTTCCTCCTTCTCACCCACTTCCTCCTCTTCCTCTTTTGTTCCTTCCTCCTTCTCACCCACTTCCTCCTCCTCCTCCTCTTTTACTTCTTCCTCCTCCTTTACCTCTTCTTCCTCCTCCTTTACCTCTTCTTCCTCCTCCTTCTTCTCTTCCTCGTTTTTTATTTCCTCTTCCTCTTTTGTTTCTTCTCCTGATTCCTCTTTTACTTCCTCATCTTCTTTCTCTTGTGTTTCTCCATCTGCATCCTCTTTTGTTTCCTCTTCTTCTTCTTCCTTCATAATTTCTTCTTCCTCTTTCCCTTCTTCCTCCTCTTTTGCATCCTCTTCTTCTTCTCTCTCTTTCATTTCTTTCCCCACTTCTTCTGCTTCTTCCTTTTCTTCTTCATCTTTAGCCTCATCCTCCATCTCACAGTTTTGACTCTCTGATATTTCAGGTCCTTCTCCATGTCCGTTCAACAATGAGCTGCCAACTTCGTTTAATTCCAGCTCCTTTTCTTCATTGCCCTCCACTTCCATTTCCCTTGGTTGAACCTCACCCTCATTATTCTCCTCATTTGGATTGCCATTTTCTGCTGCTTCCTCCACAGAACTTCTGGGATTTTTTTTGATGTCCTGGGCTGCTTCTGAGACACAGACTTCCTCATAATTTTTCTTCAACCTCAGGATTTGCTGTAAATCAAATGCTTTCGTGACTGGAGCATTGGTGGCCACCACTGGGTTTCTTGAAGGCTTGGAAGCCAATTTTTTCCTCACACAAGAGTCACATGGGCAGTATTCCTCCTCACTAGTTTGTTTACTAATACTGGCCTCAAAAGCTGCACTGAATGCTGTATCTTCATCTAAATCAAATGATAAGTCTGATGTGTCCTCTAGCCTACTCTGGGTTCCATTCTTGTCACTGAAGAGTGACTTTTTATGCATAGTCTGCAATCGCCGTCTCCTCTGCTCAGTTTGGAGTGTTGACTCGCGCTTGAGTGGTTCATCTGGAGGTCTCGGTGTCTTCTTCCCTGCCCTGGTTTTGATCTTCCTCAGCTCCTTCTCTATGCTTTTTTGTATCCTTTTGCTCACTTCCTCCTTCAGTTCCAGTATCATTTCATCCATCTGCTGGTTGTTCTCCAGGTTCCACCTGACTTTTAATTCATTCATGGCACTGACATAGTGAGCCATGAACTCCTTCTCAATTTTCTTGAGCAGCCTCAGGACCCAGATTGGGTCTGGATCCACTGAGTTTTGCTGGACAAGGGATGTGCCCACACTTGTGGCCATGTTGACACTGGGCTTTGGGTCATTTGCAGACACTTTTTCAAGTGGCTCTTCCAAATCAGCTTTCAGTTCTGCCCCACAATCAGCAACATTGACATTTGCATCGATGGTAGTGGCTAGCTGATCAGCTTCCTCTTCAAGATTTTCTTTTGGGAGTTCATCATTTACAGCTTCAGCATCTTCTTGTTCTCCATTCTCAGCTAATTTGCTTGTTTCTTCATTTCCATTTTCTCCATTTTCATTTTCTTCATTCTCATTTTCTCCCCCTTCCTCCTGAGCATTTTCACAGTTACTGCACTGATCCTCCTTATTCTCTTCTACCTCCTGAGTTAGAGATTCCTCTCTAGTAGGCTGTGCTTCTTCCCCACCTTTTGATTTTGAGCAGGCTGTTGAAGGTCGGGATGACTGCACTTCCTCTTTACTTTGTTCTTCAACCTCAGTCAGTTCAGTGCCAGCCTCTACATTTTCCACTTGTCCAGCTGACTTGAATTCAACCATTTTCAGTGCCGTTAATGTGCAGTCCCTGGCAGCAGCTGTAGTCTCTTCTCCTGAGCCACCAGAACCACTGCTAACATCAACCCCAGAGGAGGACATGGGAGTGAAGTCATAATCTATAGATTTTGGGACTTTAAAGCCAGAGGCTGTCTTTGCTGGCTCACCTGCCTCTTGACCTGAACTTGGACCACTTTTTTCAGCTGCGCATCCAAACCACAGGGCTTGAAAAATGTTTAGCAGCTCCACATACCTTGGCTTATTCAAATGTTTTGATTTATCTGATGGATCTTCTGACTCTTCATCAAGGAGCTGGAGACTGGCAAGACAAGTAATCAAAATGTTGGCAGAGTTACTCAGTTTTCTCCCCATAGTGGGGGACACTTCAGGCAAACTGTTTGATCGGTCAAATTTTGTTTCATTTTTCGAACTGAGCAAGGCCTTCATGATTTGGACGGAAGTCTGGACAGATGTTGGAAGGTCTCTTCTGTTGTTATTTTGGCTGGATGTAACTGACTGGCTACATTCTGCCTGGTCGGCCTTGGCAGTTTCAGGCACAACCTCAGAGATTTTTTCCTGATTTATGCATTCTTCAGCCTCTTCATTAATAGCAGCGCCTTCTTCTGTCTCTTTTCCCACTTCATCCTTTGCCTCGTTTTCAGCCTCCTCCACATTCTTCTTCTCAGCTTTTTCATCCTCTGAGATTTCCTCGGTGTTTGTACAGTATGATACCTCAGTGGTTGCCTCTATACATTCCTCTTCTTCACCATCCTCCATTTCATATTTCATAAGCAATGATTCCGAAGGGATTTTACTTAGCCATTCTTGCACAACTTCTTCTGGAGATGTATTTGGTAGAGTAGATGGCATTAAGTCACTCCCTTCCTCCTGCTTGTCTGTGCCGTCTAACTCTTCATCCACTTTTCTGTTGCAAGAGTCATCAATCTCTTTATTCTTCTGATCATTTACTTCGGTTGCAGCTGATTTAGACCCATAGGAAGTTGCTTTGGAGGAATCTATAATTTCTTTCTGCTCTTTTCCTGCAGCCACCACTGATTCAGTACCTATACTGCTAATGGAGGAGTTCTTCAGTATGGTTGACCGTATTTTTTTGCTGTTTGGCTTCCCTTTTGGTGGGGCAGGGCAATGCAAACTACATACCGACAAAGTCTCAGACAATGAAGCTGGGCTGGAGTTTGACATCTTCACACGAAGATGTCTAGTTTTTACCTGCCTTGATTTTGAAGATTGAGACATGTTTGATTGTGAACACCTATCATCACTTTCCTGGGATATCTGTGTCAACATGCATTTATCTTTTTCTTCTGACTTTGAAGAGACTCTTGAAGATACACTTTCAGGATTTCCGTTCCTAATCCCAGTCTCAGCTGAGAGGTCACCTTTTGAACATAAACTCTCACTCATACTTCCATGTCTTGAAGAAGCGGTCTCTGAATTCATCTTGGAATGACCCTCTCCAGCTTTTTGATTAGGGTTTGAAACACTTGAGCAGAGAGATGATGGCTTGCTGTTTTCTTCTCTATGGCATCTCTTCTTTGAGCCTTTTGAGGATTCACTGTAGCCATTGGTGGTACTTTTCAAGCTTTTTTCCTCAGTAACACCTGCAATTGCCTCTGCTTCACTAGTAGATGAAATGTTTGAGTGAAAAGATCCTGAGTTATGAGACATGGGGTCTACGATAGATTTTTTCTTGATTTCACATGAGCTTTTGGAGTAATTAGATGCCCTGCTACATGATCTCAGGTCATCTGCATGTAGGGAATTCTTCTTTTTGTTCGGCGTGGACTCAAGTGAAGACACAGACATTTCAGACTGTGCATCCATATGAATATGGCTGGGTTTGCTCTTTTTGGATCCTCTGGAAGAGTAAGAGGCATTGCACTGAATGATCTCATCACTATCACTTCTCTTGCTGTTCCTGTCACTAGCTCTGGAATGGGGTGTTCCTTGTGTAGAGCATCGTTCACCTTCACTGCTCTCATCTCTTATTGGTTGGCTGGGCTTTGTTTTTGCTGAAACTGAGCTGACTTCACTGATCTCATTTTCTTCTTGTTCTGCTTCAACCTCTTCAGCCTCTTTCTTAGGGCAGGACTCACTGGAGAAGGAAGACATCACTGCATTGTCATCAGAGCGGTCATCCTGTTCACTCTTTGCTCTTGGTGTAGCACAGTTACTAGACTTGCTGTACACACTGTTGGCAGGAGTGGAGCACCTCGTGTTATCTTCGTGATTTGCCTTCTGAAGGCTGGATGAGGATATGCTCCTACCCACGCTACTTGTTTCCTCGCATATGTTCTTCTTGCTCTGCCTGGACTGCAGAGATGACCTTGACATGACACTCCCAACTCTGCTGCTCTCAACCTCTTCCACATCATCCTTTAAGCACTTCACAGAGGAAACTTCACAACAGTTTTCATCTTCATTTTGTGAATTGCTTTTGCTGGCTTCATGGTCTTCAGGGGCATCTTGAGTATCCAGGTTGTTTTCACAGCTTGAATGTGACATTATGCCCAAGGATGAAGGTCTCTGACTATTGCTTGTGCTTGTCTGAGTGTATTCTTGCTGGTCTTCTCCATTGGAAGCACCTGTAGACAAATCACTTTGACACTTACACTTTTTAATGGATCGATATGCCACTCTGTTCTCTATAGTTTCTGAGTAGGATGAGGACTCTTGCACAATGTGCTCAGAGAATTCCTCACTGGATGTGGTGTGGAGGCTATCCATGGAAGCCATTTTTTTGTGGACTACTCTCCTCCGGGAAGATGTGCTGGAGCATGATGACCGTGTGTGCCAGGTGCTTCGTACACTGGGCTCTTCCCTCTGGGATGTGTGCATGGGATTTTTCCAAATGTCATAGTCCTGGTGTTTCTTGCCACAGCTATGACAATGAGCCTCATCACATTCTGATTCCTCAAGTTTTGACATGTAAGAATCAATATCACAGGGATATAATGACTCATCTGCCTCTGAGCTGGCTTCTGGGTTCATTTTCTGTATGGGGTCTACTCCACTGTCCTCGACACCTGACTCTTCACAAGGCATCTGGTTCATCAGATTGGACTTCTTGATCTGGGTGGACCATTGCAAAGTCTCATCGTTTAGCAAGCGGAAACGAACTTTCATCTCAACAGACAGGCTGCCATCCTTGTTCACATGCACCCGTTTTTCTATGTCATCGTTGACCAAGGAATGGACCAGGTCCCCAGGTTTTGGATGTGAGCAGCTGTTGGAGAAAGGTGCACCATTATCCGGTGAGGCAGCGAGACCATTAGGATACGACTTTTCTGATGATAACGAAAATCTCATCGACCTATTACTTGATGACGACCGTGGATGGATAACACTTTTTTTAGCTTTCAGTCCAAAGTTCACTGGAATTTGAAAAAGGCAAAGAAAAGAAAGTCAGAGAGAAATGTTAACTCATATAAAGATGACACAAAATATATAGATCAAACCCTCAAACTATTGATACTATTCCACTAAAGCTAAGCCTGTTGCCTGTGCTTGTTCACATAATTTGAAAACTTGGCTATGACTAAGTAATGACCATAAGTGTTAAGTTTTGAATTAATAGTCTATATTAAGATCTTCTATACATTAACATTATTGTTTTTATAAATCTAAACTGAAACAGAAACACTTTTTTTGGCTGTATTATGTGCATGTCAGGAAGAAAAGAATATACATACAAAGCAATTTGTTCTCAAAGTTTCCGTATTTTATCATGTTGCAAATATCCCTTTATTTAACTGCTCAAGTTTTCATCCTTCTTATTCAGTCATGGAAAAATACATGGAGAATTGACCCTCTTCCTCTAACTAGAGGTCAAGTGTCACACATTTATTGTACATCATCCACTTCTCCACTCACATGCCAGAAAACACAGGTGTAGACCAGAGCAGCACTCAGTCCCTGCAGGGATGTTCCACCATGAATAATTATAATGCTTATTAAAATGTAAAGAACAAATGGAAAAGGAATTGTAAACTGGTGTTTGATAGTTACAAAGAGAAACAGTGGTAGTTCTAGAAGAAATCAGTGATAGTAGGGATTTCTAAGAATTGCAATCCTAAGCACATCTCTATGGCCCAGTGCAGTGATCTACATAGACTTATTGAGGTCCCAGACCCTCATTTCAAGCAGAGAACATTGCTATCATTCTGTTTTGCAAGATATGCATCTATCTTGTTTCTAATACATATGTTTGTGTCTCAAGCAACAAGTGTAGGATGCCTCTGTCCTTAAGTTTCTACAATTAATTGACAACACATGAGTGAATCTTTCCTGGCTCCTGGTCTTGACAATGGAGAGAAACAGGTGCACCTCCAGAGAACATTTCATTTCATCCTAAACTAAATCCCTAATGTAGATGAGATAAATTGCCCCCTGGAAACGGGAAGTTTCTCTTCATAGGCTACCAAAGGTGGCTGGCTTAATTACCTAAAAACTTAGATAACTCATGATGAAGTGCCTAAGAAATATAATTCTGAACATAACCTTTCCATAAAAACATGCTTTGTTCCCAAAGGGCTACACTGCAGCTGTAACCTGCAGGAGAAACTGAGTCTCCTGCCGACAAAAATAGGGCATCGTCTGAAGCAGGCAAATGCATAAGTGCCAGCATTGTGACAGACAGACAAGGGGACAGAGGATTCGTGGGAAATCTCAAGGGTTTGGGGAGTCTCGGAGGCAGACACAGGAAAAGGAGGGAGTTCTGGAAGGAAAAGGAGACACAGAGATATGAAAGAGGAAGGGAAGTCAGCCAGACATGGGGAGCATGTAAAAGAAAGACTGGAGGGTGTAGGGAGGAAATCCTAGAAGGAAACCAGAGAAAAAGAAGGGGAGGATGGAACGGCCTGGGAGGCAGAGAGAGGGAAGTACATTTTGTACATGAAATCTGCACTTTGGGGCCGTACAATAGGTGCCTGTAACCCCCAGGTTGTGGGACACAGGCCTGGAGGTGACCGTGCAATATGCCCCAGAGTTTTTCTTACTGTCATTGTTTTCATTGCTGTTGTTGCCGTTGGAATGGGGAGCCAGGTCAGGCAGCTTCTCCACCGAGTGTTTCCTCAAATTCTCCATCGATACGGGTTTAAATGGCTCCCGGCCGACACACACTAGCACGTTGGGGCAGTGGAGCAGAGCCTGCATGCTGTCGATCTGGAAAGAGAAGAGCAGGTGGATCACCATGAGTCGATAGAGCAGCGCTAGGTTTTTCCAGGCCCAGAATCAACTGACTTTTCAACTAAACTAAAATAAACACGGTTCTGGAGAATTTCAAGGTCTATAAGAACCTGTTGGCAGGTTCCGTTGCAGCATTCTTCCACTGAAAGATCAGCTCCATTATGTTTTAATCCAATCTCCTAAAATAGGGAAGGGGTGGGAGAGATTGCCTGAGGGAGAAGATATAGAATCTTAGAATGGTTTGGGTTGGAAGGGACCTTAAAGATCATCTCGTTCCAACCTCCACTGATAATATCTCTCTTATTACAAGGTTTTACATCTTCTGGGAAAGATTTAGGCATAATCAATGTGGTAGTGAGGAAGCGGGTGCAACCAGAGGCTTTTCAGTTTCCTTTGCAGAGAATTATACTCTTTAATTCTTCTAATTCCTGTATGGGACAACAATTATTACCTGCAGCTAGCAACGGGGAGCAGGGCCAGACATGGCAGAAAGTAACTTTTACCCAAATACAACCTTTACCTAGGATCTAAAGGAGTGGGAATCAGTCTTCTGATGAGCACTGGCTAGACAAATCCCGGACCCCTTTTCCATCTTGCTTTTGCAATCCCTTATTTGTGAGACTGAAGTTAAGCTCCCAGGTAAACCACTTGGCTTCTAAAAGGATGAGAAGGCTCTCTTGCTGTTTGAGAGAGCTTTAGGGTGGACAACATCTGGCAGCTTTGAGCTGTCAGGGGTCTCCACAATCCAGCTAGGATGTTTCTTCCTCCTCAGGCTGCTACATCAGGAGAACATCTCTAGAGCACATGGGGACTCACAAGTAAGAAATGACCATGCAATGGGCTACCAAGATGTTAGCTAGCACCTGCGGTGGGCTGAGCACTTATCTTGCTCATAAGATGCACCCTGACCTCACTGTGTCATTTAATCATCAGCCCTTTAACTAGCAACTGAGAATGGAAGAGAACAAATCTCAGAGGAGCTGCGATGACAGTTCTGCAGTTGTCACACGTGCCTGGCACAACAGAGCATGAAGAAAGGACCTCATTCTCTAAATTTTGCCACAGCAAAGGAATGCAGAATCAGGTCCCCTGCAGAACCCAAGCCCTTGGTTTGTGAAATGCCTCTGGGGTTTTCTGAGACCAGTTAGTACCACTAGGTCTTTGAGAGGGACTAAGAAAATAGTGATGGATCTTGTGCAAATAAGATCCTCTTCTGACCCTAACGTAAAACAATCTGACGTTAAATCCCCATTAAGTTTAGGAACTATTCCTGTTTGTAAAAGACATTTTTTTTTCAGTGAAAGCTATTTTTTGCCCAGGACGTTTCCTCACATGGTGCTGTGTCTGTATATAGAGACTTCAATCACACTCATCACCCCTGCTTTGTGTGTGCAGAAAATAGATGGTGCCAATGACACAGCTTCAGGAATCAATGGAGCTGAGCCAGCCGAGTTATGAATTTATATAAACTGCACAAACCAAATCCTTTCATGTGGAATCCACTTGTGCCGTGTGACTCCAAATAAAGGGTCTGTCATGCAGTATTTCTGCCATCATCAGCTCTTTGGCAGTGTTTATACCTATAACGCAGCTCTCCTCCCTGATATCTTGCAGGGTTCATCTCTTTGAATTAATAATTGTAGAAATTCATCCCTCGACCTGCTGGCCACAATTTTTTGATGCAGCCCAGGATGCGGGGGGCTTTCTGGGTTGCAAGCACACATTGCTGGCTCATGTTGAGCTTCTCGTCCGCCAACACCCCCAAGGCTGCCACCTCAGGGCTACTCTCAATCTGTTCTCAACCCAACCAGCAATCCCAAACACAAATACAGGTTTTATAAGCAACTTCTATAAAGTAGCATATTGTCGTCATCTCCCTTAGATGTTGCTTGTGAAAAACAAGCAACAGGCATCCTTCTGTAAATGTTGAAAAAAAGGGACAGGAAGGTAATAACTACTAATAACTAAACTTCAGATTTTGGATATCTAAAAGTTAGATGTGTAGGACTGAGCTAGTCAACCAAGGTTGTATAGTCCATGTAGAAAGTGCAATTCCTGTTCTTTGCATTGGACATCTCTCCTACCATGAGACAAATCATGCTCTGGAGATGTCTCTTTCTCCCTTGGTATAAGACCACCTTGTAATGATTAGAAGAGACACAGACACCTAAACTAAGGCAGATTAACTCCAGCCGACATGACCACTCAATAGCTGTCAGAATAGCATCATCTGAGCTGAATACTGAATACCAGTCTCCAAGGTCCTGGAGCCTGTGCTCCTTCTTAAAGGCCTTATTCTTTCAATGAGTTGCTACTATTAATTGCTAATTTAGAAATACAGTCATTATTAACTTCAGCTGTATGGCATAATCTCAATGTAAATAAAAACACTAATAGAGCATGTTTGGACAAACATTATAGGTCTGGCCCGAAGCAAGGAGTTTATCACTACAGTAAAAATGAAATTATTTTAAAGGGCCCTTTAAATTCCTTGCAGTCGGTGAAAACCCAGGACTTTAGAGGTGATTGTTGTCTGACCTTTATTGTATTGGATTACTTATCTATTTATTTATTCAGGAAATTCTATTTAAGCATAAGAAAAATACCTTTTCATTGTGAGGGTGACCAAACGCTGGAACAGGTTGCTCAGACATACTGTGGAGTCTCCATCCTTGGAGATACTCAAAACCCAGCTGGACACCTGAACAACCTGCTCCAGTTGACTGTGCTTTGAAAAGGGGAGTTGGATGAGATGATCTTCAGAGGTCTCTTCCAACCTCAGCGAAAATGTGATTCTGTGATTTATTGTAGGAGAGGTAGTTTTTATATTCATATAGACATCAGCCTGAGGAAAAGTGTGTGTGTGGTGGAACTTAAAGACTAGAAGGTAGATGTTCTTATCTGCTTTAGCTGTCACAGTCAGTGGAGAAAGATAAATGCCAGTAGGGTGGGATGTGTTTTATTCTAAATAAAACCTTAGATATTTGGTGCTTTCTTTTAAGGTGGGAGGTAGATCAGAAAATGCCCCAGTGAAAGAAAATAGTGGTTACTGGTTGGTCAGCACAGATTTTTTCCATCATTAAAGTTTTCTTTCCTTGGTCAGAGATGCCATTATCTTTTCCGAGCAGTAGCCTGTAAGGAAATCCTTCTGGTAAACAGATTCCCCATTTCCCTCTGGCTGCCACAGCAAGATTCTTGAGCACCCATGCCAGGATACCATATTACAAGAAAACACAGTTACATCCCAGTCCAATTTAGCCACAAACCCCAAAGGCCACTGGATGTGAATATTTGAAATCCAGTGATCACCTGAAGGAGCTGTGATGGACAAGGGAATGCCCTGCCCTATTGTTTCTCCATTAACTCATCACACTTGATTGTAAGTTGCCTTTTACAATCTGGGCTTCTTGCACGCTGGTGGAAGACAATATTTCCAGGGAACAGGTTATTTCACCCCAGGAAACCACCCAATGCAGGTGGTACATCCCCCATTGGACATGCCTGCCTCTTTCTCTTACTAGAAAGTAAGTCAATTGTCTCAATAAAGTTGTCTAAATGTAGATACTTACAGCAATTGAAATGTTCTAGGGTATCTAATATGTATGTGATGATGGTAGACAGGATACAAGATTGTGCCCCACCAGACTATCACCTGAAAGCTGAGCAGGAAACATCTAGCATATTCATATAGAGACAGTTAGAAAATTAATTGTCTTTATTTGCAGGCTGAATCCCAAAATATGGTAACTTCAAGAATATTTTGATCTATGATAAGTGAACAGATAAGAATAAAATGGAAGAAAATGAACAACTTATGATAAAGATCTCTGATGGTTTAGGAAAGAGGATTTGGATTGCTCAGACCCCATCAAAACGCTCCTGTGAGTTCCCTCAATGTAACTACTCTATCATAAGAGCTCATGGTAAGGGTTGCTCACAGTTAAGACACTTGAAATTTAGAGACAAAATCAACTAAGAAAAATTTACAGGGAACAATCTCAAGCAGTTTGCCCTTGGTGGGCTGAAATAGACTCCAAAGTTTTATTGCATAATCCCTGAAAATGAAATTAAATTTCTCAATCTTACTGTAAGACCTGATCCAAATCCAACTGTAACCAATGGAGGGAAACTTGTGACCTCTACAGACTCTGGGTCAGGAACCAAGAGAATTACAGAGGCTGTGAGTGGAGTTCTGGACCAGAAAGCAGAAAACTTGTTGCCAATACTTGTCTCTATTGAAGTATTTCTGTTTGTATCAATCAGCTTCTGGCCCACAGACTGCTCTGGTGTCTTAAAGATCAGGTGCTGCCTTGTGAAAAAATTGCAATTTGCTGTGCTTTGAACCTATATACACAGACTCTTCCAAGGAAATGTCAGCTATGACTTTAAGTTTCATTGAAGTCCTCGTACTTCTGACAATAAAATTGTGATTTTTCAAAGTAGTAAGATTTTTGCTTATTTGCATACTTCATTATCTCATACCAAAGAAATTCCCTGTCATGGTGGGATATGTCATGTATGGATTGGTTCAAAAAAGCTAAATGTTCTTTCCAATAAAAATGTTTCACAGACTTTACTCTAAGCCCCACTGGGGAGGCTTCCTCTCTTCTGAACGATGTCTTTTTGGATGAATTTGGATGGATTGTCTCCATGAATGTTACTATACAGTACCTACCACAAAGGGGCTGTGATCACAGCAAGGACCTCTAGGTGCTACTGTAACACAATTAATAATAAAATATTGTCAATACCAAAACAGAAGAAAGACACAGGTGGTGTTCCCTGGGGTGCAGTATTGCAGCCTGTTCTGTTTAATATCTTTGTCAATGACCTGGACGAGAGGATCAAGTGCACCCTCAGTAAGTTTACAGTCGACACCAAGTTGGACAGGAGTGTTGATCTGCTTGTGGGTAGAAAGGCTCTGCAGAGGGATCTGGACAGGCTGGATTGATGGGCTGAGGCCAATGGGATGAGGTTGAACAAGGCCAGGTGCCGGGTCCTGCACCTGAGTCACACCAGCCCCATGAACACTACAGGTTTGGGGAGAGAATTGCCGGGCAGAAAAAGACCTGGAGGTGTTGGTCGACTGTCAGCTGAACATGAGCCAGCAAGTGTGCCCAGGTGGCCAAGAAGATCACCAGCATCCTGGCCTGTATCAGGAAGTGTGGTGAGTAGGACTAGGAGAGTGATCATCCCCTTGTGCTGGGTACTGGTGAGGCCCCACCTCAAGTGCTGTGTCCAGTTTTGGGCCCTTCACGACAAGAAAAACATTGAGGTGCTGTCTCTAAAATAAGGACTCTGATGCTTGTTGTGGAGAACATGCTATCCTCTAGCCCTTCCAGGGAAGAAAAAATCGTCATAAACTGTACTCACCTCAGAAGCTGAACATAGATGCCAGTTTCTGGCAAAGGTAAAACATAGGACATAACCTTTGTTTTTCCTCTGCTGGCTACCAGCCAACCCAAGACATTTGAGACAGGGAGAGAATGACAGAATGGGGAAATACTGCGAGACACAGTTGAGATCACAAGCCCATAAGCTTAATCCACCTTCCAAAGAAGTGCAGAGATGCAAGGGAGAAACAGGAAAAGCTCGTAACAGACATGTTCAAGAAAAGGCTAACGGGCTGAGTTCACTGCCTACCATGCTGACTCATTGCCTCCTTTCCTTGGGCTCTTTCATCTCTTCCCTTCTTGTCTTCATTCATATTTACAACTCTTTGGAGTGCGAACAGCCCTTTTGCTTTGTATTTGTACCACATGCAATCCAGGGGGATCCAGCCTCTGAACTGGGATATCTCGTTTTAACAGTAATTAATTTTGTATTTTATTTATGCAAAGAACCCTTTAGCCCTTCCCTCCCCGAAACTTTTGCACTGGAGGAATTAGAGAGCGGTTCTTCTGGGGAGTGGTTTTTTAAAGCTATGCTAATCTGTTGGTCAGAAGGTGAATCACGGGGTGTTGCCACTCCCTGCCCACATACATATTAGCAAATTAGCGGAAGAAAAGAAGGTGGAAGGTATAGGAAAGTGCATTTCTTGACCTCACTTTCTCTAACACCAGCATGGACAACCTCCCCCGCACCCTGCCACAGTGGAACACCCCTTTTCCCATCTGCGGAGGGATGGGTATGTATTTGATGAGCAGCCAGAAGGCTCTCCCCATCACATCAAAAGGAAGGCAGAACAAGAGCTAATATTGAACTTAAAGTAGGGGACTACTGCACAGAAATGGATTTAATCCTCTGCAAACTGTAGCACCCAAATGATTAGTCCAGAAGGGGGTAAGCAGCATCCCTTCATCTCCCGCAGCACATCAAAACTCACATGGTCTCCTACACACCACATCAAACTTCAGGTCTCAAAATCCACATGTAGGAAGCAGGACAGATGCCAGTGTCCCAGGCTCCTGCAATAGGTAATCCACTAAACATAAATTACACACTGCTACATTTATTTGACTCTTATATCACGGGAATATGAGCCAGTCCATTGCTTCAGGTGCCGAAATGCCACAGTTTGAGATGAGTTGTCATACCAACACTTCTAAAAACACCAGCATCTTCTAGAACTGCTCAGACATGAGCTGTCTAGTTTTCTGTTTTGACCACAGTGTAAAGCTGCATGAAAAATGATAGCCTTGGGAGCTGAGATCTGGAAATCAGGCCATGAAGCGCTCAAACAGCCAAGTAAAATACGTGAAAGATAGAGGAATAATGCGCTGCGCTGCGTTCTCAGTCAACCACAGGCAAAGACCATGTTTAGCTATTGCACTACTGGCAGCTTTTCCTGGTCTGCTCACAGATGCCTTTGTGAGTGAGTGTGTGACACTTTGCACAGGCATAAAGAAAATGTTCTGAGTTTGGCCGTGGAAATAGTCCAGATGAACATGATCAGGAGAAATACCATGATCAGAACTTTAGTGGCCATTGGAAATCATTTGGGTAGCAGCAGAAGAGAAACACTGCATGGATAAAGGGGAAGGAAGAGGAAAGACTGAAAAAAAAGGCACCAAAAAAGCAGAAAAATTTTTGAGAAACAAGTGAAGAGGACAAAAAGGGGGAAAAAATGGATTTACAGCCCGATCCAGATTGGAAGACAGGCTGGTAGGATCATATGAGGGCCGCCACAGTTACTGCCTCTGTAAAGGATCAGCTGGCTCCTGATGAAGACTATGAATGTCTTCCTGAAGACTTCCTGAGAAATTCCAGAGGCCCCCACATCTCACTGACTTCATACTCAAGCTTTTGATGGCCTTTTCTCCACCCACCCACCCTGTCGGCTCAGAATGGGGTCTGAGACTGTTCTAGTTGCAAATCAGCCAGAGAAACAGAAAATTGCTATTAAGAGTGCAAATTTCAACATAGAAGAGAGGAAAGCATTTCTTAGAAAGTGTTTTCCAGCAGGTATTTTCCAGCTTCAGACATGCTGCAATTCTTCACTGAAATCAGAGTCCACCACCTGCTCCTTTGGCAGCGGGCTATTTAAATCTGGTCCATCCAACATCAGCATTTGAAAATCATGAGTCAGACTAACATCCACCCCACCCCAAGCGCCTGCTTTTATCCTCTCCGAGGGCAGGATTAGATTAAAAACTGACAAGTCTTGAAAAATGCTAAGCATTTGGTTCTTGTGATTAGCCTTGTGGTGACTGAGTCAGTGGGAAGGATACGGTTCATGAGTTCAAGCTTTTCCCCATCACCAAAAGTTCTTAAAACTTATTCTTTTTATATGGGCAATATCTACACCATGGATGAGAAGTTATTGCTGCTGGAAGCTGGTGGGGGGAAAAAGGGAAGCACAATATAGACGTGTTCCAACCACCTGTAGGAGCTGGGACTGGGTCTATTAACCCTATTGCTTCTAGATCAAGCTCATAGATCCATACGGCATTGTTCCACCATGGGTCTTACCATCCCACGTGTCTCTTAGCATAAACATTTGAGCATTGTGCTTCATGGACACATAGAATCATAGAATCGTCCAGGTTGGAAGGGACCTTTAAGATCACCAAGTCCAACATATAGACTCCAGAAGCTCAGGGCATAAAGAGAAACACATCTAGCTGAAAACTCTGGTTTGATTGAGTAGTTTTCTTGTTATTGTGTCCAGGGTTTCAACCTCAATTTGCAAAGCTCATAGTATACAAATGTGAAAGCTGGAAACTTGTTCACTTCGGCACAATAGAAGTAGCTCCCCTGATCTTAACTGAATTTATTTCAGAAAAGAAATAAACTGAAAGAGGGGAGATTAAGACTAGATATTATCAAGAAATTCTTTCCTGTGAGGGTGGTGAGACCCTGGCCCAGGTTGCCCAGAGAAGCTGTGGCTGCCCCATCCCTGGAGGTGGTCAAGTCCAAGTTGGACGGGGCTGTGAGCAACCTGGTCTAGTGGGAGGTGTCCCTGCCCAGGGCATGGGGATTGGAACAACATGATCTTTAAGGTCCCTTCCAACTCTAACCATTCTATGATTCTGTTCGGGACCCAAAGGAAGAAGCAAAATCACAAAAATGCAAAACGTTGTATCTTGTCCTCTCCTATTATCGGTAAAAATTCCAAAATCTGAATATAGAAACACAGACTTCTCTATTAAAAAAGCCCTGCCTCTCCTGCAAAAATTGTTTGCAGAAACAGTGATTTCTACTTAACAGACTTAAAGAAAATTCACAGTTTTTCCAGGAGAGGGTGGAATTCCGCTATTGTTTGTACTCTAGGTAAATGAATAAATAGAAGTATCATGTTCACAAATATTATTGCATATACTCAATATGGATTGGAAATGTCTTTGGCCTGGATTAAATTCAAAAGAATTAGAAAGTAATTACACTTTGCTACATTATTATTGAAAGAACAAAATCTCCTCAGGCTAAGGGAATCATTTGCATTTGCTGTATGTTAGATAAGAAAGTATTAGATTTAGTATCTGTTAGATAAGAAAGTGGGTAGCACACGGGGTCCATTTAACTACATCTTGTAAGGCACTGGGCCAAATGATTTCAGGGCATCTCAAAGGTTCATAAAACACACCTGGATATGAGTCTTCTTATGGATCAGGTTCATGGAAAGTTTTGCTGAGGTTTACAGATCGCATGTGTAAATCTCATCGGAGTCATTGTGGTTTTGGCACGGAATCAGAGAATATTGAACCTGAAACCTGTGGTTTGTTTTTAGACTATGAGTCACACACATGGTGGGTGGAAAGTGGTACAGCTCACTTGATAACAACGGTTTGCACCAGATGAGGGGCTGAAATTGGTTGCAATTATTCATACCTGAACACAGCATGAAACCGAGTGTCACAGTGAATATGTCAACATGGAACCAGAAAAATTAACTAACCCAGGGAGGGAAATTATCACTTTTCTTCTCTTATTGTTTATATATGTACCATATTTTAAACTATCTACTTTGCCTCCATGTATCCCATTTCCCTCTTACAGTTCCATCATGGTTGTGATGACAGGTGTCATCAAGACAGATGAGCTTGGTGGATGGCCCAAACATGAGTGGCCTAGAGGATGCCTGCGGGCAGTCTACAGATGTCCTAGAAATGGCTATATGGATGTCTAAATCTGAGTCAGGAAATATGTCAGACAAGCCTGTTTCCTGGCCTTGCACCCTAAGGTCGCTGTAAATGCACTCATTATTACCAAGAACGATTTAGTAATAGCAGTTAGGCCAATATCTTTACTAATAACAGCTAAAAAAAGTTCTGCCTTTACTGCTAAATTAAATGATTCTGGATCCAGGGTGCTGGAACAGAGTTGCCTGTACTGTTAAGTTGTTAGAATGATCTTTGGTGCATTTAAAGCCTGGATCGACTGGAACTCTCCCAAGAAATTCCTGGGCAGATCTGGGAGTTAACACACACCAGGGACCTTTCCTAAGAAGTGGCTTGAATGCGGGCAGCCAATTTTAGAGGCTGTGGGAATTAGGCCCTGTTTTGGAGGCTATGTAGTATGAATAGTACCATAGAATCATAAAATAGTTTGGGTTGGAAGGGACCTTAACCCCCTGCCAACCCCCCTGCCATGGGCAGGGACACCTTCCACTAGACCAGGTTGCTCAAAGCCCCATCTAGTGTGGTCTTGAAATAAATACAGATATAGGTAGTGTATATTTGGTGCCAAGGCCGGAGTATGTGCCCTGATATTATTCTATCTACTAGAATAGCAGTAGCCCATGGTGCTACTTCTGGCTGAGGAAGATCTTAGCCTATGGGTTGCTGGAGACTGGGAAGATACACCGGGGAAAGAATCCCTTCATATGTGCCTTTCTGTCTTTCTCCAAGACTGCTACAAATGGCCACTGCCAAAGACGGCTTGATTTGACCCAGAATAGTTAGTCTTGCCACAGCGTCTACTCTGTCTCCTTCCAAACTCTACACAATCACAGAAGAAAAAATGAGGGTCCTTACCCCAACGAGTCTCTAATAACTAATCCTTTACAGTCCCTAGTTAGTGGTGCCTGAAGAAGCATTCCTTAACTCATGATTGCTCCCCTGATTAACTTGCACAGTAATTCTCTGATCCCTCAAGGAAATTTGGTTGCATACAGTGCTCCTTCTGCAATGTTCTCACTTGCAGAGTCTAAGGCAAAAGAGAGTCTTTCTGGTCTCCTGCTCTGCCTTTCTACATAACAGACTGGATCAGATTCACTCATTAAATATAACAACTTACGGTCAGCCTTGAGTGCGCCTAAGAAAAAACCATCTAAGTCTTGGCCTGACTCCAACAAACATAAAACTAGCCACATCCCTTGGAAAACTCTTCTGACGGTTGATAAATCCCATTTGAGAAGCTCATGGTAATTGCCACCAGTAGCCATAAACTATGTAGACTATTTGCCATACCACAATGTGGTTTCAAATGCCATAGAAGGAGTATTGGATTTTAAGGAAGAATTTGGTTTTTTGTTTTAATTTAAGACAGCCAGTAAAAGGAAGGCCTAGTGACTCAAGAGTAAGTGCAGAAATTGGGACATCTGTGACTAGAGACATAGCCACATTGCCAGGTTCCTGTGACTTAAAGAAGTTTTAATGACTATTCATCTGGTGGACCCTGGGTAATTGCCATTTGCAAGGGAAATCCTCTGTTGCTGTGCAGTTGCTGTCATGTAATCCTACACGTCATCTCTTATAGGTTAATTGACTGTGAGAATTTCTGGCCTTTCTATGATCTCTTTCTACTCCTTTGCCCCTAGAAGTATTCCTCCCTCTCCCGAGACAAGCGGTGGGGATCTGCACGTTGGTGCACTCTTCTGTGGTTTAGACCATGGAGAAAGAAAATCCACTAGGTTGTATAAGACCTTCCCAGAACAGAGATGAAGGTCCCTCTGATAGAGAAGATACCCTGCAAATTTTACTGTACCTTTTTGTATTGAGATATCGGCTCTTAGTAGCACACCTGGTTCTTTTTCAGTGTAGAACTGATGTCTCTAGTAAAACCTAGGAAAGCTGCAATTTTCAACTGTCTCATCAACCGAGTGATCTTCAGATGTAGAGTCCCGTGACTTATGTTTGTTAATATTTAAATATCTGTAGCACTTTAAAATAAGTGCATGAAACCTTGGGCCTGGGTTGATTCTCCTAATTTTACGTGTCTAGTCTGAATCAGTATTCTGATCTTCTGTAGTCAATAAAGAGAGGTTAACAGGCAAAATGATCACCCATCCTAATTGCCTTATAAGCTGATCAGGTTTAAATTAATTAAGTCCAGGCCTGTCTATCTTTTAGCGCATAAACTTGCAAAACAAAGTTTCACTGGCAAGTTAATGACGTCAATGTTAACCTAAATAACAGATTTCTCTGTTTGGGCACTCTTTTCAGTTAATCGCCTGGAAAACAGTAACTAGTGCCTTGACCTGAAAAGAACTATGGGATTTACACTTTTTACTTGCTGAAAATTTAACTGATTTGTCTAAGCTAAAATCAGATTGAATTTCTCTCCATTCCTACAGTCATCAAATTACTATTTTGATTTAGAAACTGACAACAAAAATCATGGTTAGTTTGGGAAGAGAGGCTCTTGGCTCTGCTAAAGTACGTGTCCAAACACCTATTCACTTCAGTGGGACTAGCTCTTCCTTCCTAGTAAGCTGCCGCCTGCTTGATGCTTAAGAGTAAAAATACTCATTTTACCACATTCAAGGCTTCAGGGGTTAGAATGAAAATTCTAATGTGTAAATTCCACTAGAACAACTCTGGGTTTATATTAACATTGGAACCCAGACCTTTTAATCACTGTTTCTACCGACCTGAGCTTTGCATAATTATTATAGGTTAATTTTGAATTCGTAGCACTGAAAGACTCTCTGACCTAAGAACAGTGAAGGCCCTGTAATCCAGGCCACAGAAGAAACAACCAGCAAATAGACTTTTCCCTGGAATTCATAAAGTGTAGCTCTGAAAAACTGCAAGAGGTAAATAAGCAGACAAATGGGAGCAAGAAAAGACAAAACAACAGCAAAACACATGTCATCACAAAAGCAAGAATTCTGCTAGCCTCCAATGGATCTTGATGCTACACCACCACCTTTGGCCTTACTGTGAACTTCATCTGTATTAAGATTCTGCACAGCTGCCCATGACCTTCTTCTGACTTTGTTCCATGAAAAAGAGGTAATACGTTCAGTTCACTGGCTTCATGAAATCACTAGCATTTCTTCCTTTTCAGGTAAAATCTTTGGCTAAATTTGAAAAAAAAAAAAATTGAAAAAAAAAAAAAGAGATAAAATGAGGGCTATAAAAATAAATGATACAAGTTTTGTCTGGAGAAGAAAATGTACCAATGTGCAAAACCAGAGAGATCTGCAATCCAAAAAGTTTATTTCCCTTGGAGTTGATTGAATTAAACTTGGAGGTTTACTAGAAACTTTTGTGGACTAGGTGGACTACAGAAGGAAGAAAACAGTTTTCTCTGCTTTTTCAAATCAATAATACTACATGAAAGGAACAAAAACCAACGAGCCTGTTCCATATGTGTCTATGTTTATACCCACATAAAGGTATAATAAGAAACCAAAGACTTGTAATACCAAAGTGTTCTGAATTTACTCAACAAAATGGTAAAGAAATTAAAACAGAGACACTGGGACAATATATGCCAACCATATGTCATGTTGCAGAGGTGATTTAATTTAGGATTTGAGTTTAAACCTAGAGTACAGTAGTAGAAAAACACAAAAGCAGATTGAAGGGGCAACACTCTTAGGTCTATGAAAAGCACTTTCTTTGATGGAAGTGATCAATTCAGTTGTAGGAGAGATTTTTCCTTTTGTGTGTCCAGTTTTCAAGAGATCAAGGAAAAACTTCCAGCAAACAAGATATTGTGAACTTGCTTTTAAATGCTGTGAATTACATCATTCTGAACAAGACAAATACAAAGTCAGTCAAGCAGTAGTCCAGATACATTGCTTAGGAATGAATTTTACTGTTATTTGGTTAATCTGTCAAATCTTGGGAATAAATGTCAAAAGTTACTGTTCCTCCCACTCCCAGCCCCCCTTTCCAAGAAATAGTGGCCTCTGTAATAAGGCTAGACATAGACATGTGATAAAAGAAGTCACCAAAATTATTAAAAGATAATTTGAATTATTGTTCAAAGAGAATAATATGAGAAACAAGGAAATGTACAAGAAATATGAAAAATCCAGACACCTTTGAATAGTCATGGAAGAATGGAGGCATGTTTTCATTGTCTCTAACAGATAATGCAAATGTAAGTATAAAGACAAGATGTACAGTCAAAATTAATCTTCAGCACCAGCTGAAGTAAGTTATTTCAGGAAATTCCCCACATTGTGAGACAAACTCACCATTTTCACTCCTTAAAGAAGCCATCAGTATCTAGTAAAGACTGGGAAAAAACTAATTTTGTATAGGGAACAGGGATTTTGAAGATGAGGTATGACAAGAAAACTTAAATAGAAAAGCAGAAATGCTTTAGAGAATCCCTATGAAAGGAAAAGATTGGAAAATCCAAGACAGAGTGAATTTTCCTGTGGTTTAAATGCTTTGTACCAGAGACTAGAGTAACAGCTCCAGGAAGTTCTAACAGGAATGACCATTGACTGAGCAGTAATGAACAGTAAAAAAGCAAGAGGTAAATGGTTGAAATTAAGAATGGCCAAAAAATCACTTTAAAATATCCCCCAGACAAGATATTAATAATCACATATTTTCTAGCTATGTGTAAGATGATAACATTGATCAGGTTGGATCCATAGTCACCTGTCACTGTGATATTCTACACAAGAATAAAAGGAGTGCAAATTAAATTAGTAAGGTGCAGAAGACGAACTGCCTATTGGCAAGAAGGTAATGAAAATTTTGATATCCAAAAAAAGAATCCCAAGGGACTGTGGAGAGATTGATCCGCAGACACATTTCTGCAGGTGGAAAACATGGAGAAAAAAAGGGGGAAGAGAAAAGATGTCTATGGGACCGCTGGGATTTATTGTGGGAAATATCATTATCACTATATAGAGGATAATCTTAAACTCTATGGAAGGCCAGAGAAGATAGATCTCACTGCAACAAAGAACATCAGTATCTTTTGAAGTGATGTTCAAATGCAGCATAGGCTGAATCATTTCCAGAAATGAAGGGTGGATTGGGAGTGGGAGTGCAAAACAAGGGACAAAGCTATTGACAAGTTGTCTCCTGAAGAGGCCTACAGAGCTTGTCACTCAAACTGTCAGTAAGGATGTTAGCATGTAAAACTTAGTAGGTGCCATCAGCTTCAAACCCTTCACAGTGACCACTTCTGGTCAGTTAGTACCCACGTCATTCTAGCCACATCTTGGCATGTTGGGATGAGATCCGACTCTGGGACAACAGGGACCTTTAGGCAGGATGATCACCACTGCAGAGCTGAAAATGTAAAAGATAACTACATGTCTTTGGATGGAAAGAAAGATGGAGATTGAATAATAGTGAAGATATTGTGTTCACTGAACATGTATTTATTGTATATCCCTGCTAAAATTTCAGTGTTTATAATGACTAGGAAGAAAAGGCTTTACAATGACTAGAAGGCAAATTGTGGGAAACTCATTTAAGAATCACAAGGAGAACATTAAGACTGCACTAAGAAGTAGAAGGCAAATCTTTTCTTAAGAGAAATGGGTGAAAAATCTCAAAAATGGAAGAAGTGAAGAGGAAGTTACTACCACTACACAAGATCATTATCTCCACGTGGACTGAACAAATACTGATAAGTATTTGTATATAGATTATAACACGTCTTGGCAGCAGGGTTGGGTTTGTTGTTGGTTTTTTCTTTCCTAATTCGAGTTGGTTACATTTGTAGTAGTAAAGCAAGCAGTGCCAGACCCTGTTCTTCAGAATGAAGGTCAACTGAAGCAGCCTGGCTGCTCCAAAGCAGGCTGGCCACATCCAAACCAACTACAGTGAATGGTCCCCAGCCCTGATTCTAAACTGCTGGGAGTCTTGTTACTCGGGGCCAACACCAAACCAGGGAAGATGTTAAGAATTTAACAGAACGGAGAAGAGAGGGATGAGGTCTTGCTCTCACCCTTTTTAATTTAGTAGCATAATTGTAGTTGTGGTACACAGTAAACATCACCTTGCAAATAAATTGATGGAGGCTAGGAAAAGATAACCTAACTGATTCTGAAGGCCTCTAGACACCTATTTTTGGCCAGCTCCAATTTCAATGGACTGCCAGCTTAGTCTCAACAGCTATATGGGAGCTTAGCCACTTACCTCACTTATAGAAACATTAAGACACTGACATTCTAGATGTTGGATGGGGTTCTGAGCAACCTGATCTAGTTGAAGATGTCCCTGCTCACTGCGGGGAGTTGGACTAGATGGCCACTTCCGACCCAAACTATTCTATGATTCTATGATTCAGGTCTCTGAATCTGAAATTAACCCAGCTCCTGATACCCATTCCTGATATTCTTCTCCATCACCCCTTCTTGTAATTAATGGAGAAGTAACTAATGTGACACTAACTACAGAAGCCCAAAGGATGAAGGTAATGTGAGCAAACTGTTGGCCCCATGAGCTAAAGGATTTGCGTCACGGGGAACGCAAATGCTGATGTGATAACACCGGTTAGAATAACTGACCAGCACCAGGCTTCAGAGATACTTGCCTTCCTCCCATCAACAGTGTAGAGCTTCTTCACTGGGAACTGCAGGATCTCTGAAATCTCATCCAGGAGTGTTTTGAAACTCCTGGCATTTCTGCGGTTCAAGATAATTGAGCGCCGAAACCCACTTTCTCCATTCTTAACTAGAGTGATTTTCTTGGGTATTCTGGGGCCATGGTGAGTGAAAGGTGAGGAATAATCTTCAAGTTTGCTCTCCTGAGCTGCTCTTCTCAAGGTACTGGAGGGACGACCACTTCGTGGTGGGCCTGGCCTGTGTCCCCCAGAAGTAATGCTAATAGGTTTGACGTATTTCTTGTCGGAGCAAAGGTAGCATCCTCCATCCTCCAGCTGGTCCAACTCACTGATGCAATGTATTCCTCGTGGGGTGGTGATGGTCCGTACCCCAAATGGCAGTGGGACCCGATGAGAGAGGTCATCCATGAGTGCATTGAAACTCTTGAAGCTTCGCTGGTTGATGGCCATCTTGACTCCCGCAAATTGAGGATCTCCACTCTTGAAGAAGGTTATTTTTTTGGCTGGGGGTACCTTGGTGAGAGTGCTTGTCCGAGCCACGGAGGGAAGGGGTTGCTCATAGTTGTAGGAGCTAGTGGTTGACAGGTAGTCAGCAGGCACCTGAGTCATCCCTCTTGCTTAAGGGTAACTAGAAGAGAAGCAAAAACAGTTGGGTCGGTTTGGGTCGTGCAGAATCAGTGTCTGATTAGCGTGATGGCAAAGTTTGTTTCCCTCACAACACTTTTACCATCTCCGCTTGACCAAGAGCAGATTGTACCAACATGGATCTACAAACTCAATAGCTCAGATAGATACGAGGAAACACAGCAGGAACAGTAGCCGTAACCCTGCTCCTCACGGTTAAACCATGCTTGGCCTGCAGATGCCAATGAGAATTCAGTCAGTGTTAGTCACCCCTGAGGCAGAAAAAGCATGAGTCAGACCCCAAGCAAAACCCACAAAAGCTGATATTTGTTTATTGTTGTCCTTTTGAGTTTTGTGTCCTCCTTGTTTATATTTTTGAGGTTTTCTCTGAAACTATCAGAGCCAGTGATTGCTTTGGTTCTATTTTTCACAAGAACTGAGATTCTCATGTAACCCTTTGACCCTGTGAACTGGCACATAACAAAAACCAAAACAAAACTGAATTTGTTAATGTAGTGATCACACATTGTGGCACGCAACTGCTCCTGAGTGTACCGAGGGGCAGAGTAGCCTAGTTTCACACCAGCTGCTTGTGGTCATGCTAAGGCATGGTCTGGATGAATATCTGTGGCATTTATACAAATAATGGTAAGAAATATCACAAGAGCTCAAGTAGAAATACAAAAGTTGGTTCTGCTAAGCAGCGGGAAAGTTTTAAATCAGCCTAGTAAGCACAGGCGTGAGGAGAACGATCTCCCCAATTCGTGTTGGAGCAGCTGGTGTCCTTCACTTTTAAAGCTAAACTGACTTTGGTGTTTAAGTCTGGAGGTTGAACCCCACCATTTGGAACCCAATTGTTTTCCATGTCTTTGCCATGTTGGAAACAAGTGGAAAAGAGACTGGACTCTACTCTTTCTTGCATGCCCTTATCAAATGCATTGGAAGTCAATCACTAAAAAATTTCAGACCCCACATGGAATGAAACAACTGTGCAAAAAAAAGAAAATGCCTTGGTTTCGACGTGGAAAAAAACATTAACACTATTTGCAACTGCTAAAATATTGGCTGTAATGAGTATGACAAATGACTATTTCATGAATGTGAACAGTGATTCCACAGCTCACTTTGAGTTAATGACTCAAAGTTAAATGGAGACTCAAAATGGCATATAGAGTTGTCATCTTCTGATCAGAAGTTACTGCTCATGTATAGGCAGCAAACCATTTGAATTGTTAGTAAGGAATACAGAAGCTTGTAGAACGTGGTGCTGGCTACAAGCAACTACATCCAATTTACTTCCCAAATTATGTTCGTAGTTGATAGCAGTTTTCTATGGCAACTTCAAAAAAGTCTCTCACAAGAAAGAAATTTTTTATTGTTCACAAATGAGTTAGAAAACAATAAATGTATTTCTAATGACATTTCCTTCAGTTTGCTCCTGGTTACATTTCTTGCAGCAGCTGAATAAAGCTTGAGTTTCAATAAAATAGTCAGGCTACTCAGAAATTATTCTTTGGAGAACCAGTTTGGTGACCACTGTAATTAATGGGAATTTTGTCATTGATTGCAGAGGTGCAGCATTCACAAAGCTGTAAAAGCTGATTTTCTCCACATTTTAGAACAAAAGCATTATTTTATTACTATGCTACTCTCAAGTGAAATATTTGCGCGGTTTGTACTACAGCAAATTCACTCCTGCAATAAATGGGAGTTTAACCTCGTCTAGGTGAGAAAAGACATTAGGCACCATTTGAAAGATTATTATTTTGACAAATCTTTGCTTTTTTATACCCATGCACACTGACAAAGATTTCAGTATGATTTATTCTTTCCATGTACATATTTCACCAAGCAATTATTCACTTATTTGTTTCCCAGCTAAAGGTCAATCCATCACTCTATCTTCCAGGGAAAAAAATAAAATTCATTTCTCATTTTCAACAGCTTTCATAAAGGTGGCTCTAACTTTTTCTCTATGAGTCCCACATTAGAGCTTTCAGACATAGGCAGCATAATTTTTAAACAAACCCTTTATCCAAATTGTAGTCCCTGGACCAATGGTGGTCCACAATATGCTGGCTGCACTCCCAGAAATTTAACTGCTTCCCAAGGATTTATTCTACTTTTTTTCAAGCTATTAAAACACACGGAAAGAAACATAAAAAATTTAAATACGAGAGAAATCATAATATACTTTAAGAATGCTAATTTTCTTTCGGAATAATTTCACAAGACCATTAAGGGATCACTGATGTAAAGGAATGTCGTCCTTTAAGTTTTGGGTGATAGAGTCGGTTGCCCACCCAAGCCTAGATGCTCTGCCAGATCTGCTCTTATGAACCAGGATATAATGTGAAGAAAGAGCCTGCCACAAAAATCTTGCATGAAATACGAAAAGCTCCTGCAGAGAGAAGTTCTGTATTGTCCATTTGAAGTTTCAGAATGAGAAAGAAATTCTACTGTATATCTGATAAGACAACAAAAATGGTCATCTTGCCCAAATACATCTTTTTATAGATACAGAAGAGAGGAGTCTCAATTCCTTTTTTTGTACTTACACTGAAATCCTTCATGCCTCTTGCTCAAGATGACTTTTCCTTATAGAATATCCAAGAGATTAAAAATAAATCAACAAAATAATTAAAAAAAAAAAAAAAAACCCAAACAAAAAACCAACACAGCCAACCAACCACTTCCAGGATCTAATGGACTGGACAACGAAGGGAAAAGCATTAACAGGTTACATGCTGTCAATCAAACTGTCCTCAAAATGACTGACCACAGCTTGGAGGGTTAATCAGGACTGTGTTGCTAAGGATAGAAAGAAAAGCTACCTAAGCTGCTGGAGAAGGCTCTCAAATCCACCGGGGCTTTAGGCACAGTTTACCCAATCCTTCTTTTGCTTGCGCCCATGTAACTCAGGTATAAATCTGACTCAGTGACACTCCTCTCCAGTCACACCAGTACAAGTGAGAATGCAGTCAAGGCCAAAGACGTAACATCTCCCTCTTGCATAAAGGCTGCAGAGATCTGGAAAACTTTCTTGAGCCCCCCTACTCATCAACAATACTTTGGAATCAGATTTATCTTTTGCGTAACTCCAGGGAAATCAATGGAGCTAGAGTAAAGATGACAGTAGCTCGTAAGGATTTGTGTATATGCTTGTTGCTTCTCAGCTGTTTTATAGTCACTTACTCAGGATGTAGATGACTGAGATTCATAACAATTTTTCAGTGAAATTTTTTCTTAACAGGAAAGTCTGGTGAGTCCTAACCCAAATATTTTCAATTTCTTGGCCGGTGTCAAAGTCAGAGTCTTAGATGAATGCTCAACAGCTGGACCACTGAGATTTGGGCATGAAATAAGGACAGACAAGCAACCTGTCAATGATAAATAACAGGAAATTACTTGTTCTTTCATAATTCACCTAGGAGAGCCTTCCTGCTTTCTTTCACACTTCCTCTTTGCAAAGAAAACTCATACAACAAAAAAAATCGATCAGTTGGATTTAGGTACAATATCAGTGGGAAACCTCACTTTTGTATGGGCTGGAATTCCTGTCTTCTAGCAATATTTATTTATTACATACATAGCCATTGCACTTGTGCACCAGTATCATTTACAGCAATAAGCACCTTCTTTAGTAGAAAGCAATTACTTTCATAGAGACCATAAGAGTCATAAATGGATTTTATTGCAAGGGCAGGGATTGGGAGATCCTGCAAGAATAGGTTCATCAGTTTTACATCTGAGATACTTAATATGAGTCTTCCGAATGTAAGGTTAGTGTTTGAGCAGCTACACAGTCCTTCTTACACAGCACTGCACTTCTATCTGTGGACAGCACACCTTTCAGGGTCCAGAGACCACTCCTGTGGGATCCTTGGCCCAGAAGGGCAAGGTCATCTCTCTGTAGGCTAGCATCTACTCTAAGAGGTCAGCAGCTCTACTGGGAAATTTGTAGGAGTCCATCCATGGGAAAGACTGAACCCCTCCTGAAGGCCATTCTACTCCATCAGGACTGTGCCAGGCAGCCTGGCTCCTATCTTTCAATTTTCCACCACAGTTCAAAAACAACATCGCAAAAAGACTAAACTATAAACTAAACTAAACTATAGACAGGTAAGTCACACATTTCTAAACCTTCTCAAACCTCTGCAATCCCACTTCACACAGAGGAAGCTGGACCATGCGGTTGGGTATCCATTATGTGAACCCTTAGCCAAAATTCCCTGGGACTTCTAATACATCTGGAGCACATGTCTTCACATCAGCCTTCACCTTCTGTCCCTCACATTAGGCTTGTTATCTCTGAGGGGGTTTTTGCAGCCTTCTCGCTGCTGGGGACGTGGAAGGAGGAGAGGAATCCGGGTACCACTCTAGAAAGTGTCTGAGCTGAGGCAGGAGAGCTGTCAGAGAGCTTGACTCAATAAATTGAGACCCAAGTCTGTAACCACTGTTTGAGAGATGTGAAGACCTTTATGAGAAGCATCCACACTTGACTTAAATACTTCAAATTATCAAGAGTCTACCCTGCCCAGCAGCAACAGTTCCAATAGTTAGTCCCACTTAGTGCCAAAGATCTGCGCTTTTTCTCTAGCCTTAATATGTCTAGTGTCAGGTTTTGTATGGCTTTTCTTGATAAATTAGTGTGCAGACTAGTTTCCCTTCCCATACAAGTAACTGTAGCTTCCATTTTCACAAAGGCATTTCTTCCAGACGGAAGAAAACATTACAGGTCATCATTAACATTTGGAATGGAGCTGGCTGAAAAATCCACGTGTGCATTCTAGCGAAAACATGAAGATTATTTCATTTGAAATTTTTCCCAGAAAAGGTGGGAGTTTCTGGCAAGACAAACGAATCATTGTTTTGTAACATCTAACCACATTTCTCTAAAAAGGCTCTTTTCAGTTTGCTCTGTGCCCTTTTTTGAGAAAGAAAAAAAAATTTTTAAATGTCAAAGTGATCTTATTAACAGGGAGTATTTATGGTCTGACCAATCCAAAGTATTGTATGGAAAATGACAAAAGTTGAGACACTAGGTTCATAAAAGAGAAAAACATTGAATTGGAAGGCAGCGAATCCATTTGCCTGTGATTATATAAGAATTCCCTGCAAACAAAACAGGTAGATTGTATATTTTCCCCTCCATGTATTTGTTACTTAAAATTACTAAAATTAAAAATTAAAAAGGATTTATTAAAAAGGGTTCTCAAACTCTGTGTAGGACTGGAAGTTTTTAATTGTCCGGAAAAGAGGTTTCTGATTGTCATTCTGTTCCATGGCTGATTGAGCTTAAAACACAGCCCTCCTTCACCCGGGTCCTTGTTACAGTTGCTGTTAAGTGCAAGCAAATCCGCCTCTTGGTAGGAACAGTGCATTAGTGATCACAGCCATTGCAACCAGTCCTTGACCCACACCACTGGACTAGAAGGCATGTTGGAGATGCAAGCGTCCATCTTTTGTGCTAAAAACAACCTGGATTTCATGGCACATACAGCTGATACCATTTTTCTCTACCATTCTCAGAGAGGAACATAAAATCATAGAACACTTAGAGTTGGAAAGGACCTTAAAGATCATCTAGTTCCAACCCAACGTGTTCCAGATGTGTCAATGTTCCAACATGGGTACATCTGTCTAAGAGGCTTTGGATTCATTGCATCTAAGATAATTTATCTCTTTTCCTTCTCTTCTGGGATTCCATTGGGGATTTACCACATGGATATCTCCTCTATTAAGCTGTACTGTGCCTATGTCCTATTCCTTACAGATAAGGACAGGGTCCTGAGCAGAAACAAGCAAAATGTTAGCTTCTCTCAAGCTCCTCTCTTTGAATACGTTCTTACCCAAGCTCTTACACTGGTGTCCATGGCTATGATCTGGATGGTTTCTTACCCAAAGCAACAGTATGACAGCTTGTTCTTTGCAGAGCCCTAGGGCTGGAATGGACAGGGCAGGGCAGCACTTGAGATGGCTGCTCAGAAGTCCTCCTTAGTCACCTGAATGGTGACAGAGGGCACCCTCATCAAGTTCTCCATTAACACCAAACTGTTGGGAGCAGCTGATGTGGTGAAGGGCAGGACTGCTTCGGAAGGACCTTGAAAGGCTGGAGAAATTAACTGATGTGACCCCCAGAAGAGAACACCAACCACGTGTCAGGGACAGTAGCAATGCAGGCTCAGGCTGACAGCAGCTTTGTAGAGTTGGAGGCGGGGGGCCCAGTGGACAAGAAGTTAAACAGGAGTCGGCAGTGAGCCCTTGTGGCAAAGAACACCATCCACATACTGTGATATATTCGCAAGAGTGTCCTAAGCAGTCCAAAAGAAGTCACTACTCCCTTCTGCTTGGATCTTTTGAGAACACATGTGGACACTATGTCCAGGTTCTCACTCCATAGTGCAAGAAAGATACTGGCATACCTGAGTGGGTGCAGCAAAGGCCACCAAGGTGATAGGGCAAAACAGTAGCATATGACGTGCAGAGGGAGGGCGAGAGCATTAGAATTCTTCAGCTTGGAGAATAGACTTGGAGGCATTCATATCATTGTCGATAACTACCTAGAACGTAGAATCATAGAATGGTTTGGGTTGGAAGGGATCTTAAAGATCATCTAGTTCCAACATGGTTGTAGAGAGCCAGACTCTTCCCAGAAGAGCATAGTAAAGTGCTGAGGTGTGGCAGATACCTAAATAGCACCTTGGGCACTCCCACTTGTATAAGAAGAACATTCTTCATGATGGTCATAAAAGGCCTGGATCCAAGAGGTGGAGGAATAGTCGGCCCTGGAAATATTCAAAACTCAGCTGAGCAACCTGATCTATTGGGACTTGCTGCAAGCATATGGCTGGACCAGAGAACCTCCAAAAATTCCCTTCCAGCCTAGTTTCTTCTGTGATTCAGCAAGCTGAGGCAGCTTCTCCAAAGGTGGTCTGCACTGTGCCTGACCCAGGCATGTGTGGTAATGAAGATCCTGTTAAGTGCCAGTTTAATGTGATACGTCCTTTGTAGCAATCTGAACTGTGACATCCTCGGAGATGTTTTCTGTCATCTGAGAGAATATTCCACCTCTAATTTCACATCATTAGCTCTTCCCTTTTGTGAATACTGGATATACTTCTAAAAATATTAAATATTCCTTTGTAAATGTGAGGCAGATCCTGGTAGATAAGGTTCTCTGTTGATATTTTGGGTGGCTTTGGGGAGTTGGTTTGGAGTTTTGTGGGATTTTTAAAAGTTGTATTGCTTTTTCTTTATTTGGGCCCATACCTGTTTGAAACAAGTCAGTCTTCAAAGCACAGCAGTCCAAATTATATTTCCAGCTACTGCCTTCAATGCAAAGGATTACATTGCACTTAACCTAGGTAAAGAAGAAGCCCAGCTTTCTGGAGGATAAGAATTAGTCTCAGGGATCAGGTTCACCTACAGCAAATCTCCCTCCTATTCTAGATGCATTATCCAATTAGTTTTTCAGCCATTAACCACAGGTGCAAAGAAAGAAAACCCTCTGAATTTGCTAAAATACTTTTTTTTTCCAATGTTCCTTACTTTTAAAAGCATTTATTCTGTAGATGATGTCTCTACAGTTGCTCTATCAGTCTTCATGGACTTAAATTATGAACTTGTGTCCCTTCAACATGAGGTAAAATACAGTTGAGAAACATTATTACTTTGCTAAGAATCACCTTCATTGTGTAAATCGCAGGTACGTTTATGAAGTTGAAGACCAAAGCTCACGGTATCAGTAGAAGTTCAGAGAATAGGGATTGATACATAAAGACCTGGCTAGAGCATCGGGAGGGACCTCAGAGTGGACAGACCTTACCGAGGCTGGGTCCTCAGCACCGTACTGAGACTTAGGAGGAAACATAAGGACAGTTGAACATGATTACAAAATAATAAAACAAGATGATGCATGACACAGAGAGCATCCATTATGCTCCCTTGGTGAACAGAAAGAGACAGGGACATGGTGGTGCCCGTTCGTTACTGCTTCCCCTACATATCCTGTTGTCATCAACCAGTTCCCCGAGTTCCTCAATACAATTGTTCTGTGATGGCTCCCCTGGGATGCTGCTAATCACTGTCCACTGTGAAATTAAAGCATTCTTCCACTGAATGGAGCAGAGAAGTCCTAACACAGAGGATTGGTTTCCTTTTGCTAAAGAAATGTAGGATTTGTCTGTCATAAAATGTAACCAAGGGCTTAAGAAACCAGAGACAGAGACTCCAGTTCTGCCACATCCTGTTCAACACCAGGCTGTGGTCTGTCCAAGTCCCAGCTGTGTCACCTGGCTTCGTGACACAGCCCTGATCACTCCTGCTTCTGCAACAGGCTCCGACGGCAACAGTCGTATCGGGGTGTTTCAGGCTGCACACAGTTCAGCTCCACCAACGGTTCAGAAATTTGGGAGAATGTTTTTGTTTCAGAGGGTATTTCTTGCCAGGCATTTCATAAGAATATTGCTGTTTTAAAGACCCAGGAATTTAGGTAACCTGCACTGGTCCTTACTCATATTTCTAGCAATACTGGGAAGAATAACTTTGTATTTCCTTTTGAGGGGGGTTTCAAGTTTTATGTCCAAGCTGATCTGCACGTTTGTGCCAGGAAACTGATAAACAGCTGTGCTATTTATCACGTTGGATGGAGGTGACAGCATGGCAAGATCGGAGCATCTTGCCAAGAAACCTAGAATTGACACAACTGACTACACGAAAGGAACAAGGTCACAAGAACATATATGTATCACAAGGATTAAGTATGGGTTGAACTGGGTGTTAGCAGCCCTTTCCTCTTCTCGTGATGACTCTCTGGTATGTGTGTCCCTTGATTATGTGATCACAGCCACATAAGGTGGCTCTTCCACCTCCCTTCTCTCATTCCAGGGCTGTTTACATCTCCAAGGAGGATGTAAAAGCTCAGGCACAGAATAAGTTTTATAGACAACCAGTTGAGATTTCCTAGGCTGGTTCACTCATATGCACCCACTCCCCTTAACAACCCAAGCTTTGCTTCCTCATCTTCCAGTCTGTAAAGGGGAATGAAGAAAGAGGCTGAGTAAAGCTGAGTGAGTATCCAGGAAAGCAACACAGCTGTCTGGAGTAAGAAGCTGAATAACTAGGAAAATGCACAAAAACGAGGACCCGAGTCAGGACATGCCTAAAAATTGATACCCAGGAGCCAACTACTGAGAGATGAACCAAGAAAGTCACCAGAAGCTTTGAAGATGCTTCAGTCCTCAACTGGATCTGGACTTGGGAGCTAAAGGCTGTATCTGAACAGAAGAAACTCATTGTAGGTTCCAGCAACTGAAGATGTTGGAAGCTTTTTTCCCCCCATTTCTATGAACTGCCACTCTGAACCTTCTTCCTCAGGACAGTGTCCAACTCTGCAAACACACAGGTGCTTCATCACATGCACGTCCCACGTTCAATATGGGGCTATCCGCATGTGCAACAAAAAACTCGCATCCTAGTGTTCTCACCTGCTAAAAGGCACAAGCTTATTCCTCTACACCACAACCATTTCCCAGTTTTACATTTCTCAATTTTACATGTCCAACAAAATATTTACTTGAGATTATTAATCCTCTGATATCTGATGTTTGCATTTCTTCCAATGATTCTCCTTTTTCTGACCATTTCTAAGAAATCTAGGCCTCTTTATACCATTTCTCTTTCCTTTCTGATGCCCGCAGTTCCTTCCAAATGATTACCAATTTTTATTTTCATTAATGTGGTTTTTTGTACTCTTAAAAAATTATTTCAAAATATATTAAACCAAATCACGTATCTCTACATTTCAACAGGCATACTCTTTCTCTCTCACTTTTTCAATATGTTTATTACTGAATCTGTGGACAGCTTTTATTCACCCAATGATGTGTCTTCCTAAACCCTTTGAAATATTTTTCCAAGCCAAATTAGACACTGCATAAAATTTGATAAGTAGTAGAAGCAGTCAAGTTTTTCTGGCATCGTGTATTTATTTGGCCTTTTCTCTGCAATCCTTGTGCCATACAGCTGGGCAGTTATTTCTGCCTTAACATTTGTTCCATTATATTAGAAGACACAATGTCTCACCTGGAGCGACTCTCTCCTTTTGGCTTTGAGTAGTAGGGGAAAAAAAATCAGGGATATTATCCCAGCCCTTTCTCCTTTATTCATCCCATCAGCTGCCTTTGGGAAGTGACACAGTTGGTTTCTCATTTCATTCTCTAATGTCCAACGAGATCAGCAAAGCTGATCTGTGTGCTTTCCAATTTTTTTTTTTCAAAGATTCCTCCACTTGTTCTTTATCAATTATTTTTATTTTTTTTATAGTGACTTCCTTCCTCACTTTAAATCCTGTCCAAACTACTCTCCTATAGTTTTCTTCTTTAGGAAAGATTTTTTTTTTTTTTTTAAAAGTGTTCAATAACTCAGCCAGTTTTGAATCATTGTCCTCCTTTTTCATTTATTAATGATCCTGCTTTTTCCGCTACTTTTGCTCTACCTTCAAGATTTACATCCTTCCAATTTTACTTATTCTTGATTTTAATTCATGTCAGCAGAACTTTGACCTCTCATCAAGGGTAGCATTGCTAATACTGGTACCCTGGCCAAAGTCTAAATTTGGCAATTTCTGCGTTTTTTGCTTGCCTAGACTTCTAACACAATAAACTGTTCTTTCTTTTCCCCATCTATTGAACCTCAGCCGCCAGTTTCTCGGATCGGATGAGCCAGCAGGACTCACTGGAGCTCACGAGATCTCTTGGGATTAGCTCTTGCCGAACACCTGCTCCTTTCTGGGCACCGGGCAGGAGCAGAAGGGACAATACTTTCTCTCCAATGCCAGCTGTGTGACAATGGTGGGTATTTCTTACATGCACTCTCCTTCCCAGATGTGTTGGGACCATTCTGGAAGAACAAAGTGTTGTGGTGGGGTAGTAAGACCAGGTGGCTCCAAAACTGCTCAACCCCAAATGGGGTCAGAGAGATCACGTGCAACCAAGGAGCAGGGACAAGGATCAGCCAATGCCTGGGCACTGTGGGACACATATCCCAGATGGGCAGGATGTGGATATCTCATGTCTCTACTTGAGACAGTCACTCCAGGCTTCCTTTGGAGTCACCAGAAAGATTTGGTGTCTTTCAGGCTGTGTTCATCTCATCCTGAACTGGATGTCTCAGTGAATTCTGTCTTAAAACTATTGTTTCTCTCCCCTGTCTGGAAAAGAGGCTCAAGGTGATTAATGCAGACAGTGACAACAAGGATGTTCCATCAGATCCATATCATTCCTCGTGTCCTGTCTCTGACTAACAAAGAAGGGGGAGGAAGGGGTTTCTCTTTGGCTGATGCTGACCCTTCAAAAAACATTTTTAAATTTTTTTTTTTTTTAATTGGATGGAAAAGAATTACCAGAAGTGAATACTTGAAAAACTGAGGGGATAAAAGAGGGAAAAAAATAAATATAAAAAATAAAGGACCTCATTTTCTCCTGGTCTGACCCTTCAAATAGCATTTCTTTGATATTTTTGAGAAATGAGAAGGTGAAAAAGCCATTTTAAGTTAAATGAAAAATTTTGCTTCACCTTATTTTTCCTTTTACTCTCTCAAAGCAGCTGAAAGAGTGTTTGTAAAAAATAAAAGCAAGAAAAATAGAAATTTCACACTGAAAACTTCACAAACAGAATAGTTTGGGTCCTTTAAAGGACTCCACATTTGCAGTTGACATTAAAAAAAAAAAAAAAAAAGCAGCTAAAAAAGCTACCTCCTGCCCATCCTCTACTGGAGCTGCAGGTGAGATCCAGTCTGTTTTTTGAGAGACTGGCCATCTTCTGCTGCCTTCCCTCCACATGCTCCCCAAATGCCCTGGTATTTCTTCCTCATCCTCATTCTCTCTCCTGTTCACATCATGCTCCCTGTGATGTCAGCTGGTGACATCATCCTCCACATTCATGGTAACAGGTGTAACTCTCCACTGCTGGGTCTCTCCTACTCTTCCCCTGACCTCTTTCCCAGATGTGGAGCTGCCAACTCTTTTATCGCGGTTAAAAGAACACCTCCTTATCTTTCACTGCAAGCTCTTCCCTCCTCACTGCGAATAACCCACACTCGTATGACACTCAAACTCACAATCTCCGTGTCGTGTTCAACACCTACATCTCCTTCACACCAAACACTCGTATCTGGATTCTTGCCAAATCCTGCAGATTCTTGGCTGTAATCTCTCCAAAGTCTCCTGCCATCCCTTCCTGATGAAGCACCTGTCTCTTTCTGAGTCAGCTTATCTCAACCTTTATAAACTTCACCAGCTTTCACAATATTATGCAAGGTCTATTCAAAATCCTGCCTATAAAATTCTTTGCTTCTGCAATCTGGTGGTTTCCCTCTATTTTTCCATGTTTTTACATTTACCCTTACTACCCTCACCATCTCTGAAGATCTTCACCGTCTCCTTTCTTGCTCCTGCCTCACCTGAAGATTTCCAGGGTTGGCCAATTCAGCTCACACCTTGCAATCCTTGGAGCAGAAAGTGTTCAGATTCTGTGGTAATACATTGACATGGGAAAGTAAGGAGAGATGTAGTCCTCCTTGCTGCTGTGAGCCTCCCTTCCCTGGCCTCATACCCATCCTAAAAACACAGATCTTCTAAAACATGTAGGAGTTAATGCAAACCTTATACAATGCCACAGTTATCACTCAACTCTTCATCACCACCATCTCCCAGCCTACATCTGATCCTGACCTGGATTCAGATGTGAACATTGTCCCATTTGTCCTGCCTCTCACTCAAAGGCAGATGTGATAAGAAATTGTGAGATTATTTATTAAGAGGCTTTGCGTGCCTTTGAGGAAGCTTAAAGTGATAGCGTGTTGAAGTGGGTATGAGAATCCCCAAGAAAGAGGGAATAGGTCTGGAAAAGTACTGCAAAATGTACCTAGGATTATTTGTGCTAATTTTTTCCATGGATTGGCCAAGTGCCATGTTTTTCCGGCTTCAGTGTTCACTTTGCCTGAACTTTAATAGCAAGGGTATCTGCCAAATGTGCTTGTGGGCTTGTTGAGGTGTTCATGGAGGGCAAGTCAGAACTCCCTCCCTGCAAGACCCCACAGCCAGATCTCAGTGACACAAGATTGGCTTGTGCAGTCAAGAAACAACGATGACACCAAGTGACTAAGCCCGGTCAACTAATGCAGAAAGAATGCAAATATTAAGAAACCAAGCCACTGAGCAAATGAAACCTGCAAGCAGTTTATTTGGAACTATCCCACACAAACTTTGATGCAGCAGTGAATGTTCCCTCAACTAGGACAAAAAAAATATCCACCAAACTTGTAATTTATTGAACCAACTGTAGTGGCTATCAGTCGTATCCTGAACACAAGATGTATCTCATTATTACACAGATGCATCTTTAGTATCAAAAGTTACTGTAAATGTGCTTCTTCCTAGTAACTCTAGATCAAATATTCCAAATTTACAGCTCTGGAGGTTATTTTTATTACCTGCTAGAGCCTTTCTTGCTTTCTGGGCTCTGAAAGGCAGGCTCTGCTCTTCTGTCACTCCCAGTGCTACCCAGTGCAACCCAGCACAGCAGTTGGACGTTAAATGGCACTTGTACATATCATAGCCTCATAGAATGGTTTGGGTTAGAAGGGACGTTAAAGATCATCCAGTTCCAACACCCTGACATGGGCAGGGACGCCTCCCACCAGACCAGGTTGCTCAAAGCCTCATCCAACCCGGGGATTATGTCTCCATAAGGCAGCAAAGAATCCGTTTCTCACTCTCACAGCTTTACTGACTGCACCGGGCTCACAAAGTCTAAAAAACACACGTTTGTTTAAGGAGCAGAACTGGCACAACGTGGCTGTGGGACATGCATCAGATCTGTTGAGTAAGCAGATATCATTTCTAAAGATTTATTGCTCCTTTGGAATCCAGCAGTGCCCCGAGTCTGCTGCCGAGATGGATGATGGTAAAAGCACGTGTTAGGACATCCACACTGCCAGCCAGCACGGGCCCAGGCTTGCTGTCAGGAGCAGACATGCCCACCACCAGGCTGTGATCAGGCTTGCGTGCACAAAGAGGTCACCTCTGTTCTCCAGGTGTCATAACATGAGCCAACATCTCTTTAGTGGGCAGCATTGAGGTGGTCTTGCATGTGCCATCACCATATATCCAAGCCTAGCTCCTTCCAAGTATGTTGCTGATGCTGAGACCTAGCTGCAGCCCAGCACGTAGCACAGGGGTTGGATAGAAACCAGGCAGCTTGGGAAGCTTTCTCTCCATCTCGGAGTTGTACAGACACAAACCTAGGTCATAGTCACAGTTCCCAGAGCATCAAACAGAAGAGACAGAGAAAGACTAAAAGGGAAACTGAGGTACTGACAGACCTAGTGACTTGCCTAGGACCACTTACATGGCCATTGGGACAGCACCGGGGATGCAACCTTTGCCTCCTTGGTCCCCATACAGTGATTTACACTGCCCCGTTAAAGCAAAGAGAAAGGGATAAAACCAATTTCCGACAAAAGCACATTGTTTCTGGGTGTGCTCTGAAACAAGAAGGATTTGCATTGCCATCTCAGTAGCCCACCTCTCCTGCTAAGCCGATAGGTACACGCAGAACTCTTCTCACGTAATCCAGGGCACCAATGGCAGTGGTGTATCTAAGTAAGTACTAAGAAAGTAAAGCAACAAATAGCTTCCATGCCCTGCAGGAGGAGGAAGACTCAGGGTAACATCGCACAGCCACAAGCCTGCAGGATGCCGACAATTTTGAGAGGTTTTGGAGAAAAGCAACAAAATGATTGAGGGCTTGGTTAGGTTGGAGGGGAAGAAAAAAAAAATATTGAAAGCACTAAATATACGTTGCTTGGCCAACTAACACCCGAGGGAAAATAAAAGAGCTGGCAGGCAGGAGGGAGCTGAGAGCCAAGGAAGAAGTAGGATCTCCATTGTTAAGAGCTCTCAGTCCTTGTAAGTGAACAATGAAGAACGACTGTGCGCTGCAAGCCAGGAGATAAGTTAGGCTGAGGGGAAGCTGATGAGTGTAGGCACTACACAAATAGATGAAAATCAAGTCCTTTCTGAAACAAGATTTTTGGCACTAGCTACACCTGGGTCTTGATTTTTCTCCTGTGTTTTTCATCCTCTACATGGTGGAAATGTTAAGGCGTTAATTCTTCCCAGGCGTGCAGAGGAACCGCTTAATGTAGAGCAAGGGGGTATAAATAGATGTGATGGGATAAAACTGAGAAAAGGGCAAGTGAGGTCATTTAGATTGGAATAATCTTCAAATGAAGTGGTGGAAGCTGCTTCTCACAGGTTATTTAAAATTAGACGGGGGGGAGGGGGGAGGGTGTTTTTTTAAAGAAGAGTAGACTTTAGGGAAAAAAACCCATTGCACTATGAAGGGAATAGATGAAGAGAACCATTGTTTCTCGCCCCAAACTTATTTTTTAATATATTAAGACCGCCTAAGTGTATCAGCAACATTTTATAATTGAATGTGCAGTTTGTCCCTCTTTTACATTAATGGGCACAGATTAATAAGAACAACAGTTGATAACAATAAAACTCACCTATTGGCCAATGATTCATGTTTCTCCAAGGCACAATAAGAAGACAGCCATGATTATAAAGAAATAAATTAAAGAGATTAAATTAAAGGGGGAAAAAATCCTATTAAAGCTCCAAAGGAGAGATAAGGGAGATCCCAAAAACCAGCAAGAGATGGACACATTATCTTGTGCCCTCGGTTACCATAAGGTGCAATTTGGGTGAGTAGAAGATAAATACCAATCAATCATCAAAACAACAATTCATAGTGATTATAGACAGGCCAAGAACCTACTGTAGTTTCAGATGTTCAAAAGCAAATACAAATCTTGGTCCCAGTCCTACAAGAATAGTCACAGAGAATTACGGTCACAGAGTGGTTTGGGTTGAGAGGGACCTTTAAGGGCCATCTAGTCCGACCTCCCTGCCATGAGCAGGGGCATCTTCAACCAGACCAGGTTGCTCAGAGCCCTGTCCAACCTGACCTGGAATGTTTCCAGGGATTGGACATCAACCGCCTCTCTGGGCAACCTGGGCCAGGGTCTCACTACCCTCAGCATAAAAAATGTCTTCCTTACATCTAGTCTAAATGTCCCCTTTTTTGGTTTAAAGCCATTGTTCCTTGTCATATCACAACAAGCTCTACTAAAAAGTTCCCATCTCTCCTGTAGGCCCCCATTAAGTACTGATAGGCCACAATAAGGTCTCCCCGGAGCCTTCTCTTCTCCAGGCTGATCCCCCCTAGAGTGGAGCAGAGGGGCAGAATCCCCCCCCTCGCCCTGCTGGCCACGCTGCTGGGGATGCAGCCCAGGATGTTATTCTTCCATAACAGCCACATGAAACCAGGCGGGTTTTGAACAAGAGGCAACTGAGTGTTGCCAGGGTCCTCTCCTCAAAGGCTCAATAAGCTGCTGACCTGTGGCCTCCTGGTAAATTGATATCAGTACTCTTCCTCCCTTCTGTGTTAATTCAGCCCTTACAGATATGTGGTCCTGACATTATGAGTTTTCTAACACCATGTATAAGAACTGGAAATGAAAGGCCACTGCAATGGGATGAAATTCAGTGCCCTGTACTATTCAAGGGGTCAAATTTGATGATCTAAATGACCCTCCTGTCATCAACTATATGAACCTCTCTTCAGTCCAAGAAATGAATTCATTCTTTTAATAGTAATTCACTGAAGAGCTGTCAAGGGTCAACGACCTGAGGCTTATATTAGCCAAAAAAACACAAGACCCTCCCTTCTAGCTTGTACTTAGAGAGACCGAGGAGTTGCCAACAAAAGAAGAAAGGAAAAAAAAAAAAAAAACCAAACAAAAAAACCTTGTGGGCTATTCAGATCTTACAGAGAAAAATCAGAGCAGAAATTCTGGTTTGGACCCCAGTTGGGATTGTGGTAAAAGTCACAACCTGCCTCACCAGGGACCAGTGTTGGAACAAGCCTGTGACCAGCCTGGCTCCCTGCCTGGGCAGCACGGCTTAAAACAGACAGGACTCCCCTCCTTGTGCACAGGATCTCACATCTTCTTATGGGCTTGATCCACTCAATCTCCTGCTGTCCTGGAATAACAGCCTAGACTTTAAGAGGCCACAGCAAATTATATCAGGAAAACTGGAATCCAACTCTGGTCAGAAAGGAGACCTATTTGCTTGGGAAATGCCTCAACGAGGATGGACCAAGAGCCCACTGCAAAACCTCCCAGGAAAAAACAAAAACAGCCTTTGGAAAATTTCCAGGGATAACATCTGCATTGCTCAACAAAGAAAAATACAGCCACCAGCAACTGCTTGATCACATCAAGCTCCTGATTAGTGGTAATGTGGCAGTGCTGGGTTAACGGTTGGACTGGCTCCCCAGTTCAAGAAGGACAGGGAACTGCTGGAGAGAGAACAGCAAAGGGCTACAAAGATGATGAGGGGCCTGGAGCATCTCTCTTGTGAGGAGAGGCTGAGGGACTTGGGTCTTTTTACTCTGGAGAAGAGAAGACTGAGGGGGGATCTGATCAACACCTATAAATACTTAAAGGGTGGGTGTCAGGAGGATGGGGCCAGTCTTTCAGTGGTGCCCAGTGACAGGACAAGAAGTAACAGGCACAAACTTGTACATAGGAAGTTCCATCTGAACACAAGAAGGAACTTTCCTGTGAGGGTGGCAGAGCCCTGGAAGAGGCTGCCCAGAGAGGTGGTGGAGTCTCCTTCTCTGGAGACATTCTAAACCCACCTGGACATGTTCCTGGGCAACCTTCTCTAGGTGGACCTGCTTTGGCAGGGGGTTGGACTAGATGATCTCCAGACGTCCCTTCCAACCCCATGTGATTCTGTGATCAGCAACCTCTCTCCATAAATATGAGTTTTATTTATCACAGATGCCTACTTCTCCCACGTGAACATCAACCACATCTCACTTTCTTAGTGTGAATCATAGAATCATTTATGTTGGAAAAGACCCTTACTATCATCAAGTCCAGCCATTAACCCAGCACTGCCATGTTACCACTAAACCACGTCCCTCAGCCCCATATCTACTTACCTCCAGGGATGGCAACTCCACCACTTCCCTGGGCAGCCTGTTCCAATGTTTGATAACCCTTTCAGAAGTAATTTTTCCTAATATCCAATCTAAACTTCCCCTAGAACAGCTTGAGGCCATTTCCTCTTGTGCTATTGCCTGTTCCTTGGGAGAAGAGACCGACTCCCCTGGCTACACCCTCCCTTTCAGGGAGTTGTAGAGAGCGAGAAGGTCTCCCCTCAGCCTCCTTCTCTTTGGGCTGAACACCCTCAACTCCCTCACCCGCTCCTCACAAGACTTGTGCTCCAGACCCCTCACCAGCTTCATCGCTCTTCAAAGATATAAGCTCTAACAAAGATGTAAGAAAAAAGGACAACAGAGCTACTAAAAAGAAGCAATCAATACTAACATCAGACCTCATGCTGCTGCCTGCTCTCCATTGCTCCAGCATCTCCCTTGTTGCTCCTTTTCCCTGCATTGACTCACAAGTGTACAGAGGGACAGAGAGAGGAAGATTCAACTCACCGCAGTGAAGGTAATCCAGGTACATAGCTTTGCTCAGGTCAATAATCCATCCCAGGCCAGGCCTCCCTTGAGCACTCACAGCAGAGATCAAGAGCCAGGCAGAGAAATCCCCCAAGTTTACGTTTCTCAGCCCTACAAATGAAAGATGGAGCACTTCTTCTGCCTTGCTGCCAACACAGGGGGCCAGGCCCCCACCTCCCTTCCATAAAGCTTTACATCTCTTTCCTTCTTGCAGCTTTCCCCACCGCCGTGTGCTCCCGTGCTCAACAACTTCTCCAGATAAAGAAACAAATAGGCTCTTCTGCCCGGGGTAGCCACTTGGAATGGGATTAAGATGAGCAGAAAGGAGCTTACAGCTGGGCACCATCTGCAGTGACGATAATTAACTAATGAGGTTTTAAAGATGTTTTTTTCTTTCTCCTCATACAGGTCTGATGACTGAGAAATTTGCATCACTGTGTGCATCATGGTCTCTGCTGCTTGACAATTCTGACCCAGTGCCTCCTTCTCCTCTGTACACATGTATTCAAGTCACGAGCTTGAACGCAGGGGAAAAGCTGGCTCCTGGTAGCAAAGGCTTTCTTGCCTTTTCTGATCACAAAGCCCATGTTTTAAGTCTCCAGCCTGTGATATGCAGTAAATAAATCAAATTAAATGATTGCAAAGGTCTCTCCCAGCCTGAAAAAAACCTCCTAAATGGTAAAACCCCTCCCCAGAATCCAGGACAAAATTTCATATATTCCACCAGAGGATTTTAAAGGGCACCTATAAATGATAAGGAATGACAAAAATCACAGCTCCAGAAAGGTGAGGGGAAATATTATTCCTCATTTACCCGTGGGAAAAGAGGCATCTTCAAATTCTGATATTTTTTCCAGTCCGGCCAGGTGAAGACCCCAAATGTCCTGACACCTAGCTCAATACCCTCACCCCAGACCATGATTCCTTGCCAAAAGACTCTCATACTTTTCTTAAATAAAAACATTGCCTGGCCTGCAAAGCTGGTGTGCTCTGCAGTCCCTGTTAATGACCATTCACCCAAAAACTTCCCAGCTTACGCTGAGGCTCCATTCCCACTTCTTCCTCTGGGCTTCCAAGAGCATGCAGAGAAAATGGTGGCCCAGCTGAGTGTCACCCCAACCTTGTGCAGGGACACAGCATGAGTGGAAACTACCTGATCGAGTTTAGGTGTCTAAACTGTAGACCCTGAGTTAGAAGCCTATGCTCCCTGCTCAGCATGTTCCTCGGGGCACAATTCCTCACACGCTGGAGCTGATGTCAAAAACAGGTCAGATGATTCACCCTCAAGAATCAGCCTCATTCTCTCAAGGGAATAAATGAAGTCTGAGATGTTAGCTGAGATACCAACCTCTACCTCGTAGGCACCAAGAGTTACATGAGACGGGTGCCCACTCTCAGCCAGTCCAGTCATACCATGCACGTGAGGATAAGCACTTGCCAAAAACTTTCTGTATCCTGGGTTGAAAGCAATTAGCCAACTTCGGTGTTGAATAACCACCAGCCAATAATTGCTGCTATTCTTTTGGTGGTGATTGGGAATCCTAATCATGAATATTACATTTTACCAACAAAAACTCTGGTGATAGCCATCTTTTCCTCCTAGGTGTAAAGTACTCTTTTAACGAAGTCCGGTGCCTTCTCAGCCCACTTTTTCTGCAGATCAGGTTGAGCCCAGCAGCGTGAGAGAGAGCAAATCTCAAGAAGAGGTTCAGTGCTCCATCACAACTGAGCCTAAAGACACTCTGTGGATGCCTGAAGGTTTGTGCTGAAGTAAGAAACAGTACTGTCCCCTTAGAAGCTGGTGTACCTTTTTTGTTTGTTTGTTTTGGGGAGGGAAAAATTAGGGAATAAAACTGCAAATTTGGGAATTTCACCCAGGAAAGGACAGACACCTCCGGCCCTTTGCTTTAGAGTGAGCTGAACCATTTTCCAGGCTCTGTTGATCATGTCTCATCTAGGAGAAACATCATATGCAAAACACATACATATAAGCATAAAGAGCTCAACGTCTGCATTTATACAACGAATCCCATCCTTGCTCCTTGTGAGCTATGGCCAAAAATAAGTAGTCTCAGCAAATACTACCTACTTTCAGGTGCTACTGTTTCTTCTACATAAAGGGAGACAGGGAGAAACCTCAGGGAGCTCTGAGTTACCCTTGCAAGTGACTATTGCCCCCCTGATCATAGAATCATAGAATGGTTTGGGTTGGAAGGGATCTTAAAGATCATCTAGTTCCAACCTCTAGAAGCTCCATCAGCCACTGATGACGGACCAGGAGCTGTTTGTGATGTATTATTCAGTGGATGTAGCTAGAACAGAATCTAATTCTGCACGATTTTCCCAAAATAATACTCCAAAAGAAAAGGACACAATAATAGTGGTGTAAAAAAAGTTTTCCTTGTGTGTGTTGCTCCCCCGCCTCCTTCTTCACCCTGTCCCATCTGAAACTTAAATCCCACCTGCAGCGATGGCCAAACCATAGCTGAAAACAGGTCTTGCTCCAGGCATGTGTGAGGAGGACACACGTTGCTGTGGAGGCTGTCACTTCGGGCAGGTGTCATGTTAAATCTCTCGAGGGGTTGATTGCTGTTTATCGTGGGAACAAGGGGAATCTCTCCAGCTTTAGCCTGTGCAATGGCTTCGTACGTTAAAGCTGCACATGATCAGCTTGACCTTATGCTGCAGTTGTTGACTGGTTTGGGGTTGGTTTTTTTTCCAAAAGAAGATTACACAGAGGGTTGCTCAGAGTGGGACTTCTCACACTTTTCTCCTCTGAGAATAATAATTAATAGCTTATTATCATTAATTGCATTTTGGCAGCTTCCCTGGCTGATTTTACCTGTAAATCTCCACGCAACTTCAAGGCATTAATGAAAATGGACTCACCCACAGAGGTGGCTGAGGATTTTTTGATTAAGTGTTAAGGGGGAATTTGCGGGAGGGGGAAAGGCATTTTGGAAAACGTGTTAGTTTTGAGAAAGCTCCTGCTGGGAACATTTCTCAAATTCAGGGCTGAACCCCAGTCAAATCTACAGGGGAGAGAAAACACCCGGGGTGGATAACTATTAACACAGATTCGAGCCTTTTTTATAAATTAGGAATCATGCTGCAGGTCCCAGTTCCATGCCACAGTGGCTGTCCTGACCTTGTCTCCTCTCCGGATAAAGAGTCCTATAAGGCCTCAAGCCCAGGAAAAACCCCTGATGCTCATCTGCATTGAGAGTGAGAGAAAGGCAGATGAAATATCCCATTAAACGTGACACAACAGCAGGTCACGCAGCAAACCCGGGGTCCCCTTTTCCGACCCCCCCTCCTCAATTCATAAAACCCCTTTTCCTCACAATGAGAAACCAGGCTGTTTAGCAGGAGGCAGGAGAAATTTGCTGACAGGGAGAACCTAAGCTCTTTGACTCCCATAAGCCCCTCCTTACGTTTGGATATTATTAGCACCTGTTTCTAATCCATTATTTAGAGGTTTTACACTTAACAGCTGAAATTGCCAAGGGTGTTAGGTCTCACTCAGAAAAACTGAGTACAGTACAATCGGGGCTACTTTGGGCAAATCACTTACTCCCTGTTCACAAAGGAATATAAGCCAGCACCTTGTTTCTGGGAGGTGTTTAGCTTTATCCTATGTTGTCCTTTGCTGAATAGGGCTTCATTTTCTCTATATAGCATTATTTTACATGTAGTGAAAGGATCTCTGTCCTGGCCTTTCAGAGGTGGTCATCAAGAGGTAATTGTGCTGCCCAGTCTGCAGAGTAGAAGAGAAGGAGCGTAGACCTCCCTGTTTGTCTCAGTTATTGTTTACTGCTCTCTACCAAAATAATGCCTAGAACTAATAATGCTCATGGCAGTCCTCATGTATATGGTGATATGTCAATATTGTATAATTTTAGGCAGACTGTACTTACGGACTGTTTTGCTCAGATGATCCCGACTGTGGATGATGAAATTCTAGGAGCACTATGAAGCCTAGGTGTTACCAAGACTATACGAGGACCTCTAGAGAGTCTAGAACCTTAGGAAATACAGCTGCAGGCAGACCTCCGTCCTAGCTACAGCAGATCCCTCTTTCCCATTAACACTAAATATATTTCTTTGCCAAATCTCCTCTTCTTCCTCACCAAACACACATCCTACTTCAACATTGCAGGGTCATTTGAAAAAGCTTTTAGTTCTTTCTTGTGTTTTATAAAAATAGAAACACCTGAAAATGAACAAACTAGGAAGCCCAGCTCTGTCCTGAAATGCAGGTGTGTAAATTCGTGAAACTACTGGAGTCAGCACAAGTGAAAAGGAAGTTACTCAGTTTCCCTCTGCTCACTTTCACAAAACAGCTCTGGATTTGTGCTGCTGGGGCTGAGGGAGGAATTTAGCCCTTAGCGTCTGAAGGGATTGGCATGTTATTAATTCAGGCCTTAGACAGAACAAATTAAATTGATAAAAGGGCACAGATGGAGTCAAACACATGGGATGAAGTTTATTACAAAGGTGGGAAGCACTTTTCTGAACCCAGCGAGCTGGCTTTTTGGAGCCAGGCTGCAGGCAATGGCGGTGCTGTCTTCTGCTGCCCAACAGCACCAAAAAGGCTAGACCCATCACAGTTGATAGTGGGGAGGCCAAAACCACAGGTCTCAAAATGCTCATCACCTTGGAGGCATTTGACCGGCAGGACGATGAGGTTACCTTGCTTTGGTCCGTTACAGAGATAAGAGATGCTCGAGCATCCCCCCAGACCTCACCTTCTGCCTGGCCCCCCTCTCTAAGAGCAACCTCAGGCTCCTGGTGGGGTTGTGACCACAGTGGGAGGTCTGAGCAGGAGACTCCATCATCAGCGGCTCTTCTGGGTGAAGCAAAAGGAGAGCTGGAGCTTTGCCAGGCTTTGCTGCCCTTATCTTATCTCAGTTGGAGCGCAGCCTCTGACATATCTTCATCTCTTCACACTGTGACGTGCGAAGGGCAGAGCCTACCAGCTGATGCTCAGGGTGATATCGCTGCCTCGCTCCAACACCCCTGCCCTTACCACGCTCTCTGCACGGTGGGCTCTGAGATTAGGATCTCAGGTCGCCGTTGGGAGGCAGCTGAAGTACCACAAGCCTTGTTGGTCTGAGGTGTAAGGTCTCTGGCCTCACAGCAGTTACACCTGCAGTGGGTAAGGGTTTTCAGGACTGGGGTTTTTCACCCTCCAAGGTGCTGTCTCATGCTCCGGAACAGACCGTACGATGCAGACAGTGATGGGTGCAATGCAGAACACAAGGGCAAAGATGATAGACCTTTCCTACTAATCTCCTTGTACCCAATATCTGTATAAGAGAGAACTGCCTTATATACTAAAGCATTATTGTATTAGCACTAAGAGCATTAGGGACTTGTTTAGCACTGTAACCTCCACACCCCCACCCAACACATGGCTGTGCTTTAAAGGGCTCCATCCTTGCCTGGTCCTTGTGCCTTCCGGCAGTCATTCCTCATCTTCTGCAGCTGTACTAAAATGTATCAGCAACAGGCTTGGTGTCTGCTGTACTCCTTAGATGATGCAGAGAAAAAAAAAAAAAAAACTTGGAAAAACTTTTAGGGGACGAGATTTAATCACAACTCTGGGATCTGGGGCATTTGACATGTCCAGGGAAAGTTGCCTGGATTTCTCCTGGCTGTGCTGAAAAAACAACAGCCTTAATACTGCCCAACAAAACAACATTACAGGATGCACCATGTGTCCTTTTAGGATTCAAAATCCATCTCTGCTCTTCCCAGGCCCTCTTCTTGTTTTTTTCTCCCTCACATTTTGCTTTCACCTTCAGCCATGAGTTTAGATCATTTTCTTTTCCCCGTAGAAATAGCCAATAATGGGAGTTTTCTAACCAGGCAACAGATTTTGGCTCTGGCTTCCCAAAGCCTCTTGCAGAGCCCAAAGACCCCTCATGACCACAAAAGGAGCCACTCCAGAGGGATGGGATGCCAACTCCTGTGGGAGTTCCCATGATGGGAGCCCTGCAGCAAAGCTTGAAATCTGCAGCACAGTGTCTACCTAGATGTCCTCTACAAGAGTGGTGAGGAAGATGGAGGAGCTTCTCAAGGAGGTGAAAGGAAATGGAGGACTGACCTTATGTGTTCCAGAATGTGCTGTTGGCCCATTGTGTCTCCCCAGCTGGTGGGAAATGGTGAGAGCAGACCAGAACCCCAAGACTGGCAGGAGAAGAGATAACCCAAATTGCGCATTTTTGATGCACAGTTTTCATCAGAGCATTCAGTTACTCTTCCAGCATGGTGACTAGTGGGCCAGATCCAGACTGTGGAATGGCCTCAGATCAGACCCCTTTTGGATGAGACAACAGCAAATATCTTTAGGCCAGCACATGAAACCCAACCTCCCAGCCTATGCTCAGCCCAACACCAAGTCTCTTCCAGCCCATCACGAGTCCCACACCTGGGTTCCCTGCAACAGCACCATCTGACCTCTGTAGCATGGTCGTCCCCAGGTTCATCCCACGTATACTTAAGACCTTCCAAAGGTCTCTAAAAGTAAGGTGTGTAGTAACCTTTGGGTCTACCCTGCCAATGAAAAGGAAAAGATGCCTCCAGAGAGGGTTCACGTAAAGAGTGTCAAATGGTTAGCTCAAAATCCAGGCTGTAGCAGGCAGATGTTGTTTCAGAGAAGGAGTACAATTTGCATTGCGTGTAAATACAGGCAGAAAAGTCCATGGTGGTCTGAGAGCTGCCCCAGGCTGGGAAAAGCCCAGGAGGGAAGGGTTTGTTAGAGCTGTGGTTGCTGGGGACACCAGGAGCAGTCATGCTCTGCTATGCTCTGGGCAAAATGTCTGGGAGCACAGCCCGGCAGAACAAGTCTGGTAGGGTTGCTGGTGTATTCATACCGGTGTGATTGGTATGAAATCATGCCCTCACCCTACCGCCCAGTGAGCTGCTGAAGAGCTTCCCCGTTTTGTAACAGAGATGACAACATCCCTCCATCCATCCCCTGCCAAGCAGGGATCCGAGTGTGGCAGGTAAACATCCCTGTGATGCCCTGAGGCTGGCAGGCAAGAGGGGCTTCTGCCCATGGCTTCTGCTGATGAGGAGCGAAGGGGTGCTCACCCCTATGCGTGCCCATGGTTTGCTGCAGCAAGCAGCTTTACTCGACACACGCATACTCGCAAAATGAAGGTGTGGGAGAATTTGCTCCTTTGTAAGACTGGCTCCAGGGACTACTCTAAACTCAGGTAGCGTGGCTTTGAGCTCTGCTCTTGGGCTCCGTCCAGATGCTTTCCTTGTCTCAACCTTTTCAAAGTGTCCTTACACCACATCAGAAGTGAAAAATTAAATAAAAAACTGATAATTCAGTCCTTTGCACGGCAGCAAAAAAATATTGCTACTGATTTTACTTGTATCTTATACAGCTTTGGACTTACTTATGTTCTTGGGCATCAGGTCTAGATACAAATTCTCCATCACAGTAGTATTAATCTAGAGTAATGAGACTACAGTTGAAAGAGCTACTATGGTTTCACATCATTGAAATGAATCCAGAATTCAACCCCTCACTTGACACTGAGTATTATAATCATGTTGAGTGTGACAGTCTTGTCAGGAGCAAGAAACTGGCTCTGCAGTTCTGCAGAAACCTGGCTACTCCACTGCTTCAAACTCCGGTGCAGATGGGCTCTTCCCAGTGAACAAGGGCAGCCTTTACACTTTGCCTCTTCCAAAACCACTGTCTTGCTTTGTTAAGCCTCCACCCCTGCTGCTGTAGGCATGTCACCGCCTTGCCCAGCTCTGACTCTTCACTGATGTGGCCCCAACTCTTTAATGAGAGGTGTGAAGATTATTCATGGAACGTTTTCTACCACTTCTGGTACTGAGTTGGCTACTTTGGCTACTACTAAAACTAATGCCAAGTCCCTGGCACGGTTTCAACATGACCTTGCGCCGCTCTTAGAAGCAATTCCCAGGCATGGATTGGGAATTAGCACAGGACCACCCTGTTTTGAAGGCTGATTTTGACAGTATGGACATGACCAAACCGTATCAGGTGAGCCAAGGCCCCGAGAACGGACAAGGCACTGTTTGATTTACAGATATTGCAATAAATCTTTTTTATGTTGCTTCTGTTGCTTGTGGCTTTGCTGGTTATGCTTATATTGGTATCTCGAGGGCTTTACACTGTAAGAGCCTCAGTTTGCATTGTCTTAGTGGTTTCAGAGCGGGCAAAACCACTCAGTACTTCAGTCCTTTGAAGTATCTGCATTGTTATGGCCATTTATAAACACCATCAGACAGTTTGTTACTTTCTCGCCCCCACTTGCTGCCAAGAAACAAATTAGAGTTAATACTTCCCTTGTTTGCGTATGAGATAACAGAGCAGCTTCACACTGTTGGGTGTGCCCGGTGTGCACTCAGCGCCGCTCTGAGCAGTGATGGGCAGTCACCTTTGGCCGTGGAGATTGCTGTGAGCTTCCTGAAAGCTTCCTTTACATCCAACGTTGGGCAGAACACCAGCAGCTGGGGCTTTTCATGGAAAAGCTTTTCCTGAGCTTTTCATGGAACCACAGAGTGATGCAGTTCTGAAGGGGCCTCAGGAGGTCTCTGGTCCAAACCCCCATTCAAAGCAGGGTGAAACTGAAGTTAGATCCAACTTCAAATTTATAACATATTGCTCAAGGTCATATTCAGCATTTTGAATACCGCCAAGGATGGAGAACCCAAACACCTCTGGGTACCTGCTCCAATTTTTTATCATCTTCATGGTGAATTTTTTCCACTCCCCTAAATGTCTAACTGGGATTTCTGTTCTTGAAATCAAAATTCATTGCTTCTTTTCCTTTCATTGTGGACATCCGAGGAGAATCTGACTCTGCCTTCTCTATACGCTCCCATTAGGTGTCTGTAGAGAGCAATAAGATTCCCTTCAGATATCTGTGCTTAGGGCTGGACAAATGCATTTTTCTCAGCCTCTGCTTGTAAATCCTGTGCTTTAGTCCCCTAACCATGTTGGTGACCTTCTGTCTGACTCTCTCCAGTTTGCCAATCTCCTCCTTGTGGAAAAGCCCCAAACTGGGAAGCCCAGAACCAGATACAGTATTCTGGATGTGTCTAACAAGTACGAAATACTTCTATTCAGAGGAGAATACGTCTTCTCTATCCACTACACTTCAGAAGGTGTAATAAGGGTTATTCTACTCTTGGGCTGTTTTTCCATCCATCCATCCATCCATCCATCCATCCATCCATCTTCTTGGTATTTTGAAATTCTTTCTTACTTGAACTGATGCATCAAAGGCAGGAAATCAGACTTAAGCTATGAGAGAGGCGAGGATGATCCCTTTCTCCTTCGTGCCTCCATTGAGAATGGGAAGATGGAGCAAGTGATGAGAGAAACCAGCAGTAAAGCCACATCAACACACTTCAGCAGGACATGTCCACATAACAGTTGGGTGAAAAAACAGTTATCTACCTATCTATCTCCTGCACTGGGTGGAAAGAGAAGAAGGAATAGTACTATGGCACCATGTAGTTTTACATGATATGCTGGTTGTCTTCCCATCTCACTCACCTTTTTGGAGGTGGTCCATGTCCACTACATGACAAAGAGAGATAAAAGGGGTTTGTTCCGGTGCTGGAGTAAACTTGTTTGCCCACTGGGGTTTTCAGGGTATCTATGAAACAAAACTAGGATGCCATTTAATGATAACTCAAGACAGAGCTGTTACTTCTTCCTGAATAGCACTTGAACCCCCTGCCCCACCAGGCCCTAAGCATCATATTGAAGGTGCAGAGCAGAGCTGAAGAGAACGTACTAACCTGTCCTGGATTAGACCCTGCACAGGGAAGCCTGAGAGATTAGGTATTTTGATGCTTACAGAGCTGTTTAATCATAAGATAATGCCCAGCCTGTTCACACAAATTAGGGTGGGTCCTGTTTGCATAATCTTGATTTCAGAGGCAAATTAATCTCACAGACAACTTGTTTCTACTGCACATTTTATCCATTCAGCACATTCGATACGGGATCAGATCTCAGCCTGATGAAATTGTTGCAGGGTGGATTATGAGAGGAAGGAAGGAAGAAAAGAGAAGTGCAACCAGAAAGGTAGCTGAACTTTGTTGTATAATTGCTCCTGGATTGCTAGGTCTAGGCAGAATATAGCCAAGGCTTTATAATTTGAAGGGGATCTCTGCTTCTTACTCACCCTTGGGATGAGAGGATGTTTAATAATAATTCATTCTTTATTTGTTTTGCAAATAACAACTTCAGTCACAGATCAAACATCCTCTCTCCTGTTCTTCTTGCCCCACAGTTCTTACAATCTGACTCCCTTCCTTACAAAAAGGCATCCATTCATTACTTTCCCAACACTATGCAGCACCAGAGCACTAATTTTCAAGCATTCCCTTCAAAATAAAAATCTATTCAGGGCATCCACCACTTCTTAATGAATTAATTAAATTTTAATTAAACATCACCAAGAAATTAACTTTCCCTTTGCAGTCAGCTGCGTCGGGAAGGGCCATGGGGCATTCTGACATAGTTACAGCTCTTCTCAGCTTTCAAAGGGGAGGGATCTATGCTGATTCATTCATAATCAGCCCACTGAATAATGCATGGGATGCTAATGACAGTCCAAAGTCCTGAGAAGGAGACAGAAAGTACTTCCACAACTCCGTTTTTTTTTTTTTTTGAGAGGAGGAGTAGAGAGGGGAATTATAATAAAATAAAATTAAAGAGTCCTATTTCAGTTTAAGAAGCCAGGGTGGAAAACACAGCTTTGAGGACTTTGTGAGCTCCTGACAGATATTTGGAGGAGCTTTTTTTTTTTTTTTGATATTTCAGAAGCTGCCTTCTGGGCTCTCACCCTATTCCTACATTTTCTCCCATCTCTCACAGTAGCAGAAGTACTAATGCTTGAAAATAAGTCCCGAGACAGCTTGTGCTCTCACATAACCCCCACAAACACATGGATCAATGCAGGAGGCAATCAGAGATGTGAGCTACTGAGAGAGGGAGGGGAAGCTATGGGGGGTCAGGAGCAATGAGACACTGGGAGATGCAGGGCTCTGAAGACAACTTGCTCTCATATTACCCTTACAAGCCTAGAAACTTTCCCTGATTAAAAGGGTATTTTTGACAGAAACCCTGAGGTGAATGGCTACAACTATGTTGTACGGCTTTGGTCAAATTGTAATTTTAAGCCACCCTAAATTACTTCATATTCAGAAAGAGGAAAGGCTTTTCCTGTCTTGCCCCAGTGCAGGATACCTCCAGTGTGAGGGGCTGGAGAAGCCAAACCAGCTGAAGCACAAAAAGGTCTAAGCTTGACAACAGCCAAAGTCTAGATGAATTGGGATGAAAAAACAAGTATCTGAGTAGTGGAAACACAACCTTTCTGGTTCATTCTCTGACATTTTAGCTGGAGCTAAAACCAACCTCTGTGGTCTCGCTCCCCTTTATACATTGAAGAATCGAGTAGGAACGGAGGGCACTTTTACAAAGGACAAGTTGTCTTATTTTAAAATACATGTCTAAAATATGCTGGAGAAGAGAAGGCTGAGGGGAGACTTTATCTATGTTTACAAGTACCTAAAGGGTGGGTTGAAGGATGATGGAGCTGGACTCTTTTCAGTGGTTCCCAGCAACCGGACGAGGGGCAACAGACAAAAGCTGAAACATAGGAAGTTCCTTTCAAATATGAGGAAAAACTTCTTTACGGTGAGGGTGACAGAGCCCTGGAACAGGCTGCCCAAGGAGGTCGTGGAGTCCCCTTCTCTGGAGATTTTCAAGACCCGCCTGGATGCAGTCCTGAGTAATGTGCTCTGGGCAATCCTGCTTCAGCAGGGGAGTTGGACTGGATGATCTCTAGAGGTCCCTTCCAGCTCTGAGAATTCTGTGATTCTGTGATTCTGTGATATCCTTACCACCTCTGGAAGAGCTCAGCACTCCACTTTGACTAGAGGAAACTTAACTCAGTCTTGGATTTTTAGGCTATACCTCTTCCAGCAAACTAGGGAGTCCCAAGGCACTGGGAGCACCAGTGTCTGCTCTAATAAATGGGTAGCATAGGTCGTGGCATGGGTTTTGCTTGGTCAATGAGCTGACACAGGCAATGCAGCTGTACCACCCTAACAATGAATTTAATATTATGGTTGTAGGCAGATCACGGCCGTTTGGCCAGGGAATGGGACAGTATCTCCAATGGAGATACAACTCCGAGTGCCTAAGTTTAGGTGGGATAAATAGCACCCATTTTTTTCTGTGATCCTAGGACTGATGCTGAGGGTTTTTCTGCCATTTTCACTACAAGGCCATCCGCCAACGCTCTGAACGGGGCTGTGCATAAATTAGAAGGACAGGATGGACCTTTGGTTCCCCAGAAATAATATTAGCAGTAATTTTGATAACAAGCAACAGCGATGAATTCTTTCTCCTCTTGACTCCCCAGATGTTTTAGTGCTAAGTGCTGCAGACCTCGTGCTGTTGTCTTGCAGGGGTTGCAAGCATTGTCAACAAGGGTTGTCTTGCACTCTGCACCTTGAATGAATACTGTTCCCAAGACTGTGTTTGACACTTGTGACACTTGTGTGTCACTGTGATGTTGATAACACACACATTTCATCTCCTCCTTGTCCTGCTGAGAAATGTGTATAAGAAATGCAAAACTACAGGATTTGGAGACTTATTTATTGCATGTTTTTTTCCTGTATAATTGCACAAAGGATGTAGATTCCACTTTAACTTATGAACTTATATTTGCAAAAGTTGGTGGGGTAGTCAAAAACTGCACAATAATAAGCTGTTCCCTTTCATACATGAAATCCCTGGAATATTTTCATGCCTAGGCAGGATGAGGTGTACACAGTTAATTCCTGGTCTCACTCCCCTAACACCATTCCCATGACATGACTCATTTGTGGACGTCAAGCCCAAAGGAAGTCCAGGAGATGTGCTTCCAAGTGAGATTGGTGGGCATCAGGCTCCTAGAGCCTCATGTAATTAAGCTCTTTCAGATATTCCCATCAAAAAGCATCAAGGGAACGGTGTATTTAATCACCACAGTAGTTTATTCAGCACTGCTTCGCCTCAGTTCCCCAATGGATTTGGCTGTGCTTCTGCCATGTGTTGCTGTGGATCTTCCTTCCTAGCCAAATATTTTCATGCTAAAAATTTTATCTCCCAAGGCTCAGCCTATTACTACAGACATTTCTCCCAAAAGACACCGATCTCTCTCCAACTCATTACTGTCACCTTGGAGGAAACTAATAACAGCATGTGTTCACCAGCTCTTTAGGATTTTGCAGAGAATAAAGGATGTTCCCAGTTCCCTTAAGGGAGGAATTATCATTCCTGTACTTCAGGCAGGTGAGCCAGAGCTCACTGAGGTTCAAGGCTTGGCAAAGGGCATTTAGTGATTTGATGGCAGAGGCAAGACTGTCATTGTGGAGTCCTGACTCACTCCATTCCTAATTACTGTCTGCCATTAACATAACTCAAACTGAAGGAAGCGGATCCCTGTTTCCCTCCTGCCTCCAAACATATGTAACCCCCACACCTGATTTTTAGAAATACTCCCTAATTCTGTAGATGATGTCATTTTGCAGGTTGGCTGAAAGTAACGCCAAAGCAGTAGTAAAAGATTGGACAATTTGAATTGTTCTCTCAGTATAGGTTTTCATAATTCTTTCTTCAACCAAAAGCTGCCTTTCTGAAAAAAAAAAAAAAAAATCTTGTAAAAATCTTCATTTTCTTAAATGTAAAACATGTCTTCTCTGATACAGTTTTGCTTTGCTTAATTGAAAAAACTAATCTATCAGTCATATGTTTACTGAAAAATCTAATATTTTTAGTCAATAAAATTGTTCATCTGGATGTAGTAAATGTTTAAGTAGACAACATTTAAAGAGGCTTTATAATCATAGAATCATAGAGTGGTTTGGGTTGGAAGGGACCTTAAAGATCATCTGTTCCAACCCCTGCCCTGGGCAGGGACACCTCCCACCAGACCATGTTGCTCAAAGCCCCATCCAACCTGGCCTTGAACCCCTCCAGGGATGGGGAAGCCACAGCTTCTCTGGGCAACCACCACCCCCATTATAAAAAAATTTCTTCCTTATGTCCAACCTAAATCTCCCCTCTTTCTGTTTAAAACCATTCCCCTTTGTCCTGTCACTCCTCTCCCTGATCAAGAGTCCCTCCCCAGCTTTCCTGGAGCCCCTTGAGGGACTGGAAGGGGCTCTAAGGTCTCCCCAGAGCCTTCTCTTCTCCAGGCTGAACCCCCCCCAACTCTCTCAGCCTGTCTTCACAGCAGAGGGGCTCCAGACCTCTGATGATGATTTGATCCCAAACAGCTTATGAGACAGATGTCCAGGGATACCCTTTTGTCTATTGTCCATAAACAGAGTCTAACTCTCAAGCCAATGTCTGCTTTATAGACATTAGAGATGAAATTAAGCCACCTACCTTTAGCTCTGTCTCCACTGAGATCAAACGCCACTCCCAAACTTGGGGAGATATTTAACCTACTCGTCACGTTCTTTCCTTCCACCCAAATAACTCCAGTCCTTTAACCATGTAACGCCTTTCAGTGCAGAGAGCATCCTCGCTTTAGGGGAAGGGCAATGAGGATCAGAGGGATTCTGTGATTTGCCCGGAGTCCCGCAGCAGGTTGTGGCATGACTAGGAAGCCACGTCAGAGATCCTGTCCTGTTCTGAGTAATTCTGCGTCATGCAGATGTCATCCTGTGAGAAGCTCACCCCAAAGCTCCTCTTGCATATGGGACGCTACTAATAGGTCTTGCCCATGTAGATGTTCCTGTGTCCAGTGGTACAGTTGTGTGTGTGATGTGGCCATACCCTCAGAAAGAAGAAGCATTATGGGGAATTCAATGAATATCATCAAAATTGTCTGACCTTCACACCTTTGGGACATCTTCCATGCCCTCAGATTGGTTTGAAACTGGCCAAAAGACAAGTAATGGAGAAGGGGGCAGTAGCAGTGTGATTGCAAAGGTCACATTTCCATAGCACTTTAGGCTTTTTCTGTTGTTTTTTTTTTTTAAAGCTGAGAGTGTTTGCTAAACCAGAAAGGTTCAGAGTTGGGCATTTTATATTTTCATTACGTTCTCTTTAATCTACTAAAACTAAATAGGTCTTCAAACTGCTAGAATCTGGTGATGAAAATGGAGCCTAACTTGACCAAGAAACCATTAATTACAGCTAATGGAAGGAAGTAAGTACAGTTCAAGAAAAAAAAAAAAAGATTTAATTTTCATTTTTTCTATGGATGTTCTGGGGGAGCTACGGTATTGCTATGAAAAAATGTCATTTTTAAAAAAATATGCATCGTGTATTTAAAAAAGATCAAACAATCTCACTCTGACTGGTCAGTTACCACTTTCATTTTTGCTTTTTGCATGTGGGCCATTAAAGAGGAAAGAAAAGTGAAAAAGTTTTACAAAATACATTTTATTTTTACGTGTGTTTAAGGGAAACTAAGCTAAACCTAGAATTTTCTTTACATTTCTTTTTTTTTTTTTCCTTAGAAGGATGTTTTTTCTAAGGAAATCATCAATGGAAAATGTTTGACCAGCTGAACTCTTATCTTTAGATCTGGAAACACATGCAATACATGGAAATCCCCACCTCACTTGAAGTTTCAAGGGGCTGACTGCATTTTGTGCTCATACGTCTTTTGATATGAGTAAGTGCTTCAGTATTTGCTTTTGTTTGCTCGCCATCCACTCCAGTCCAAGGAAAAATACAGGAAAATTTCCCCTTTTGCCATTACAGTGCATGATCACTGTGCAGGGATCCGCGAAATCCACTCCTGTTGATTTTTCTGCAGTCCCCTGAGCCAGGCCCTCAGTCTTGACTCCTCCTTTCGCCTTCAGGGAATTTTAATCTGGAGATAAACTTCTAGCTTGCAGGAAATAGCAGAGATGACCTGGATATATCTCGATATGGACTGGCCATCAGAGCTCAGTCATTTACACTGTTGTTAAAACAGTCCTTGGCTTGGTTTTGTCCTGAGCCTGTTGGCTCCAACCCAAATGACCCCCAGCCATGGGTCAGCAGTTAACATAGTCCAAGAACCACTCCTGGCAGGTTGCTTAGATGCACCCACCTTGCTCTGGAGAGAGTTTAGCTATAAGGTCTTCACCAGACCATGTCACCAAGGCAGAGCGTGGGCACTGGTCCTGGTTAGTCTGCCTGTAAGCAACTCTTTGGGTTCATCATGGAGTGGTTTTCTTTCTCTGAAGTTAATGACTCAACTGCGTCTTCATACTGTGGAGCAAAGCAGCAGAAGGGTCTTGTCTTTGTTGCGTGTTGTCCTATCGAAAACTTTCTCCAACTGCTTTACTTGTCAAAATCCTCTAGGCAGAGGGCACTAGGTTATCCTGGAGAATCATTCAACAAGAACTGTTTTAACAGTTCTTTAGAAGCAGCAGCCTCCCATCCTCTCTCCAGCTCAGATAGGAATTGTAGGAAATAAAATAATAATAATAATAATAAAGGGGAAGAGGAGGTTAAGATACATTTTGAATTGGATGAACATCAGTTGATGCTAATAGCTGCCTATTTTTTTTTTTTTTTTTCAAAAGCAGAATACCATAATAGTGTGTGTTGATAACGGCAGGATTCTTGCAGGCTCATTTAGGCCTGTGTTCACTCATCTTTGGGCACACAGCTAAGGTTCCTAAAGGATTTTAGCTGACTGCTCTCTCTCTGGAGTCCATGGAAAGAGTTGGCCAGCCCTGAAGAGCTAGGAAGAACTCAAAGCAGGAGGATCACTCTTGGAAGACCTTGTTTCTCTTCAGTGGGCCTCAGGACCCATTATAATCTCTTTCTAGTTCTAACCATCTCCCAGACCCTCCAAGTCTTCTGGGACAAAGTCTCAGCCTGTGAGCTGAAGCTATGGCTGCTCAAGAAGAGCATCTATTGCGATCGCTTTCTCAACTTCAAACATTTCCACCACCACCAGTTCTCGCTGTGCCACAAGAGAATTTTGGTGGCAAAGCTATGCCAGCCTGGAGGTCTGTGTGCCCTCCCATTGGAGGATGGCATAGATGTAGAGGTTGAAAAACACCGTTAAGCACATTGCTGCCCCGTTGGACACCAAGACCCAAAAAAGGACCTATGTGCTTCTTCTGCAAAAGACAGTGAGGGTGGAGAAAGACACCATCCTGGAGAAAGTATACAAAACACTGGAAAACGCAGGAAAGAAGCTGGATAGAGCAGTGAAAGCCCCTTGTACTAAGAGATACCATTGGTTCAGCACTTGGAGTAGACTGAAGGGGTTGGAGATGGCTCCAGCCCTCTGCCACCAGTTCACTCTCTAACCTTTCTACCTCTTCATCTTTCACCTGCGCAACTAAGGGTGAGGATGAGATGTGGGACTTGTCTTTGATGTAGACAGATCTGGTTTTGTTTACTATCCAAAGCTGTTGAGTTTGGAATTCCCTGGGTTTTTTTCCAAACTTTGACAGTGGGAACTAAACTAGAGGGTGACTCGTAATTCCTGATCACTGCACCTCCTGCCTATGTCCAAGAAGGGGACTGTAGAGCAAAATCCTGCTGTTCTTCCAGGAGAACAGCACTCTCAGCAGGAGTGGCGGATGCAGAAAGTCTGTAAGATTTGGCTTTTCTTCATGCAGCCTGGACTGGGTTGCAACCTCTGGTTTTATTTAATACCCCAGCCATGAAGTGTTGATAACGCCTAGGAAAAAAAATCACATGGGCAAATAATGAAAAAAAAAGGAGCCCAAAAACTCCAGACGTACACACACATGCAGACCTGCTTTGGCTTGCATTACAGGTTCTCAGCCCAGGAGCAAATCGCTTGGGAAATTTAATTAAACTTTAATGAGGTACTTTGATTGTTGGGCCGTACGCCTAGTGGAATTAATGTACAATGAAGGGGTGTCTCGTCATGCTGCTGGCAATAGCTGGCAAGTTCATGTAGAGCAGAGCTTGTCATCCTAAATCACCTTTTGAACTCGGGAAAACAGCAGGGAAGAGCAACCAGGAAGCTCTAATGGGTCATTTAATTACAGCAGGTCCTTTACATGTGAGTCCTGTACATTGAAGAAACTCCCTCTGAGTCACTTTTGGGACATTTCAGGAGGTTGGAGAAGGGAGGGCAGGCAGGCTGGTGGTCTGGGTTGAGGGTTTCCTTCTCTTCTTTCCCTCGAGTAGGCAGGAGACTGGATTGAAGGGAGGCCTGGCATGGGGGATCCTGGGAGAGAGGGGTGGTGAGCAGGCCATGGGTCCTCCATGGGACCTTGGTGCACGGCTATCCACTAGCCAGAGAAAGACACTATTTGGTTGCTAGTGGAAATGTGGCTTCTGTTTCAAGTGAAGGGCCTATTCAAGCCCTCTTCAGCTGCCAGGCAAAGGCTGGTTTACAATGCAATGCTGGTTTGGAGAGGGCCATTCAACCTCAGGAGAGAGTGGGTCCTACCTCCTTCTGCCTCAAAGCTAGGCCTCCATCTTGGAAAAGATCAGTCACCGATTCTCTCCTGTCCCATACAAGATCACCAGACATCCCTTCCAACCTCAACTGTGATAACCTGCCTTACCAGGCTGGATCTGTGACTCTCACTGACCCTTGGTTTACAGGGTCCCAGAGGAACTGGGACACTGCAGACTCACCAGTGTATGTTACCATACATGGCCCCTTTTGGAAAGAATCTCTTTTTGAAATGAAGAAGCACAGTGCTGGGAACATCTCAGGAGTGCAAATGCTTAGTGCAAAGCACAACGTGAGCTCTTGAAATTTAACTGACATGAGGACAAAACAGAAAGTTTTATCTACACATGCCAAGTGATCATGTGTTCTTGGAAACCTGGAGGCCACCAAGCCAATAGACATATTTCTTATCACCACTCCAGCCACCACCCACCCAGTCTTACAAAACCAAACCGTTAGAGCATTGACACGGTGTGGCTGGGAATGACAAACCGTTTTGTGTTCTTCACAGTTTTTTCAGCAAGACCCATTAATTCCTGCTGCACTTTTCAGCCAACAATACAGCTTTTCCAGTTTCTGGGCAGTTAAGGGCATAGACGAATGCAGAAACAAAAATGCCTGCCCAACCTTCATTTCTCCTCCTAGTGTCAGTGCTTTATGATGCAGCTTTTTATCACCTCTAATCCTATTCAGTGTTCAAACTAGGATTGTTCTACTTGGTGGACCAGCTATGTGCAAGGAAGGAAGACATCCTCTATAGGACCCTTGCCATGTTGCTGAGGACACAAGAAGATATGAAGTGAATGATGTAGAGATGCTGAAGGGGCATGGATGTACTTCCTCAGTGTTCAGATGGACACAGGCTGCCCTGAAGAACCAGTTATGTCTGTCCCTCTGCTGTTCAGACTGTCCATCAGGACTGCTACTGGACCAATCTGCTGGAGTCACTGTCAGCAAGTCTTACTTTCCAGACTCTTAACTTGTGACCAGGGGCTACGGTGCAAATGGACTCCAGCTATGGTGTAGACTGCCCTTGCTGCAGCTGAGAGCTGGATTGCTGAGTAGAGATTGGGCATCCAGCATCCCAAGCTGATGGGCAACTCCTTCACCTCTCCAACACCTGATGGGCAACTCCTCCATCTCTCCAACACCTTGCTTCACTGTGGTCCAAGGAAATGGCTGAGTTTGTGAAGCTCCAGGGTATTAGCAGGACAAACGTCAGGAAGACATTCCCACCCAAATCCTCTGCTCTTGCAGCAGGGCATATTGAGGAAGCAGAAAATAAGACCCAGAGTTGGGCATCAGTTGAAGAGAGAACGAGTCCAACAATTCCTCCCCCCCACCCCACCCCACCAAGGGGCTGTGTTCTAGGTTCAGTCGTTTAAATGATGCCTCTGCTGTGGTGTTCAAATTGAGAGCTCTGCTGCCCTAGGATCTCACCATGGAGACAGCTGGGCATGTCTGGGAAGTAAATTCCACCTTAAATCACTGATCAGACTTGCCCCAATCTGTGCAATCACTGGGAAGGGACCTGGCAGGCTCAGTTATATGTTAAATGTTGAGTGGATGCATCCAAATCTGCCTGTGAGCTGAAAGAGGCAGAGGTCCAAAGAGGGGAAAAAAAGTTCACGTGTAATCCCGCAATGGGATCGTGCAACGGGTACCTTTCACTGCATGACCACATCACGGGATCTCCTGCAACTCCAGGTCTCCCGCAACACCTGGCACCTGGAAGGAGCGGGGAGGCTGCACAAACATGCTCCAGCCCGGCGTTTCCTAATCCCGAAGCACTTGACTCTGCAACTGCAACACTTCTTCCATCCTCCTGCGTGCGGGGGAGGGAAGAGGGAATGTTTTCTAAGGCTGTAAAGAGCCCAACAGACAAATCCACCCAAATCCCACACTCTGGCATTACCCAAGGGCCCCTGTCTGCATCTACACTCATAAATGGATAGGACCAGGATCAGGAGCACACACACTTCTGCAATGACCCTCCAGCTATTTGTAGCATACTCCTTGGTGTGATTTTGGCCCAAGAACAAGTGGCCCTGATGAAACCAGGGCCCAGGGAAGGTTCAAGGTGAGTGAAGGCCAGGGTCCATTCGCAGTCAACTGGGTGTTGCTGTCCTCTTTTTGGAGGCTGAGAGACTTTAGTAGGAAGGTTGGACCAGCTGGGCTCAGAACTGACCTGTTTATTATCCTGCTTAGATGCATCCATGTGAGCCATCAGGGCCTCTGGAACCACCATGCCACTGGGGCAGAGTAGAAGGCTGTCACCTCTCCCAGGCCAGCTCTGAAGAGGACACGTGGGATGTGCACTCTGCCGAGGCTTTTACCAGTCTGTGCTGACAGCTGTGGAAAAGGAGACCAGGTGATGTTGCTTTCTCCAAGCCATGACTAGTCTGACCTCCGTACTCTGGCATGGTCGCTCACGGGCAACCCAATCGTTTCTTCTCCACCTGGGGCCACTGGTCCCTCTCTGGTCTGTTTTCCATTAACAGTCCTCAGCCCTGCTGTAAGGTCTGTCATCCTCACCTGGTTCAGCAGATCCTGAACTCCTCTCCCTTTCCCATTCCAGTCTACACTCCAGAAGGTTCCTTCCACTAGTATGGTCCTTTTCTCCTCCATCTTCTGGTTCCTCATCCAACATTTGTCCTTCCAGTCATGCTCCGTTCCTTCCCAGCCCTACCCTTCCTTCCCAGACCATGGCTGTTCACACCCACCTCCTCCTTCCTTGGGTCCTTTCTCCAGCCTCTCCAGCCATCTAGTCCTGTCCCCAGCACCTCAATGCCTTGTCTCCCATCTCACCCAGACCGAGTTCCACCCCCAGCCTCCCACTCAGCGCTCACAGTGCATGTCACCGTTCCCACACCCACCCGGCGTCCCTGGGTGTCTCCTCCACCCAGTCTCCCCCCCACACATAATGATAGCTTAAAGCTGTTGAAACCCAACAACACACAAGCGTCCCTCTGCGGCACCTGCCCCAGTGCTTGACAAATATTCCTGAAGTGAATAATGAGCAAATCAAATCTCAGCACTCCCAAGGTAGAAGAGAGGAAGACTGGAGGTCTCCAGGCTGGAAAAGAGGTAGCTCATGGGGTGGGATATGATATTTAGTTACAAAATCATGCATGGCCCAGAGAGGGTAAATAAGGAATAATTCAACTGGAGAAATATGGGGTCAAAGTAACCTGGCAGGCGGCAGGGTCAGATCAACAGATGGAGGTGGATCTTCACATGGAGTGGGGATGTAAAAGGTACTAAAATTTTTAACCCACAACCAAGCAAATGTACGGAAGACAATCCCACTGAGGGCAAGTCAAGACAGAGAGCTCACAAAGCCCTGAGCTGCAGATGGTCTGAAGAGGGAGAGGGGCTGGGGTGGATCGCTCTGCTTGCCCCATTCTTACACTCAATTTCACACGTACTTTCCTTACCCCATCAGAAACAACATTATGGGCTGCATCAGCCTTAGGTCTGGCCAGATGTGGCCTGTGTGTGTATATATATGTGTATATCTGTCATATCTACTCTGTGTGTGTATAAATATATACATATATATATATATATATATATATAATATGACCCATAAATGGGAGGGTGGAGTTGGGAATACTGGCCCCTCCAGCCCAGAGCTCCTGGCTTCAGAGACAAAACAGACCTCAGGTCCTTGCTGCTCTGGAGGGGGCTGAGCGGTGACAACCTTTGTGTTATGGTGCGATGCTCGAAGACAAGAAGCCTGGCCCCAACTGCAGAGAATCAAATAGCTGGTCCCAGCTCAGGGGTGCTGAGAAGCCCGTTTTAAACTAAGGTTTTCAGCGTCCTCCCTGGATTTTGGCCGAGGCCCAAAAGGGCAGCGTGGAGACTCGTCACTTGCCGGGGAAGCAAATCCAGCCTTTCCCGCCCAAGCCACAGAAAAATAAAACCCAAAAGCAGTGTTTTGTTTCTCAAAACAAGAAGATAGGGCGATAGTGGTGGAGAAGGATTTTTGGTGCCTTAGCTGGTCAGGGCGACAGTGGGACCTGCTGTCCCTTGGTACCCGATGCCGCCCGCTCCCTGGGATGCCAGGGGGGGAGCAGCGGGATCGTGACTCAGCCCCCACATGAGCGGGTTTCCTTCCTGCACCACCAGCCCAGGCTTCTGATGTTTTGTTCGCCGTGAAGCTCTGGGGGCCAAGCGGGAGCTCCTGGAAATCAAAGGGAAAGAATAACATCTTGGGCTTGCTGAGGTGGGGTGCGTCCTGGCTGGCCTGGGGGGGGGGACATTTGGGGTGCTGAGGGAAGAGAGGTGGAAGGAGGCTACGGGTCAGGTCTCCAGCATGAGCCTTCTTAACCCCAAACTCTCCCTGCTCACAGCAATGATCCTTGGATGCTCTTCAGCTGCTGCTAGGGACCCTCATAGGTTCCCCATGCTCCAAGGAAGAGGAAGGGAAGGAGCTTAACCCTCTCTTCTTCTCAGGGTGCTGTCTCTGCCCCGCTGGGTTGGAAATGGGACCCCTAGAAGTCCCTCTTGTATTGAAATGGGAATAAACAGGGGTGGGGAGGCAGCTCAGCTCTTCTTAACCACCCTGGACAGGAGATTGCCGTATTTTCTCTATTTTCAGACTTCCCTCTATTGATGCCAAAGACAAAACCCTCAGTCAGAAGTTGGTCAGTGCTAGCAAAAAAAATGTCTCTAGAGTCTCTGGTAGTGTCCAGACTCAGTTGTTTGACCCTGAGTTGGTCTGGCCACATCCAAATCAAGTGGTCACATCCAAAATTTCCCTACGGATGCCCTTGCTATTCCCAGCCCAGGGTCGGGGCAGGCCTGAGCACCTCTGTGCTGGGGACTATGATAATTTCACAGTGTGGTAGGTAGCAGTTGAAGGCGGGGGATCTTCTCTGGCCTGGTTTCTTGACCGGTGTGAGCCTAGTGCAGGTCTCTCCATGTCCCTTGCAGTGTCTGGAGATGACCCTGAAGATGTACCAGCCTTCAGGCAGGGCAGAGGTTTTGACTCGGGCCCTGTGGATGATCCCAGAAGGGTGGCAGGAGCACACAAGCTGCATTCAAAAGAGGAGAGTCTGGCCAGCACTGGATTTTATTTATTTATCATAAAAAGATAGAGAAGATCTCTATTTGGCTCATTCCCTCCACACCCACTGCACAACCTCTCCCTCCTCCCCAGCCAGCTGGGTGCTGCTGGGCCGTCAGACACAACTCTTCCACCATCCTCCCTCTTTCAACACCTCTGAATGCCTGGTTATCAGAGGTGGGCAGGAGCTAACCCTGGGCCTTCAGCCACAGAGGCTGGTGTGGGTGGCCTTAGATCTTGCCTTGAAGGGGCGCTTCTGAGCAAGTCCTCACTGGGGTCTGGATCTCCTCCAGGTGGGCAGTGGAGGTGATGTGCTGGATTCAGCCAAGTGGGTTGCCACCAAGGTGACTCCAGACTGATGCTGAGCCTGAGCCCACAGGGCTGAGCCTGTACTATCCATCCCTGGGCTCTTCTCCTCATCTTCCCCCTGCCTTTGCCTTGGCACCCTCCCACCCCATGCCCAGCAGAGAGGGAGAGACCCCACAGCCTACCCACAGCCCTCCTGCCCTGTGGGCCAAACCCTTCTCCCCTACCACCCACCTCCATCCCCTCGCTCCTGTTTTCCTATTCCCAGCATTTACCCTCCCGCACGTAGCCCTGGGGGAGCCGGAGGACTGTACACAGAGGGAGAAGTTATTTTTCCTTGACATAAACATCCAAGCCTTTCCTCGGCCCCCTCAGCTTGAAACGTGGAGGTAGGACCTGGACTCATAACATCCGGCAGGAGGGGCTGGCCTTATCTGCCAGGAAACACTCAGCTCCGGATACATCCTCCCCTGCTCCCGGCACCCCAGCAGCTCCCATTGGCAGTGCCGGGCAGGAAACCACTCAGCAGCTTGTCTCATTCCCTCCTCTGGAGAAATGGGAGGGAGGGCCCGATCCTGTCCTCACCGCGTGGAGGGGTGCGGTGGGGTTCAGAGGTGGGGTGGAATGGGGGCAAAAAGAGATGGAGGGGGAAGGTGTTTACTTGGCAGCAGAAAAGGATTGATGGGGGCAAAAGGGGGTTTTGGGGAGCTGGTGGTGTTGAGGGTCTCCCCTTGGCTCTGCCACTGATTTGTAGGGTGACCTCAGTCAAGTCTCCTCACCACCTTCTCTGACTCTACTCCCCTCCCCTGCTTCTCCTTTGAGAGCGACAGAGGGAAAATAATCATCTCCCAGCTGATTCAGTAGCAGCACCCAGAGCCCTCGCATGGAGTAGAGACCCCTGGTGCTAAGGGCAGCACAAGCGCTTAGTCCTGTTCAAACTCTTGGTAGGAGGCGCTTCATGTCCCAGTGCTGGACATAAAAAGGGTGGGAGGGGAGGAAGTATTATCTCTACTTTACAAAGAGGGAAACTGAGGCACGGAGCAGTCACTTGGTTGCTTGTCAGTGGGGTCTACCCCTGCATGGTGGCACTGGGACAAGCAGACATGGTTGGTGGAGTGAGGACAGAAAGGAGCCACCACCTGCTCAAGGGAGGCAAAGGAAATTGCCCATCAAGGAGGGACGGGGCATGACACAGCTCCTGGCCAGCCCAGATCCCAGCGCTATCCAGGAAGGTGACCTCATCCCTGCTCCTGACGCCCAGCACCGTGACCCACACAGCCACGAGGGCCAAGGGCTGGTCATGGCCACCGGACACCGGGGGCAGAGGACTCACACCCTGGTCACCTCCTGGCAAGGAGAGAACCTTGCCCTGGCCCAACCTGACACCCTTGAGCAGGAGCCTAAATGTGGTGTGAGATCATTTTATGCTTTCCTGCAGCCTTGATTTGATCTTCCTGCTGGTTCCCAGCCCGTCCCAGCCTGGAGACAGCAGCCCACAAACCACAAGGCTCCTCGATGTGCACAGATGCAGCCCTTGGGCTTGTAGGTTTGGGATGGGGAGGGAGTAGAAACATCCCCAGGGCTGATGCAGAACGAGTCCCACTTGGGGTGGTCCCCTGGCATCCATAAACCACCACGACCATCAATCCTCTGTAGGAACATCCACTTTCCAAGTAAAAAAGGCTCCTTCCCACCTCTGTCAGCCACTTATTTTCTGGCTGGTCCCTGCAGCGACGCCCTGCATCCCAAAAAAGTGCTGCGGGGCGGGAGGCAACCCCACAGCCTTGCATTTTCCATCCTGCCAGAGAAGGGACGGAGGCCTCCGCTCACCAATTTCATCTCAGCTGCCGGTGTCCCGGGAGGTGGAAGCTGGCTGCTCCCGGCGCTGGGCGTGTGCCCGGATCTGGCCGGCGAGCCCTGGCTCCCAGGGAGCCGCACCTCGCCTTGGCTGCGGCTCCCAAAGCCCTCGGGGGGCCCCGGCTCCCGGTTGGGGCCTGTAGCTCTTCCTGACGTGCACAGAGAGCACGGGGACACGCTCCCACCGCTCCTCACGTGGCTCCGGGTTGAGCAAGTGGGGACAGGCTCGGCTCACAGGCTGCTCAGGGCTGGGATGCATGGAGACACCCCTTTTCCTGGAGAAACCAGACCCTGGCCACCACCGTATGGGCTGCTGGGAGCTCTCGGTGTGGGCTTTGCCTCCACCAACCCCAAAAGTGACTCTGTCTGCAAGAAGGGAAGCGGGGAAGAGGCTCACGGGGTGTTTCAGTCGATCCCATCGCTGCTCGGGGATCAGGGCAGGACAGGAGAGGGCAGCCAATGTCCTGGAGAGAGTGTCCCATCAGGGGGGATGAATGCAAGAGCCCACATCAGGCATGTTGGTGGCAATAACCAGAGCTCATCTTGTTGGCGGGGGGCCGGGATGACTGAGGTCTTTGGTTCCTCACCAAGGCAGTTTAAAAACTCATCACACTGTTCTCAGCTGCCCCTGGAGCAGAGCTGGCAGAAAGGGACATTTGCAGAGCAACCTGGGGTGGGTGCACCTCTGGTGCCCTGGGGTGGGTGACCTTCTAACGAGAGCCTGCTTGGAAGGGAGCAGTCCCCTGGATTTGCTGGTTGAAAGGCAGATCCAGGTTTTGGGCACAGGGTCACAGGCCACCCCTACTATGAATACTTTTTAATGTGCTTCTGGGGGGCTGTGGGCGTCCCGCGGGCCTGGGCCACCACAGGGATTGTGGGCAGAGCAGGAGCTGGGAGGAGCAGGACTTCTCCAGCCTTGCTCCTGGCATGGTCCCACGTGAGTCAACGCCGCTGGCATTGGGCAGAGAGGCCAAACAGGTTCACGGCACCTCCATCCCTCCAGCCCCATTGGGCTGGTTCACAAATCCTCTTGGAAGAGTGACCTTGCCCCACCTGGGCTGCTACACCAGCTATCCAGCACCACACCAAGCATACCGTTGTGCTGTGCTGGTGCAAGAGCCACCACGGTCCACAGTTCCAGCAGGACACCCAAAGGCTTCCATTTCATTCATCCTAAAAGGGGAACCAGCTGGACATGTCCAAGCAATGGGCAAAGGAAGAGACGGAGTGTGTGATGGGAGGGTTCTCTCCAGGAGGACCACAGCTGGGGAGTGAAGGAGGACCATAATCACAGGACAGAGGCATATTGGTGCCTCCCCAAACACTCACACAGCCTCCCACCTTCTGAGACCATGGGCTCCCTGAGTCAGAGATAAGTCATTTATGGAGGCAAGCCAGCCCAGTCAGGCTGGGTTGGGTTGAGTGACCTCTGGAGAACCCTTTCAGCCAACACACGTAGGTGGGCATCACAAAGTGCATTACAAAACTTGCTCCTCCACTTTTGGGGCCAAGCAGGAGGACACAGCCTGGGAGGACAATGTACTACGAGGTGTGCGTGGCTCAACCTCAAGGACTGCAGGGACACAGCCTGATTTAATGTCTGGCAGGAGCAGGCTGCGATATTGGTGCATGGGCCACAGGGAAGACTAAGCTTTTCTCTTCGCTAATGCTTGAAGACCACCACTCAACATCTACCTAGAAGACCACCCATCACGCAGCATCTCAAACGTGACCCACACTCCATTTCTGAGGCCTCATTGTGGCACTTGCAGCAAGGACCCTTCACATGGCCCTTGCACTGGAGAATCTTAAATGGTCCATCAGCACAAATTGTGAAAACTTGCCTTAAATGTGAATAAAAAACACTCTCCAGGCAGTGGCACTCGCCCCATAAATAAGCAACATCATTTGTCCTCACCAACACACCAAAAGCAAAGCTTTGCCTTAACTTCACCGTAATATCTACATGGGAATTGGCGCGAAAAGGCCATATTCATGAGATGGCAAAAGCGGGATCAAGGCCACCAAAGTGACCTTTGCTGCCCCTGAGACACACCGTGAAAAGCGAAGGTAAGCCCACGTCGTGCCTCGAGTCGGTTTGTCAGAAAGCAATCCACAATTTGTAAAGATAACCACAGATCTTTTTTTTTTATTTAAAAAAAAAAAAAATGGAAGTAGAAAAGTTTGGCCGAAAATACCAATAACAAAAAAATAATTAAAAAAATAGCACTTGCACAGGAAATGTTTCTGTTTTGAAATCTTTGTCAATAGCTACAGCAATTTAAATCATAAAACAATCATTGTATAAAAACATTTATTTAAATTAAATATTTTATGCAAACTCATATCTACACTCATTCAAAATGCATAGAGTCACACAAAAAAGATGGAATGTATTAGCTTAAAAAACCTGTGAAGTTGTGGGGGTTTTTTTTTAAGTATTATTTGCAATTATTATTAATACACGTTCGGGACTGAAACCAGAAAATCATAGCCACGCTACTAACTAATCATTACCAAGTGCCATACAGTAAACACTAAGATTAATCATGTCATATAACTGATTTAAAATAAAGCTTCATCTTTATGAAAAGGAAGAGAACTCGAGCAATACAAAATCCGAGGGGAAGAATAATGGAAGGAATAAATCAATGTACAGCTTTATTACAAGCAATAATACGCCGGAGTTAGAAGAGGCATTGGGCACTGCGGCTCGAAACATGAAGCCTTTGCCTTCAAACAATGTTTGGTAAAAAGAAAAAAAAAAACCAACCTGTGTCTGCTACATCATCACCTCTTTGCCCCAAGTGCTCATCCCAGGACACGTTCCTGGCCTGCTGGGAGGCTCTGCTGGGAGGCCAAGGAGAAACCATGGGGGGGGATGTGGATGCTGGTCCCATCCTGCCTTTGCAAGCCCTGATCTAACCCTCCTCTGCAATGCCCCCCCTGCAGCCCCCGCCGCATATCCCCAGGGACAGCCCAGCAGCATCCCTGGTGTCCCGTCCCCTCTGGGGCTTCCCAAGGGGATGAAGCCCCCAACTTGTGGTCTGGGGGCAGGGAGACAAGGCAGGTTTCGCCCCCCACCGGTGCACAGGCAGGTCAGAGCGCCAGGAGCCATGGGTGGCTTGCAGGCCCTTTACCAAAACCTTCCCTTTTCCCCCCTCCATCCCTGCCTTGTCCCCTTCCAGGGATTTTTTTGCCCCTGCCAGGACTTCACATCTGCCGTTTGTGGGATGCTGCCGCCCCCCGACTCCAAAGCAGAGCAGGGGGTGCCCCAAAATGGCAGGGAACCTTCCCACGCTCCCGGGAGCATCTCTGCTTTGGGAGAGGGACTTGGCCCAAGGGCTTTGGCATTGGGAAATTCCCCACCCGGCCCCCTTGGGAGCAGAGCACCCCAGGCTTTGCACCGGTGGTGAACTGACGACCGAAATCCTTTACCTACGCCACCGAGGAGACTCCACGGCCCTCACGGTTCGGACTCGGTCACCCCAAGGGGCGGCGAGCGATGTCCCCGGGCAGCAACGCCTCGTAATACTGTGTCGGGTCCTTCCTCGGCCGGTCCAGGCGGCCCCCGGCCGGGGGTCTAGGAGACGCTGTAGTTATTGTAGTAGGTGGCTGTGGCATCGGCGAGGACGGAGATGAGGCTGGTCTCGGAGGCATGGGAGCTGCCAGACGCTGGGACGTGTCCGTTGGCCAAGACCCCGCCCTGGTGGTCGCCGTGGCCGGGGTTGTTGAGATATTGGTCGAACTCGTTGCGGTCCATCTCCCCCAGGAGCTCGGCTTGGCTCAGCTGGTCCAAGGTGTCAAAGCCGTGGTGGTCGGGCGGTGGGGAGAGCTGGCCCAGGTGGGCATGGAGGCTAGGGGGGTGCAAGGAGGGGAAGGCGGGCGTGTAGTAGCTGGGAGGAGGAGGAGGAGGAAGAGGAGGGCAGCTGGAGGCCGGGGGGATCATGCAGGTGGCCGGCGGTGGGATGGGGCTGAGAGGGTGGTGGTTGCATGGGAGGGAGCTGCCCGCATACTCCGGGGAGTAGGTGGCTCCAGCGAGGTGGGAGCGGTGATGCTCCTCGGGGCAGGGCGAGGAGAAGAAGCTCTGCTCAGGGTCTATGGCGTCCAGCGGAGACATCTCCGGGGGGGTTGGCAGCCCGTAGGGGTAGGTGTCCACGCTGGTGCTGCTGCCGCTGCTGCTGCACGGGGCTTCCCGGTATCCCCGGCCGGCTGGTAGCCCCGGGCGAGGCGGGTACTCACCCGGACCCTCTTTTTCCCCCCCAGCCCGGCCGCAGGTCCTCTTCTCCGGCACGGCGTTTTGGTCCCGCGTCAGGCTGCCCAGCAAAAACCCGGGGTCCACCCGCTTGCAGATGCGCTTGACCTGCTTCTTCCGCCGGGGCCGGTATTTGTAGTTGGGGTAATCTTGCATGTGCTTCACCCGCAGCCGCTCAGCCTCCTCCACGTAGGGACGCTTCTGCGAGAGGCTCAGAGCCTTCCAGGACTTGCCTGAAAACGGAGAATAAAACTCCCCTTTAGCACCCATATTGGGGGGGAAAAAAAGGGGGCTGCCTCCCAAAGCTTGCAGGCACACAACCCAAGGGCAAAATTGGGGGTCCCGATATCCCAGCCATCGCACGGAGGATGCAGCCCACAAACCCCGCAGGAAGATGAGACAGCAGCCGGAGGGTGAAGAAGGAGGGGACTGAAGCCACCGTAGGTCCACCGACTCCCCCCATCCCAAGTCCCCAGACAGGGCGGGTTCAGGGTTAGCTGAGCCCCACTGCAAATAAATCACGGAATCATAGAATGGTTTAGGTTGGAAGGGACCTTAATGAGGGCAAAGGAACTCCCCCGGCTCCACGGCCTGATCTTGCGGTGCCTCTCTGGGACGGAGAGCCCGGCGGCTGAGCGGGGACGGCTGAGGCCATGTCTGGCTGAGCAGGGGGGTCAGGACGTGGCGTCCCTGGATGTGTCGCAGCCTGTGCCCTACCAGGACTCGCACCGGGGCGCACGGAGACCTGGGCACTGCGACCTCGCTGCTCCCTGTTTGAGGTACACAAAATGTCCCCCAGATACAGGACAGAGAAGCAGCGGCGGGGCTGGGGTGGAGGGGGGAGGGTTGTATCCCACGGTGAGGCTCCCCCAGGGCTGTTCCTCAAGGAAGTGGGAGAAATGAGGGTACGGATCAAAGCCTTCCCACTGCCAAAGGGACGGCAGAAATAACACTAACAAGCAGAGATGCTGCGTGGCAAAGCAGCGAGGAGAAAAACCCAAACCAGCAAAGAAAACACCGCAAAACTGTGCAGGGAAACAGAAACTTTGGGTAAGAGGGTGGGCAGCAAAGCTGTGTTGCAATTCGGACAGCTCTTTCTCAGGCTGTCTGGGCTGGTTATTTCTCTTTGCCCTCTCGGTTTTGCATAAAAAATGGGGATTGGGATAAGGAGGAAACTGGAGGGGGAGTGGGAAACAAATGTGTATTCAAAATGGGTTGTGATCCCCCAAAAGGAACAGCAGAAACACCACCCCACCACCCCCTGGACATGCAATATTGGGGTGGACTAGTAGGTTTGGGGACAAAGTGGGACAGCAAAGACAGGCTAGGGAAATTTGGGGGGGGGTCCCTCCTTGCACTGCACTGGGGGATCCCTGGGGGTTTGCCCCTCAGCAGGGTTTGCCGCCGAGGGGGTGCATGCACCCAGAGTGTGGGTCACCGCCGGGCTTTGCACCCTCGGTCCCTGCCCCTTTGGGGGTGAGGGACCCCATCAGGATTTGCACGCCACAAGGCAGCCCAGTGGACATTGTCCCAGGGCGCTGGACCTGGCTTTGCACCCACAGACTGGCCATGTGGGTGCGTGGGTGCTCACCCCCTGCGTGCTGAACCTGCCTGTATCCCATGGAGGGGGGCCAGGAGGATGCAGGCACCCCAGGGTGCTGGTGCTAGACCCTGGCAGGGCTTGCACCCTGTGGGGTGACTGGGAGGATCCTCATCCAGGCAGGGTTTGCATCCCCTGGGATGGCTGATGGGTGCTCACTCCGGGGTACTGGTTTGGGAGAGGGTTTTCACCCCCAGGGATGCCCAGGTGGGTGGATGGGTGCCCACCCCAGGGGTACAGGATCTGGAGAGGGTCTGCACCCCCAGGTATGGCCGATGGGTGCCCACCCCGGGGTACAGAATCTGGACAGGGTTTGCACCCCATGGGATGGTAGATGGGTTCCCAATCCTGGGTACTAAACCTAGACAGGGTTTGCACCCCTGGGAATGCCCGGGTGGGTACATGGGTGCCCACCCCCGGGTGTCACCCCCAAACCCCGCACCCCTCCTCTCCTCACCGAGCATCTTGCTGAGCATTGAGACCCGGGGTCCTCGATCCAGAGAGGGTTTGCACCCCCGGGAATGCCCGGGTGGGTGCATGCACCGTAGGGTGCCACACTCAGAGCCAGGTTTGCACTCCCGGGGATGCCCGGGTTGGGTGCATGGGTGCCCACCTCCGGGGTCCTCGATCCAGAGAGGGTCTGTACCCCCGGGGATGCCCGGCTTGGGTACATGGGTGCCCACTCCCGGGGTACTGGATCCGAAGGGTGTTTGCACCCCCGGGGATGCCCGGGCGAGCGCGTGGATGCCCATCCCCGGGGTATTGGATCCGGGCAGGGTCTGCACCCCCGTGGATGCCCGGGTGGATGCAGGGGCGCCCACCCCCGGGTGTCACCCCGAAACCCCGCACCCCCTCCTCTCCTCACCGAGCATCTTGCTGAGCTCCGCGTTGTGCAGGTCGGGGTTCTGCACCGCCAGCCGCTTCCTCTCGTCCTTCGCCCACACCATGAAAGCGTTCATGGGCCGGCGGATGCGGCTCTCGGAGCCTTTCTCCCCCGCCGGACAACGCGGGGGCGGCCCCGGTGGCAACCCCTCGGTGGTGTCCCCCTCCAGCCGCTCCGGCCAGGGGTAGGTGCTCAGCAGCGCAGCCATGGCCCGGCCCCACCGCCCCCCCCCCGCCAGCTCCGAGCCCCAGCCCCGACCCGCCTCTGCCCCGCTGCGCTGCCCTCGGGGTCCCCGCGCAGTCCCAGCCTCCTGCCCGGCCTCCCCCGTATTTATCAGCTCCTTGGAAAAAACCTCCTCCAATGACACCGAAGGTACTGGCTGCTCCTCCTTGTTTGCAAACTCCGGAGCCCCGGCCAGGATGGCGCGGGGGAGAAAAACTTCTCCCCACCCTCTGCCCGGCACCCCCTGGGGGGGAGGTGGTGGTGGTGGTGGGGAGCAGCACCCCCAGCCTCCCCCTTCTTCTCCCCTCCTCCCTCTCCCCTTTTATTATTAATTTTTTTTATTATTTTGCCCACTGAAGGGGAGGGAGGAGGGAGCTGGAAACGGCCCTGCCACCCCTGCACAGCCCCCGTATCTCAAAGCCCCCAGAAACTTCAAGGCTGGGGGAAACGCAGAGAGAGGAGATGAGGGCACTGAGATTTCTTTTTTTTTTTTTTAGGGTGATCTGGAAAGAAAAGGAAAATGGCTCCAAACTAGTTCCCCCCCCCCGCCAGACCCCTCCCCAGAGTTTGGCAAGCTGCAGCGTGCCTGTTTGCAGGGGGAAATCAAGACACGGGTCCCACAGGCAGGTCCCCCCTTTCCTCCACACCCCCTGTTTTAACTGCTAGTCCAGGCTGTGCTCTCTGGTTTTGACCCAGTTACCCCAAATTCCCAGGTCCCAGGGATATATATATACAGGAGGGAAACTGGGACCCAGTCAACCTGCTGGTGGGCGCTTGTCCAGCCTGGTTGGGCTCCTGGGTGAGGTTTTCAGGGGCCACACAGGGCAGGCGATGGCGCTGGGCACAGCCCAGAGGGGCTGCAACATCCCCAGTTGGTCCCCAGTGCCCATCCCTGGGACACTGGGAGACGGAAGGCCGGTCTGATGCTTTTTCTTGCTGCTGCCCCATCCTGCAAAGCCACCCCAGCCCTGCTTGGATGGAAGCACCGCCATCACCCAACGATATTTCCCACTAACCCCGTGAGGGTGGGAAAGTCACCCCCGAGAAATGTTCCCCCCGCTGGGACAAAGGATCTCCAGGAAGGCGATGGGACCCAAAATCCCCAGCCGGACCCCCTTGCCCGGTTCATCCCTGCCGCTTGCCCCCGCCGAATATATTTAGTCGCTGGATTCCTTTATGATTCTGACCCCCTGACATGGGCTGCAGCGGCTCCGCTTTGACTGATGGTGGATTTCCTCTCCGCCCTGCCAGAAAGTCGGGGCAAGAGATGGGAAGGCATTTCCTCGGGGCCGGCCGGCCGCCGCTGCCCCATCTAACCCATGGGGACAGAGGGGGAAAAAACCCAGTGTGGATCCCAGGGCCGTGTGTGTGTGTGTGTGTGTGTGTGTGTGTGTGTTTGTGCAGGTAAGCAGCGATTTACCACGTGCCCTGGGTGTTCCTATTGACTCTTGTCAGATTACGAGTGATGGAGAGCGCGGTATGTAAACGTGAGCCGTGAGGGTGCAGGATCTGCCTGGGTTTCCCGGTCTCTCCCCTCGTTTCACACAAAATCCCCGCGGTTCTGGTGGGTTACGGTGATTTGGGGGTGCGGAGAGGTGGAAGCTGCCAACTTCGCCTCCAGCCGGAGCAACAACTGCCCTTTCTGAGCTTTTCCCCGGGACCGAATTAAAACCCTGAGGAAGCAACAACATTTTCCGAAGGAACTGATTAAAATCTATTAAGCTATTTACAAACGGGCTGGATCAGAGCTGCGTTATCTGGGAATACAACAGGAAGGCAACTTCTCTTAAAATCTAAAAGGCGCAGGAGATTTCCTGGTCCCGGGACAGATTTATAAACCCTTTACACACAGGGACACGCAGGCAGGCACATAGCAACTGCCTTTCATCTGTGTTTTGGACACGGCGGGCTCCGGTTCTTCTCCGTAAATCCCATCCCATCCCGCCTCGAAGTGCCGGGATGGGGCAGGGAGGGAGGATGCCAAACCCTCTGTCCTGCCCCGAACGGGTCTCCTGGGTGCGTTTTGCAGGACGGGAGGTTGGGAAGAAAACCCGCAACATCCTTTTTTTATTATTATTATTATTATTATTACTTATTTATTTCCCTTTAGTAGGAGTTGAAGTGCCCTGCAAAAAAAAAAAAAAAAAAAAAACAACAAAAACCCCAAAAAAACCCGCCCGAAGTCGCGAGGTTTTATTTTGAATATGGCCGTGTTATTTTCCACCCCTCAGGATGCGCCGGGCCTGGATATCGTCATTATTATAAAAATAACAACCTCTGTTACTCGAGGCCCTGGAGGCCAGAGGATTTTTAGTAGTAGTAGTACAATATATCCCCTCAAGGGAAAAGGGAAAAAAAAGGAAGAGACGAATTCCACGCGACACACGGCACTGCCTCCATCCCGCACCGCTTTTCCAAGGAGGGGAGATTTTCCAAGGATTTTCCAGGGGAGGATGAAGCGCTGAGCAGGGACGGGACCCGACGGGTGCCTGGAGGCTCTCGGAGCCCCTCACCCGGGTTTTTCCTCCTCCTCGCTCTTCCCCTCCGCATTGTGGGGGTAACATCGACTGATCTCCCCCCGGGTATCGCAGGGGGGGAAACTCACAGGGTTTTTTTAGAAATTCCCCTGCGGTTGCAGGACAAAAAATACCGCAAAAGTACTGGAAAAATTTGGATTTCCTCCCAGGCTGGAAGACAGCACCCTTCCTAGGGTCCCCCACATTTTGAGTGCAAATTAATAATAGTAGTAGTAATAAAATAATAATAATAATAATAATAATAATAATAATAATAATAATCACTTTCTTTTTCCTTCCCCCCCTCTCCTTTAGCACCTGGCATTCTGATTGCATTAGTAAGATGGGTTTCATTCTGCACCCGACCTAAAATGCTGGTTAAACCTGTCCTGGAGGAAGCTCCGCGTTACATAAAGGCAGCTGGGGCCCTGTGAAAATGCCACCTTGTTAATTGGGACCGCATCAGGGTAATTAGCAGCAGTCTGGAAAGAACTCATCTGGACTTTTTGTTGGTTTTTGGTTTGTTTTTTTTGTTTTTTTTTTTTAACGCTTACCTTCTCCATTCTGGCGTTCGGAACGCTTACCTGTATCTGGGGCACGGGAAGGAGCAGAGCTCTCCCAGGGCTTTGCTTTGGAGAGCTGGGAAATTACAGGCTAAAAGCTACGGGCTAAAATAGACTGAGCAGACAAAGGGTGGAAGAAAAGCTTTGTTCTCCCCGTTTTTAGCGGATGGGGAACGGTGGCGGCAACTCCCCGTGGGGCAGGCAAGAAAATCCCTGACCCCAACCCGGCTTTCGCCCCGCGCGGGTGAGACCATCCCCACTCTTTAAAAAAAAAAAAACCATCCCCTTTTAGCCCGGATCCCACATCTGGCTTTTCACTCGGCTTGCCAACGGCGGGTTTATTTTCACTAAATAACTTCCCCCAACCCCCCCTACCCCACCCCTTGCTTCGGAGACATTAAAATGGGTGAGAAAGTGCAAATCCTAAATTAGCTCGATATTCACATGTGCCTTAATTATTGATGAAGCTCTGGGCTCCCAGGGGCAGTTTTGGCAGAGGCAGCTGGGGGTTCCCAGCAGAAGAGCCGGCTCTCGGCGGCGCGGCTCCCACCCAGACAGAAGATCCACCTCTTGCCCACCCCCCAATCCTCCCGGGGTCCACCAGGCTTTCCCCAGGGATCCCTACTGGGACCAGTCATTTAGGAGGAGAAACCAGAGCTTTCCCCTTATACAGCCCGCAGTGAAAAATGTAGACCAAAATAAAAAAGCTAAAATTTTGAGCACACACACTCACGATGCTCCAATGATTTTTAAAATGCAGCGTTAAAAGAGTTACAAAATAAATATCTTTCAGTCCCTTTAGGTTACAAGGGGCTAGCAGAATTTCCCTCTTGCCTTTTAAAATGGATAAAAATGGATTAAGATAAGAAAAAAAAAATAATTAGAGTGACTCAGAAGCAGAATTTTAAGTTGTGACTTGCTGAGAAACCGAGCTCCAGTTTGGCTTTGGAGCGATTTTCCCGCTTCTGCCACCACAGGAGTTTTTTAAAATTTTTTACCGTATTCACCAGTGCCACATCGCTAAAGGTTTGTTTATCCAAAGAAAAGTTTGTTTGTCCCTGCGTGGGACAGGAATGGAGCTGGGGTTATTGTCCCCGCACTCCCTGAGCTCAGACCCTCGGCCGCTAACACTGCGCGGATGAGATTTACAACCCTTCGCGTAATTAGGGTTCTCCTGCCCAGGAACGAGGAGGAATGAAGCAAAGAACGGCCTCAGAGGCGAGAAATCCTCCCGTTGTTTGAGGACAAAGATTTTTTATTTATTTATTTATTTATTTTTAAGAGAGGCGTGATGCGACGCCGCGTTTCCAATAGACTTTGTGTGGTTTTCCTCTCTTCTCGGAGCTTCCTTCCTCCTCTCGGCGCTGGCAGGTTTGGAGGTTTCGTGACGTAAATGGTGCCTTTTGAAGGTGGGTGCTTTAAGAACTTCACTCCTGTGTGTTTAAACAGGAGAAAATTGGTTAATTACATGGGTGCATTCAGCTAATTTTCTCTGCCGAGAGCTGATTATCTGAAAGAACCGGAACTACCTTCGGCTTAAAGGAAAACTGCATTAACTGAACGCGATGCTGAATGGGACGGGTCCCCAAGTGCATTTCTTAAGGTTCGCACAAAGCGGCTGCATCTTGGATACCGTCTAAAGGACCAAAATTCACACAGACGTAAGGATTTGGGGGCCTGAAATCTGAACCCCATCTGAAACGGGGTTGTCTTAAAACTTGTACTTAATAGTGGCACAAATCTGTGCTTTGCAATAACCTTGGCTGTTACTTCTGCTTTGCACTGCTTGTGTGTAAAGGACTAGAGCTGGTACATCTGAGACCCCACCGGTGCCCAGCTCTGGGGCCTCAGCACAGGAGAGACATGGAGCTGTTGGAGCGGGGCCAGAGGAGGCCACGGAGATGCTGGGAGGGCTGGAGCCTCTCTGCTGGGAGGACAGGCTGAGAGAGTTGGGGGGGTTCAGCCTGGAGAAGAGAAGGCTCCGGGGAGACCTTGGAGCCCCTTCCAGTCCCTCAAGGGGATCCAGGAAAGCTGGGGAGGGACTCTGGATCAGGGAGGGGAGCCATAGGATGAGGGGGAACAGTTGTAATCTGAAAGAGAGGAGATTTAGACTTGATGTGGGGAAGAACTTTGCTGTGAGGATGGTGAGAGCCTGGCCCAGGTTGCCCAGAGAAGCTGTGGCTGCCCCATCCCTGGAGGGGTTCAAGGCCAGGTTGGAGGGGGCTTGGAGCAACCTGTTCTGGTGGGAGGTGTCCCTGCCCAGGGCAGGGGGGCTGGAACCAGATGGTCTTTAAGGTCCCTTCCAACCCAAACCATTCTACGATTCTATGATCTTGGGAAGAAATCCAAGGAACGGTGCCTGTCCCACACATCTGGGTTGTCACGTCTCACCCTTGCCTCGCAGGAAGGCTCTGCAGAGTTGGACACAGCACCATCAAACCAGCTGAAACCCATAAAGCTCGTGCAGACTTCGGCCCGATGCTGGTAACAGACTACTTTCCCGTGGCCTCTACTTTCCAGGCTGGAGTTCTGTGCTCGCAGGTAATTACAAGCACACGAGTCGGCACGTTTATTGCTATTCACAGAATTCCAATTGCAAATCCCCTTTGCTTCCCCGACAGTGAATTTCGAGGCTCAAAGTGAAGAAAACCGCTCTGCCAGCGAAGAAGGGAAGTCACTCCCGAGCAACCAGCACCTGCATCAGGCTCCCAGTGGGATAAGGCAAATTTTCTTCTCTGTCACCGGTGACCTGGGATGACCAGAACTGGAAAGATTTTAAGATCTCTGCTGTGTGTGCATCATTCTCGGTTTGGGAGGAAAAGCAGAGCGGCGACTCTCATTTTGCTTGGTTTCTGGGTAATTTCACTTGGAGGTACGTAATTTTGTGCCGCAGTGTGCGAGCCCAATGGATAAATATATAAACAAAAGACCCTGCTGTTTAAAAGTCCTATTTGCACTGAAATGAAACCAACTGATTACTTTGTGCTTACGTTCTGCTAATTTCCCCATTCGGGTAACGACGTGATTCTTCTTCTTACGCTTTCGAAAAAAGAACCTTCTCGCCAAACCCGAGCGTGGATAAAACTGGACTCACAACCCTCGATAAACAACAAGAAGAAAATATAATTTATTACTTTGAGACACGTTCCTCAACGTCTCAATCATCCCCTTCACCGGACAGAGTCTGGTAAGAGGAGCTCTTTGTCGAGTAACACAAAGTTGGCCGACCACTAAGACACGCAGAGCAGAGCAGAAACGTGAATTCCTTGTTTTAAATGTTAGGCTATTATATTTCTTTTTCCCCCTAAAACTCATGTTCTGCACATGCTATTTCTCTCTTTGAGCTTGAGGCTCATTAAAATCCTACATTTCCTGGGATAAAAGTGAAATTCCCACTTCTTGGACAAATAGAGAATCTTCTGTATTTCAATCTAAGACAGACTTAAAGCATAGATACAGAATCACAGACTGATCTGGGGTTGGAAGGGACCTCTGGAGATCATCTCCTCCAACTCCCTGCCAAGGCAGGTGCACCCAGAGCAGGCTGCAGAGGAACACGTCCAGGTGGGTTTGGAATTCTCCAGAGACGGAGACTCCACCACCTCTCTGGGCAGCCTCTTCCAGGGCTCTGCCCCCCTCAGAGTAAAGAAGTTCCTCCTCACAGTTAGACGGGACTTCTTATGTTCAAGTTTGTGCCTGTTACCTCTTGTCCTGTCACTGGGCACCACTGAGACAAGACTGGCCCCATCCTCCTGACACCCATCCTTTAATTATTTATAGGCGTTGATCAGATCCCCCCTCAGTCTTCTCCAGAGTAAAAAGACCCAAGTCCCTCAGCCTTTCCTTGTAAGAGAGATGCTCCAGGCCCCTCATCATCTTTGTAGCCCTCTGCTGTACCCTCTCCTGTACCTTCTTGAACTGGGGAGCCCAGAACTGGACCCAGTGCTCCAGATGGGGCCTTCCTAGGGCAGAGCAGAGGGGCAGGATGACCTCCCTCCACCTGCTGGTCGTGCTCTTCCTGATGCCCCCCAGGATGCCATTGACCTTCTTGGCCACAAGGGCACATTGCTGGCTCATGGTCATCCTGTTGTCCACCAGAACTCCCAGGTCTTTTTCCTCATATGAAGTGCTTAACTGTAGTAACACGGTAAATTTATAAAGATTTACTCCTGGTTTTATTCTTTCCATAACCAACACTGGAATCCGGCCAAACGCTCAGAAGAATTTAGCACACAGAAACTCCTGGAAGATTAATACAGAGAACAAACAAGCAAGCCCAGTGGTATTTGGAGAAAGAAACCCCGTTCCTTGACTAGCACCTTTTCAAACTGAAATCTCAGAGAGACCGTAAAGTTTAGCTGCTTAAGACTTAAAAATAATAATAAAAATCATTGGAAAAAGTCGAGCTTTTGGCTTCTGCTAACAAACAAAAATCCAAACTCGGGGTGAAATTAGAAAGGCTGCTTTGAGGGGCACCCCCAAAACTTAGGATGCTTCAATATAACAGAAATCAATTATTTTGCTGTTTTTTTTCCATCGAGAATAGTGGGTTTTTTTTCACCCCAAGCACGGAGCTTACTCGCAACTCTACGGCAACCTCACGGCATTAAGCGGCAGGTTCGTTGAAGGAAGGCAGGGAACAAGCCCAGCCGCAGCAGCCCCATCCCGGCCAATATTTGTACAGCGCTGAAAAGCAAATCCTGCAAGGTTGAGAAACTTTTCACGCCAGCGTGAAACACAGAGAAAGGCATCCCGTCCTCCCTCACAATAAGGAAAACGACAGTAATTTCGCTGCAACGAATGAGCGTGTCCTGAGGGGCAAGAAAGGTGAGCTGTAAACCAAGATATCTCACCAAAAAAAAAAAAAAAAGAAAAAAAGAAAAAATAAAAGGAAGATTTCGTAAGATTTCAGCTGCAGCTAAAACATCTTTAGCCACGGGGACTGTGCGCTTCAGACTCAGCTTCTCCCACTGGACAATAAAGGCAGCTCGAGGAAATTTTTTCATATTAACATCTGCATCTTGACAATGTTTTTCAAACCTCGTTAAGCAACTCAACTGAGCTAAGACAATTAAAAAAAAAAAAAAAGAAAAAGTCCCTATTTTATTCAGCGGAGCAGGGCAATGGGGATGTTTTAGATTTACACTGATGAGACACAGCCCAGGCCCAAAGTCAAACCAACAACTAACGGGTTTGAATTCTGGTCAGCTCCTCTGGATTATTCCATGAAAACCAGCTGGATTTCAGGGTCGGGCTGGCAATTTGCCGTGGCCAAAGCAGTAGCAGAACCAGACTCCAGGATGGTGAGCGCTTCTTCCCGTTCCCCCGCTTCCAAGCTCACCCATCCCTGCTGACAGCACTCAGCTGAGGGACATTCAGATGCCAAAATCCATCCCCCATGTTTAAGCTGCCGGGTTCCAGCATTACTTATTTCCAGGTTTACGAATAGAAAAAAACCCCTCTAATTTGGTTATAAATCTAAATTGCAGAATTTCAATGTATAAATGGCAAGACGAATGCATCCGACCAGCTACGCTTTTAAAATCTGTTTGTTCTCTTAATTTCACAGACAACTTTGCTCCATCCAAGACAACTTTTTGATTTCCAGATGCACCACTGAAGGTAACCAAAACGCTGCCTGGGAACCGAAGGTTGTATGTGTTTAATAAAGGCACAGCTCCTTTAGCTTTGTTGCAAAGTTACAAATTGCTTGACGATAGTTAACAACTGGCAAAGGAAACAAAGGGAGGTATTTTTATTTCGTTCTTTAGCACTGACACTGAGGCGTAAACCTTTCACTTGAGTAAGGAGTTGGGGAAGAAACAACATTCATTTTAGATGTAAAAGGAGATCAATGAAAAAATGAAGACAGGATTTTGCAAAAATCAGTGAAAAAATACATACAGCTTTACTAAACCCCCTCCTGTTTCCAGAAGCAGAGCTGGGCTGTCACAAATGAGAACAAGAGTGGCTTTATTATTAAAGGCAGTAGTAGGGTGACTTTTTTTTCCCCCTGGATTGAGAAAAAACAATAAATTTATCGAGTCCTGCTTTGCAGACATGCCAGCCTTGGCCCTGCATCTTTTTAACAAGGTACTGAAGCTCATGTTGGCCTGTCAGCATGTTCTGCCTTGAAAAAAGCTGTATTTAAACACTGGTTTCAGTTGGAGGTAGAGCAACGTGCTCAAGACTGGATTACAGTGATGTCTGGCTGGTGTCTTCACACAGACTTCTCCTCTAACCCTCTAACATGGGTTCAAATCACCCCCGAGTCCCAGCTTGACTCTTAAATGGTTACATGTGCTTGCGGTGCTTCTTTTTCTTTCTCTGAGCTCCTTCCCCACACTCATCTGTCTCCTCTTTTTGCTTTTTGTGTTTCTTCTTATGGCGTTTCTTTTGCTTTGCCTCAGAGTCCTCTACGCTGAGATCTTCCCCATCAGATACTCCCGTATAAATTTCTCCATTGCCCATATTTTCATCGCAGCCAATGCTTTCCTCTTCATGCTGCTCTTTGTGTTTTCTTTTCTTTTTCCCCGAGTGACACTCATTTAACGGAGCATCCAGTTCCTTGCCATTCAAGATTCCTATCTTAGACTGTTTCACTTTTGGTTTCTCGCACTGCTCTGTACTCTCTGCCTCATCTCTCTTCTGCTTCTTCTTTTTCTTTTTGACTTTGGTTTTCAGTTCTTCTGAAGGCTCCAAAGCCTTGTCAGTTGTCGGGTGGGAATTATATCCCTTTGTTTCTGTTTCATTCTGGGAGCCCTTCAGTTTTGCCATGCGCTTGGCGAAATACTCCTGTACCGTGAGGACACTCTTCACCGTATTGTACCCGTCCGTGGGCTCCGAGAGCCAGCCGCTTCCCTGCTTCTCTTCCTGAGACTCAGGACCGGGCAGATCCTCCTGCAGGTGAACAAAGAAGAGAGGGGTGAGAGTCAGAAATACTGGCTTTAAAAATAAGGTTCTTCTTTTTTCACACTAATAAAAAACAACATAGTGCTTTGAAAATTAATTGTGAAGCACAAATACAGGTTGGGCAGAGAATGGCTGGAGAGCAGCCCTAAGGAGAAGGACCTGGGGGTGTTGGTGGACGAGAAGCTCAACACGAGCTGGCAATGTGCGCTGGCAGCCCAGAAAGCCCCCCCCTACCCTGGGCTGCATCCCCAGCAGCGTGGCCAGCAGGGAGAGGGGGGGGATTCTGCCCCTCTGCTCCGCTCTGGGGAGACCCCCCCCAGTGCTGCCTCCAGCTCTGGGGCCTCAGCACAGGAGAGACATGGAGCTGTTGGAGCGGAGCCAGAGGAGGCCACGGAGATGCTGGGAGGGCTGGAGCCCCTCTGCTGTGAGGACAGGCTGAGAGAGTTGGGGAGGTTCAGCCTGGAGAAGAGAAGGCTCCGGGGAGACCACAGAGCCCCTTCCAGTCCCTCAAGGGGCTCCAGGAAAGCTGGGGAGGGACTCTTGATCAGGGACAGGAGGCCTAGGAGGAGGGGGAAGGGTTTGACACTGAAAGAGGGGAGTTGAGGTAAGATGTGGGGAAGAACTTCTTTGGTGTGAGGGTGGTGAGAGCCTGGCCCAGGTTGCCCAGAGAAGCTGTGGCTGCCCCATCCCTGGAGGGGTTCAAGGCCAGGTTGGAGGGGGCTTGGAGCAACTTGGTCTGGTGGGAGGTGTCCCGGCCCAGGGCAGGGGGGTTGGAATGGTAAGATCTTTATGGTCCCTTCCAACCCAAATCATTCTCTGATTCTGTGAAAGGTACAGACTTGGGCAGAAATAGAAGGCAGCCCTTAATGCAGAAGATTTAGGGAGAGATGACACTATGGAAGGCAGCATGAGAACTCAGAACCACACAACTCTCTGTTGGGTTGAACTTCTTACTGTTTATGTCCTCCCATGCAACTCATGCAGATTACGTATGACACTATCATACTCGGTGTATTACACTCACTTTGCAAAGGCACATATTTCTACAAGACATAAACCAACGTGAAAAATAACAGAGTACGATCTATTAGCCCGTGGCATAAAGGAAATCCCGTGCCTGGAACACCTCTAACACCAAAGTGGAAGAACCTCTGATACCCGGCGCAATCCGGCATCGATGCATCTCTTCCATCTTATCTGATCTTTAGAAATGTTGGTTTCGTAGCTGGTTGACTGTCATTGTGTCCCAGATGCTGTTATTTAAACACGCTCCATTTGATCGTACGTTATCAGATGGCAAAACCGACATCACGGGTTAGATCTTACAAGGCTTCTACATACACTAAATAAATAGCTGTTCAACTCCAGCTGCAGGTGAATATCTATAAAAAGAGCCTACTATCTAGAAAGTAAATATAAAATAAAAAGCAAAGCGTAGCTCTGGAGCTGGATGTTATGTACGGCATGAAGAGAACTGACTCTGAAAAAGCAACGAATGCAACAAGATGCAAACACATAACTTGTTCAATTATCTGTGACTTACAAAACAAACAACCCAAAAAGGCAGCTGAAATTCAGACTCCTTTGCACGGAGAGTGAAGCACTCAAAAATAACCCTTTGTGGCATATCCTTTTGCTTAGCAAATGTCACAGATGACTCTTGGAAATGTCCCAAATTTTACATTGCTTTTTTTTTTTTTTTCAAAGCCCTGTATGAACTGCAGGTAAATGCACACACCTCCCTCAATGGGAAAAGCTGAGCAGGTGAGAAGTGAGTAGAAACCTTACCACCATCTGGCCTACAACACGCTTCTTGAACGGGAGATGATCGGCAGCTATTGCAGTCCAACGTGGTCAGTAGGACAGAGATACTTCCCTGATTTTCCATTCATAAATGCAGGGATAGAGAAGAGCATCCACTCTGCTCATCCCTCTTGTATGTGAATGGAAGTGACTATAAAACACCAGCAAATCAGAGCAGTGATATTTCATACCCACTTTCCCTGGCACGAACGGATACACGGGGTGAAGGCCAGCAGCAAACTGGGAGATATAAACCCACTTATCTCAACCCTTTACAGTTATTGCGTGATGGCGTAGATAAGCAATCTGGCTCTCTTCAGGGCATCATTAAACTCGCTGGCTGAGGCAGGGTTTATCAGGGCTTGGGAGTAAGGTTTTGCAGGTCTGGCTCCTTCGGCAGCCGTAACCTTCACTCAGTCACACGAGCAGGAATGCAAAAATTTGTGTCATTAGTGATGCATTACGAGTAGCGATTTCCTCATACATCTGCTTTCAAGAGAGCTATTCCAATTGAATGAAAGCAATGCCACACTTGAGATGCCAGTAATGTTTGTGTGGGCACTTAGAAAAATTAGGTGCTTTTCTTGTAGGAATACCTTGTAGTGTACCCTTCAGGTAAGTTTATGAAGTTACTGAAACTATTTGACTCCTGGCAAAGAAGAGATGTTGAACCTGGAGAAAAAAAAAACCCTACACATCTATAGATATAGATATTTGGAAGGGGACCTGCAGTAGAAATTTGACAAGTCAGAATCCATAGAATAAACAGATTTGTTGGTAGACGCCGTCTTTTGAGTGAGATACACCTCCCAACCCGAGCAAGTGGCGTTAGAGCGGATCAAAAATAGATGCCCCGCTAAAGCAGAGTTAAACAGGGCACTTTCTTTTCCTTTTCCTTCTACCCACGGCAGGATTTTGACACCTTGGATTGCAAAATGATGAACGGTCTCCCCGGTTTTGTGCTGCCGATGCCAGCCAGAACAGTTTCCCTCCCCACCCCAATATGTAAAACCTACTTGCCACCAGAACACCAATTACCCCCTGGCCAACCAGGAAAGGATTTTCTCATTCCCTCGGTGACTTCAAGTCCTGACAACTTAATTACTGTAATTGAAGGCAAATATTACTTGAACTCTACACATTTCTTTTATAAAATACATTAGACATAAAAAAAAAATTATGTTCCTTTGGTTAAGCTGAGGAGTTCATGAGCCCAGAAAATAAGAAACTTGCTCAGAAACTCCTTTATTGATAAGAATTTTAATAACCATGGGCCACTGAACACAGAACCAACAGGGCATGGAGACAAGCAAAGAGGTGCCAACCCTAGGAAACCTCTCAGTTTAGGAAAAGCTTATGTGAAACCATAAATCACCTGGAAAAGGCTGTTAAGTGCCAGAAGTGTTCCCCCTCCTGCGATGTACCTGTCCCAGTAGCCATGGGAACACCACTGAATTCTAAACATCAGTGTTCTCTAACCTCTCGTAGGGAGATTCACAGTTTATGCAACTCCTTCCCTGCTTGCCCCAACGCACACATCTAAGTCTCAAAGAAAAATAAGATCATAGAATCATAGAATGGTTTGGGTTAGAAGGGACCTTAAAGATCATCCAGTCCCACCCCCTGCCCTGGGCAGACACCTCCCACCAGACCAGGTTGCTCAAAGCCCCGTCCAACCTGGCCTTGAACCCCTCCAGGGATGGGGCAGCCACAGCTTCTCTGGGCAACCTGGGCCAGGGTCTCACCACCCTCACACCAAAGAAGTTCTTCCTGAGACCTCATCTCAATCTCCCCTCTTTCAGTTTAAAACTGTTTCCCCTTGTCCTATGGCTCCCCTCCCTGATCAAGAGCCCCTCCCCATCTCTCCTGGAGCCCCTTGAGGGACTGGAAGGGGCTCCAAGGTCTCCCTGGAGCCTTCTCTTCTCCAGGCTGAACCCCCCCAACTTTCTCAGCCTGTCCTCCCAGCAGAGGGGCTCCAGCCCTCCCAGAATCCTCATGGCCCTGATATACATACTTATATGATATACATACTTAAATGTTTACTCTGTTGCTGCAACTTCTGAAAAGCAATTTATTACACAAGATAAAAGACAGAAAGAAACACTCCAGCTCCAAAGAACTGATGATCACAAAGGAAAAGACCAATTGTGCTGCAACTGGTGGGTGGCTTCAAGACTGGGCTTTGGAGGAGATACATGTGTCCATGCTGCGAGTTCAAAAATTGCCAACAAAACTGGGCTGAGAAGGTGAAGTTGAAAAGAGTTGGGAATACTGGTCTCTAGGGAACTGGTAGGACGGTCCCACGCAAGAGAAAAGGACTGCTTGAAACATGGTGTTAAATGTGGAATGATTAAGAGGAAACAATAGGAAAATTCAAGGAGAGGTTGGGAAGTGCACAGGAAAAGATGAAGGTCAATTATAGCCAGAAGTCCCCTGTAAATATCATCTGCTTATGTAATTAGTTAAATGTATGGAAAATAATTGGAAGTACATAAAGCACTCTAAATACCGCTGTGGTTTTTTTTTCTGACTCTTTTCTTCACTTGAGACACACAATGCTGATTTAATGATTAAGTTAGTACACCGAACTTAAGAGACTGAAATCCTGGTTCCCTTGATTCCTGCAGGATCAGGATTGCATTTTTAAGGCATCACACTCTCAGAGCACCTTTCAACCACAGTTATTTAGTGAATTAAAAAATAGGGGATTACAGTCAATTATATAAAGAAAACAATTCACATCGCATCGTGAAAACAGTTTGGTAACAGCAGAAACCCAAAGTGGAAAGCATTTAGACATCTCATGAAATCAAATGAGTTTGAACCCCAAATATTTTTTGAGATTTAAGATTGAAGAATTAAAATCTAAAAAGAAAAAGTGCATCCGCATGTTACTCTGGGAGGAAAAGCGAGAAATAACCAATCAGCAAAGACAAAAGGGTGCCGGTACATCGGCAACAGAAGCAGCTTGGATTAATTCAGTGAAGTTTCCCTCCTCTCCAGACCGCAAGCGTTTCCTTCTCAGCCCTTAAAGCTCAGAATAGGGGAATCAAAACCGTCTACCATAGAGTCTCAGATCTGCCACGCACGAACTACAATTACTTAAGTGAAGTAATTTCAAGCCTTTGCTCCTCCGTTTGCAAATGAGGGGGTACTAATTCACAAGCAAGTTTGTTAGCCTGAATTCCCCAAAATGACACAAAGGGAAAAAGCACAGAAGGGGGGAGCATAAAGGCAGAATAAAGCTAAACTATAATTTCAGTAGGTTCTCACTTAAATTACAGAAAATGGGCGAGACGAAGTAAGGAAGGAGTTACATGGCAATCGCGCGATCATTCATAGCTTGAAAATGCAACAACCCCTTTCTGTGGTCGGGCTGAACCACGGCAATTAGCTACTTTCTCGTTGAGAAACCAGAACAATGAGATTAATATAACCCAGTTCTGTTTCTGCTGCTTCAGGTCCTCACCGCAGAGGTGCGTCGGAATGACCCCCGCGCAGTCGCACAACCCCACAGGCAAGAACCCAGAGCATCCCTGTATCTCTCTGAGCCAGGTCTAGCTGGGATGGGGAGAAACGCAGCAGATTATTCACCCAGAGTCACTCTGGAGCTCTGCAGACATTAAGGAGGACAGAGTCTTGCTTTAAGGAGCTGATAACTTAAAGTTAAGTATGAGCATAAACACTTGGATTGGGATCAAACAGGCAAGGGAGCGAACAAAGACCTGTAGCATGAAGAGTTTAAGCAGGATTAAAATAAATACATGCATAAATAAGGCCACGTACCATCAGTTCTGAAGTCGATTCACTCATAAGAAGAGCTACCCAGGAGGCTCTAATGTTTTCACTTTCCCTGATGAAGATGGGTGTTCTGCAGACAGCATCTTAGGAAGAACTAATGACAACAGACTCCAATACAGAAAGGGCTGATGCAAACAGAAAAAAGGGACAATTTTCCCCGTGCTTATGAGGCAGAGGACGAGCAGCAGCAGATGTGAATTACCAATGTGAACTCTTGTTAGTAGGAGAAATCAGTATATATGTGAAGCCTCAACAACCACTGGGAGCCTCAACCCTTGAAAGCAGCTCAGACGTCCATCAGGAAAGCGTTAGGTAGAGTTAATCCTTGCTCGGAATGGAAAATGGAAGATTTGGACTCTGGAAGCATCTTCCAGCCCCGTAACGCTGTAAAAACTTAAACAGGGATACAATTTGACCTCTAATAAAAGAGGGTTTAATGAAAGAGATGAAAAGCAGGAACACTAATCCTGGAAAGAAACGGTAAAAATTCAGGTCACCTGCAATTTCTTGTTGACCCTGGTATTCTAATCACCAGGATACCTCACCTGACCATCGCGAGGTTTAATTTTACTACTATTTATAGTGAGCGCCAATATAGCAAAGAATCCACTTCTGGGAAACGGAATGAAAATCCTGGATGTCTAATACCTGTCAGGGCTGTATGACACGATAGCACCTTTTAAAAGGACAAGTTCCAATTACTATAGAGAAGGACTTTCCTGTTCGAATCCATTAAAATAAATTCTGTGCTAAAATACACGGAAAAATCAGCTGCCATCTTCCAGTCGGATATTAAGTACTGTACACCACGGGAACTGTCAGCTCTGTCTTTCCCCAGCAAGGACAAGGAGAGAGGTTAGGAAGTAACTAATGTGAAAGGGACAAGGAAAAAGGACAAGGAAAAGCCTTTAAAAAAAATCCAGCCATTTTCTCCATGGAATTATGAAAATCCAGTTTTGCTCTACCTGCCTTTACCTGCAACTACAAAGGATATTGCAGTCAGCTGCTGCTTCTTGCAATTAAAAAGGGCAAGGACTTTTATAGTGGCAAATCTCTGCCTAGAATAATTTTGGGGTTATTCACAGAATCGTTGATTGGAAGTGACCTCTGGAGGTCCAGCCTCTGGCCTGGAGCAGGACTCAGCCAATGCTAGACCAGGTCAGCTTTTCGTACCTCCAAGGATGGAGGTTCCACAATCTTAGGATACCCCTTCCGATGCGGCACCATATCCTAGTGAGGAGGTTTTATTGCCACATAGCAGCACTCATTTCATTCTACTGTATAAATCTATAGGTGCTTGGGTTTCAAATACATTTTCACTGCATCTGCTGACTCCATTTTTAATTTTAGTTTTAAATTCCATGGTGATTTCTATTAAAACTGCATTCAAACCCTCCCAGGCCGTCCTGTAATTCTCCTTTATATTTTTGCCAAAAGCTCATCCTATACCTCAGAAAGTGGCCGATTTTAGCACTTTCGTTCATTCTTACAATTCACGCATTACCCCTAAAATAGAAAGCCACCATCTCTCTTGCTGAACACAACCTGTAGGTATCCAAAATGCCATTTGCTTATCATATAAATGATACATTTTTGCTGTCGTACGATGTATTGGATCCCAGCCTGTTTCCATCAGTGAAACGGGAGCCGTACAATAAGCTGTAACACTCAGCCCGGGTTTTGCCTTCAGCCTGAAAACAACAGCGGAACAGGAAGCAACAGGGGTTGCAAAAGTGCAAGGGATTAAATTTTGGCCAGAGACTTGATTACAACGATAGTCCTGGGGATTCATTCCAGCTGTCATTATCAGATCCCGGTCAGTCCTCCAGTTCTAACAGCTACAGGACCAGCAGTTACAGCACCTGTACTTCTAACGTCAGCTCGGGAACCCCGATACCGTGTCCACCAGAGCACACAAACTTCCTCCTACTGTTCTGACACTTTTCAGGAAAAAAAATAGCATTCATTAAAGTTTTAGCAAACAAAAGTAGCAAGTAAAATCCATGAGCAGAAGGCAGCCTATGGAAGGCTAAAGAAGAATACAGGAAAGATGGAGGGGGACTCTTGATCAGGGAGTGGAGCCATAGGACGAGGGGGAATGGTTTTAAACTGAAAGAGGGGAGATTTAGGTGAGATCTCGGGAAGAACTTCTTTGGTGTGAGGGTGGTGAGACCCTGGCCCAGGTTGCCCAGAGAAGCTGAGGCTGCCCCATCCCTGGAGGGGTTCAAGGCCAGGTTGGATGGGGCTTTGTGCAACCTGGTCTGGTGGGAGGTGTCCCTGCGCAGGGCAGGGGGGTGGAACTGGATGATCTTTAAGGTCCTTTCCAACCCGAACCATTCTATGATTCTATGAATACACAGAGTGAGATAATGTACAAGAGGTGTGGAAGACTGAAGGGGAAGAGTTAAAAAATCAGCACACTGCAGAGAAGCAAAATCCTTTTTGTGTCTTGAAAGAGAGAGACACTTAGATATCCTTGTGACATCTCATTTCACTCTGCTTACACTGCTGAGGCCAGCAAAACCTCTCTTCCTTTGCATTTCCTTGCAAATTACATCTGTGCGTTAGACTGAATATAAACAAAACTAAAGGAAGAGATTTCCCCTAGGATCTCTCTATTGGCACGATACGGAGATCCAAACATAGTGACTTCATCTTCCCAGAAGCACCTAAATCAATTCTAACCGTTCTGTTCTCACCTTGAATAACAAGAGGAAATTTGGTCCGGCAAAGCGAGCGCAGGACTGGGAAGGTCACATTTCCCAAGTTCTCTTCCCAGCTACAAAACAAGAGTTGGTGGGAAACACTGGAGAAGAAGTTATTCCGTCCAGCTCTGGCACAGGCTACCAGAGTGCAAAACATGCCATAACATAGAATCATAGAATGAATTCGGTTGGAAGGGACGTTAACGACCATCCAGTTCCAACCCCCTGCCATGGGCAGGGACACCTCCCACCAGACCAGGTTGCTCAAAGTCCCGTCCAACCTGGTCTGGAACCCCTCCAGGGATGGGGCAGCCACAGCTTCTCTGGGCAACCTGGGCCAGGGTCTCACCACCCTCACAGCAAAGAAGTTCTTCCTAATATCTAATCTAAATCTCCCTTCTTCAAGTTTGAAGCCATTACCCCTCATCCTTATCAACTACATGAAACTCGCAACAGCGCTAAGAGTTTCGTTAAGTGTTTGTAAAGTGCTTTGAGATCCTTGAAAGAGGCATCGCAGATGTGCGAGTCACCGTGCAAGTACTGAAGTAACCACGCTGTTCCCCTCACCTGACAGTGCCGCGTGGCTGTGACACTTAACAGCCAACAGACACATCACAATTTCTGTCTGTTCTCTGATAAAGCCATATATAAGCAAATCATTAAGAGATTCTCAAGGGGACTCATCAAGAGTACCTAAAGGGGGCCTACAGGAGAGATTGGGAAGGACTCTTGATCAGGGAGGGGAGCCATAGGACGAGGGGGAATGGTTTTAAACTGAAAGAGGGGAGATTTAGATGAGATATCAGGAAGAAATTCTTTCCTGTGAGGGTAGTTGCCCAGGTTGCCCAGAGAAGCTGTGGCTGCCCCATCCCTGGAAGGGTACAAGGCCAGGTTGGACGGGGCTTTGAGGAACCTGGTTTAGTGGGAAGTGTCTGTGACATTGCAGAGGGTTGGAACTGGATGATCTTTAAGGTCCCTTCCAACCCAAACTGTTCTATGAAATTAGTATTTTGAAGGAGTGGGCAAGATTACTGTCAAATCAATGTAGAACAGTCTTTTTGTCCTGTACCCACGTTATAAATGCCAAAGCCTTGAAACGTCCAGGACAGTCATTCCAGTAGCGTAGGTACCATCCACATGGCATAGCACCGTGAGGTACAGTCAGAAGTAACCCAAATCTTCTTCATGCAAGTATTTTACTACTGTCGTGTCATTCCCTGGGCACTTCTCATTATCCCTTTGCAATGTGTGTGGAACAGGCAGCTGCTGTTAATCCCTTCTCATCAGGATTCAGAAGACCGAACCCTTCTCGATTCTCAAGTTCAGGATTTCTTCCTAGACGCCACAGATACAGAAAAAACTGAATGGGCTACACGAGAACTACTAAATGGGCTTGGTCAGACAAATTGTGAATACAAGCAAAGGTATCAACAAGGGCTGTGAAGATTTAAGATGCTGAGATAAGCCACCGAGAGAAAGGATGCAATGAAAATCATTGGAAGTAGCCAGAGGAGAGAAAAGAGTTTTGGTAGCAATTCTGAGAGCAAACAGCATCACAGCTTGGCTTCTGGCAGAGGAAACTCCGTGTCCTTCAAAATCCGAAAATAACACCTGCCTACATAAAACTTCACTCCTGTCTCTTTTCTAATAATAAATGTAGAAAGGCGTATCTGTGTATAAATAAAGTGCTTCCAGGAGCATCTGAAACAGATAATTTAAATGGCCGTACCTCCACTCCTTTCCCCTTCCCCTAAGAAAATGCTTCTCAAAAGGAAAATACACACTTGAAAGTCTTTCGCTTCTTTGCTCGGAGAGGGTTATGTGCTGGAAGAGCTGACCCACGGATGAAAATCAAGTCAGGCCTCTGCGCGAGGGTACAGACGTTTCCTGTTTTTCAGCACGAGGAGCTGCTGAGAAATACCTGGTGTCACTTTTCAGTCACTTAAGCGTGCCCTCACCATGACTTAGTTCCTTTTCTCTAAGCAGGTGCGAAGAAGTATTCGCAGCGCAGGAAAATGAGTCAGGCCACAGCGATTTAGAGCAGCGCAGAGCACGACTACCAGCAGAGCCCTCCTGCCCGAAAGCGCGCGGGCTAAAAGACAGATGCAGAAAAACAAGACGAGCAGCAAGAATGAGAAGAGAAATCTGAAATCCAACTGCACGGATGTGTCTGCACCTTTTTTTCTTCTCTCCCATCTATAAGGGCCTGAAGAAAAGAGTTTGTCTGAGGAAAGGGTTTTATTTTTCAAGGAATATCACTCACGCAGCGTAACTACGGTTCATATGGATCTTATTCTTGTTTTCAAGAATTCACCCAGTACCGCCCTGCAGCTACAACCAAACCAGGTACAATCTTCCCGCAGCCTCCTTCCATAAATTTCTGCATTTTTCTCAATTGTTCTTCTTTACTTTTGGGGTTTCCTTGCACAACCGTTCTGACAAGTCCGCTCCTCAGCTCAATTCAAATTAGTACCCATCCTCTCCCCCCACAAACCGACCCAACTCTTCCACGTTTCATAAGGCCACCCCATTTTTACATACAGACGTTAAGTATTTAATTAACATATCGCCCCTGTCCTACCTTACCCTTTCGCTGAGATGTGTAACATCCTGCCCTTGTTCTGTCCATCATTTTATTGTGAGCTCTCTGGGGAAGCAATTAGCCCACATGTGAGCGCTATGTAACGTAATTAACAAATAACAACCACCGAGAAATATAGGCCAAAAAAGCAAAGTTATCAGAGCAACGTTTCTGCAGAGACTTGTATTGTTCCGTGCTCACTCACAGCATTAGCTTCCAAGTTCCTGGAGGCACATATTCCACTCCAAGCAGCATAAAAGCAAAGGTGAGCACTGCTTTAAAGAAGACATAAGATGTTCTGACTTCATTTGGATTTACAGGCTTTGCTATTTTTCCACGTTCATTAACATTACCGGGAGTGACTATTTACACAGAAGACTAAAGTTAATAAATTTCAGAATTCGAGGTGAAAAGGCTTATAATTTGGTTTCTAAATTAATTTTGGCAGCAAGAGTATCACAGGAAGGAAAGGCAGGATGACTGTAACCGGGAGCAAGATGCAACACAAACTATGTAAGTGACATCATTCAGGATGGAAAAACTTCTTGAGGAGGCAAGGACAGAACCTCTGGGTTTGGGTATCCATCCCCACGCTCCGTAACAGACAGTAGGGAACTGCAGCAATTCTTGCTGTCCTAACAGAGAAAGCCTAAAAATTCCCTCGTTTCAACAGGAAACAAAATATTTCCCATTCCTGAGGTTTCCTACTGTAGGACAGGTATTTCAGCTTCTTTCACACTTGCTAGAAAGTGCAAGGAGTCCTGGGTATCCCTTCAATGCTGTCTCTGTCCCCTTCATACTGAAAAATGGCTGATAAGGTGCCAAAGCAATTAGATAAAGGTTTCTAATAAGCCAGGCTTTTAATAAGCCTGAAGTAGACTTCCCATTTCATGGGGGAAGCTAAGGAAGCATAAAGAAGGATGAAAGGAGGGAAGAAAAGGAGAAAGGATCAGTTTGGAGAGGCGATTGGGATAAGGAAATATGGCACTTGGGATGTTCAGAGGAGGAATGACATGCAGGAAAGAAGGAGAAAGTACACGATACATCTCCACATTCTTCGACCTTGAGTCTGTTAGCAACAGTGACCGTACTCTGAAATACTGAGTTTAGATCCAGCAATAGCTGACCTTGTCTTGAAACACCAAAATAAGGTGGTCCCTACTGAGAACACAGAATCATAGAATGGTTTGGGTTGGAAGGGACCTTAAAGATCATCCAGTTCCAGCCCCCATGCCCTGGGCAGAGACACCTCCCACCAGAACAGGTTGCTCAAAGCCCCGTTCAACCTGGCCTTGAACCCCTCCAGGGATGGGGCAGCCACAGCTTCTCTGGGCAACCTGGGCCACTGTCCCACCACCCTCATAATGAAAAATGTCTTCCTGATATCTCATCTAAATCTCCCCTCTTTCAGTTTAAAACCCTTCCCCCCATCCTATGGCTCCCCTCCCTGATCAACAGTCCCTCCCCATCTCTCCTGGAGCCCCTTTAGGGACTGGAAGGGGCTCTGTGGTCTCCCCGGAGCCTTCTCTTCTCCAGGCTGAACCCCCCCAACTCTCTCAGCCTGTCCTCACAGCAGAGGGGCTCCAGTCCTTCTCCATGGCCCTGACAGTGAAAGAACATTTCATCCCCAAAGCAGGTGGAAAACTCGTCATCATGCAGGTTGGCACTACTTTGTGGGTAATCCCTGGAGAGTACAAGTGCCAGCACGACCTGTGCAGCCTCATAGCCTGAGCAAGACAGAGCACGTATGCTGTGACCTGTGACAAAGATGCCGGCTTTTCGTGGTCAGTTTGTGAAATCCGCAATCTTTGGCAGAACTTTGGCTCAATCAACTTGCAAAACTCATCCATTTTAACCCAGGTAAGCAAGCCACTTGAGAACAGCTTAGATCAGCATGTACAGTATCTACACTACCAAGGCCTCCTTCAATGTCAAAGAAAATTCAAGTGAAGATGACGGGTCTTGTGCTTCAAAACCGACAGACAGCCATATGACGTTGAGACAGCTGGTACCCTCACAGTCAGGGTCTTAGCTCAGCTTTTCTGCTGACTGACAATCCAGCTCTGATCTCCCAAGCATTAAAGGTGAAAACATTTACTTTATTTGTGTTTCGCATCCGTATCTATCCAGGCTGCTCTTGGGTTTACGTTACTTTCCTCCCCTGGGAGTAGAGAGCCTCACTCTCCACCTTCCAACCCCTCCTCAGACTTCATTTCCTTTGCCTTGCTTTCCACAGCTGACCTCTGTGTTTCTGCTCCGCTTTTCTTGCCTCCCTTCAACTTTTAACGGTTGGACTCGATGAAAGGTCTTTTCCAACCTAAATGATTCCGTGATTCTGCACCTTGCAAACCATAGCCTTCATTTCACACCCTTCTTTGCTGCTTCCCTTCCTCCTTACTTTTCCTTTCTTTTTTTTTTTTTAATTTTTTTTTTCTTAAATTTGGTGGTGGTTGCTTCTATAATTTTGACCTGGGTGAGTTTTAGACACATATGTCTTTCATTATGCTAAGTATTAGCTTTATGGTGCTCCATAAAGATTTAGCAGTAATGTTAAAAACCGACAATGAGAAAATCCCCGTGCCTGTAATTCCAAATAGATTTCCTAGGATTTTATTATTAACACTTTATGTAATGCCTTAAGGGGAATGAAGTGCTCTACGGTTGCCCAGTGAACCACACAAAACACAGAACCTGTGCCTCAAGGGACTTGCAGGTTAAAGCTTTGAATGGCTTATTATATGGCAACAAATAATTGCCAGGTAGGCAATCCCACAGGCAGCGTGCGTTTTCCAAGCCGGAACGTCTCCTGGCACAGGAGCTTTGAAAAAAGTGGGAATGGGATGCTCATCACAGCTTAACAGCAAACTGCTCCAGGAATCAGCAGCAAAATGAAGAGAAGACTCGGGAGGAAATGTCAGATTAAAGGGAAGACCAATTTGTTCCCAATGTCTTATTTGCTTTAATACTCCGCTGTCTCCAGGTAAGCAAAGGCAAAAAGCCTAAATCACAGCTGCTCTCTCCAGTTCCTTGGCCGTGTGGTGGGAAGCTGTTCTGTTCAGAGGGAAGTGGTGCTGGTCGGGGGGCTCAAATCCTTCATGGAAGGCTTGGAGCAGTTCACCAAGATGCTCCTAAGTGTTCTGAAGCAGAGAGAAACCAGATGCCAGACAGCACCAAAGTTCTTGCTTGACGTTGAGCGCTAAAAGGGTATAAAGAGGAAAAAAAGACCCTTGCCCAACAGACATGAGTGGCCTAGCATTTAGCAAACAGCTCTTACACCCTAAAATCCACCCTTAAAAGCCGCTTTCTACAGTTGCCTTACCTCCTTTTCAGCCCTACCCTGCTCTCCTTTCATTACCTGAGCCCTCTGCTAATCCCTTCCGCTACCTGCAGGAGCTGGGTGGTCCCTGCGTCCTGAGCGGAGCTCCACCACCGCCTCAGCAGCTCTCAAATCTCGGCAAGTGACTCAGCGACGCCAGCTCCCTTTGGTTTCTTCCCTTCGTTACCCCACACTTAATGCCATAAGAAAAGCAGGGGGGTGGAGCCACGGAGTTTTTAAAGAAGTTTTTTTAAAGAAGTCATTTCAAGCACAGATGAAGGTCAAGGTCAAGATGAAGGTCCAAGACCTGAGCTACTTTTTTCCTTTAAAAAAAGGATGGTTGTAGTAACTCTAAGCAAAGCAACTTGGCTTCCTGTGGCTTTGCATCTTGTGGCTAGATGACCCCATATCTAATGAAGTGCGAGTTCTGATAGAAGCTGTTCCTGTGGTTACGGCATTCATAACGGCTTTCCTCTCTGTGGATTCTCTGATGTCTAATAATACAGTTAGGCCCAGCTGGGAAAACAATTAGTCTTTCCTTTTTATGCGACCATTTATTTTCACAAAGAGGAGGAACTTTTGTAAGGCTGCTGTCTGCCTATGTAATGTGGTTGAAATCAGTAAGAAGAGGACGGAATAAATAAATGGAATAATTATAGATGCTTAATCGATCTGGAAACCAGGCTTAAAATGAGGCAGCACTTTAAGGAATTAAAATGATAGCCAGAGAAATTCAGTGTTGATATTAAAGTCATGCACTTGGGTGAAAGACAACCTAACATAAAATAGCATAAAAATTAAGAAGTCTGGACATATTTCAGCCGTTCCTCAGGCCTGCTACTGCTGTTGCTAGTTCTGCATGTTTAAAATGTGATATATATTAGCGGCTGGAAAACTTTAAAAGCAGCACACCACATGGATAGAGGTTAGAAAGAAAATCCATGTAACGCTGATTAAAGAAATCCAAAGTCCCCAACAGTGTGCCAGCACCGCTTGCCTTTAATGCACCTTCATACTACCCTTAAACCGGTTTCTCAGACATCTCTCCTTCATGAGAACACGATCTGTGTTAAACGGTAGGTGTCGATTTAAGATGGAAGTGACGCTCAATGAGAAACAGCAAAACAATAACGATGGCAGAACCCACCTCTAAAGACGATTTAGAGTAACTCAGTGGCTGATTTTGTGCTGAAGCAGATGAGAAGCAGCCGCGGAGTCTGTTCCACCACCTCTGCTGCAGAGGAAATCACCTCTGGAAAAGGGGCAATAATATACAAATGGAAGCGGTGAGGGTAAAGTGCAGATGGCAACCCATTAACGCGACTATTTTTGCAGCAATCAACACCTCTTGAGGAAAAAAAAGAATCCATGCTAAGTCATAGGTGGTAAGAAGCCAACACATCACTAAAGAGGAGGAATTGTTCAATTATTATGCTGGATATGAGCATTGCAAATGCAGGCACTAACATCCATGTTACAACCTGTTATCAACCGCAACGTGTTGAAGGGATTAAAAGCTAACGTCGCACCACCATTCCTCTTCAAATCCTGTGCCAGGCCAGGGTCTTCCAATCTCTCAGCTTAAATATCCACACAGTTGCAACATCCGACCAACTCTGTTTTGCTCCTAATGAAAGAGGTGATTCACTTCCTTTCAAGGAGCTACACCGTAAAATGTTGATGAAAGTGCAAGCTGCCCCCAAAATTTAAAGCGGAGCGAAAAAGAATACAAAGTGAGGTGTAAAAGAAGATGGGAGTCGAGGGGAAAATCAAAGCAGAGAATTCACCAGGAGGTAGAGATTTTATCAAAGCGATTGGTTCATTAGGCAGAAAATTTGACTGTGCATTAACACTGTACAGTAGTGTTTTTCGTTAGTGAGTTCTTCAGGGCAGACACCTTTGTCTTTATACTTGTAAAACACCAATTAGTATCTTGGGCAGACTACAAACAAATCCACATTAAAACAAAGCAGCGAAATGGAACCATTTGTATACCCTGTTATGCCTGGAGTCACTAGGACAGATTCAACTCTCCGGAGAGAAACCACATTCTCTTTTCTCTAATAGTCTTGCCCGTGTGTGCGGCACGTCTGTAGCAGTTAAAAAGCATAAACTTTGATTTATCTCCGTGCTTCGGTTCAGAAGGAGTTCACCATAGGATCCCGCCCTGGGAATTCTTGTTACACTTTTCGTGTATGTGTATTCAAGCGAGATTTAAATTAGCAACAGCAGAAGTGGAGGAGCAGAGTCCTCTGGAAGCTCCCGAGCCCACCCAGGACCCTGTAAACCATTGCATGAGTGCACCATCACTGCTTTCCCAACATGAAACTGGGTACCTCTTACACGTCCTCTGAAGGGAGATGGGCACGTCTGGTGGTTTAAAGACCACTGGAATGGTACTGGAAGATTTATACGATGGAAGGAGCCAGATCTGGCACAGTCTTGTCCATACGGTGGGACTGGGAAGGGTCCCTGGGACAAACCATCTCCAGAAAGGGGTTTGTCTTGGTGAGACTTAGAAGCAGAGCTTGGGAGGGAATTTATTTATGGCAATGACTAGTCACCAGGACACAGCAACTCAAGAGAACTTCATCCAAAGCCACTGCAAGCTTCCCTTTCAACCTGCCCTTCTCACACACCAGTTTCTAAACTGGAAAAGCCATTTAATATTGTTTAACACCCTAAAATATTTAACATCCTAAAAAAAAAGGCCAGACACAGCAAAAATCTGTCGGTTTAGGGTCACGGTAGTGGTTAAGATGCCACGCTACAGATTCAGAGTCTGAGCCTTCCCCTGATTCACACTGAGGGCTGGCCAGGTTGTACTTGCTGTAACTAGAAAGAGGGTAATTTAGCCTCATGATTGAAAAAACACTGAAAATATGCCAGCCACATCTCTGTCAGTCATGCCAGAAGCTATTAAAATCCTAACCAGGGCTACAAGTAGGAATGCATGATTTGGGGTTTACAATTCCTAGAGCAACCTTAATGTCAAAGGTCGGAAAAGAACAGCAGCCTTATCTCCATGTTCCGCTCCCCACGGGAAAGAAATAACAATAATCTGAAATAGCAGCAACAGAGATGGCAGTTTTAAGAGGTGGAAAAGCCTTCCCATGCTTAGTCAAGCCCACAACAGACTCCACAAAGTTTGCGGAGTTCATGTAAGAGAGGCACCCATTTAGTGTTGGGTTTTTTTTAAAGCTCATCTGTCAAGACTCATGCGAGCAGAGCTGATCCCTCTCAGAGAAAAGGTGATGGATTTGACGAGCCCTTAAGGTTCTTTCCAAACTTACCTCCTATGAAAACACACCCCCAATGCATAGAAACAAGGAAGAGATGAATTAATAAGCGCATCCCGCGAGTGAAAAACGGTTCCAGATCACTTTGCATCTTCTGGGAAGCTCTGGTGAACAGCAGCGTGGTAACAGAAAAGGGTGAGATTTAGAGATCTCATGAAAGAGTTAAATATTCAAATGGGTAATATCTGAATTTTGAAAGAATTTGGCCACCAGAGCTACTTCCCTGCAACAGTTACAAGAAGCTGCTGCCAATGTTAACATCAGAGGGCAGATACTGACAGGTTTTTTTTGCCCAGTCAGATGCTGGTATTGACACTCATTTAATCGAGCCAGTACAAACACGCATAAAAGGACATTTTCTATAGCAACGGCTTCTCAAGTAACTATGGAATTTACCGACAGTCATGAAATCTCTGGCAGGCGGGTGGAAGGTGGTGGAGCTTTAGCTTCCCAAATGTCCCGGGGCACGGAAAAGCTGATGCGACTCACGTAACGACGGTTCCTACCCCGCTGCTGAAGCCTGGGTAGTTGGGAGAGATGAGTGACAGCCTCCCCGAGCGGTGCAATACGCAACAGGAATTACTGAAACCTGGTAACGTGTCCTTTGGGACGGTGGCCAAGTGGAGGGATGTGGAGGATGGGTGGTAAAACACAGTTGCAGGTCAGGCTCCTCGCGAGAGGACAGATATTTTCACGGAAGCAAGAACTACTTGGATTTTTCTTTAGGCTGGAAAGCAAACGGCAAGTTTCCTTACACAAGAGTTATTAACCAGTTAATAAAACTCAAAGCAAAAAATAGCATCTCTTCTACGGGAAAACCTCAAAATGCTTTACCAGTGTTAAACAGGACCAAACTATTGTGAATAAGGGAAAGTTGCAATGAAATACAAGGATAGCAGTAAAGAAGTGTGGGTAGAATCACCATCCAAATTTCTGGCTCTGCATTTTATGCCCTGGTTCGTAGCACAGCATCCAACCCGACACACTGCGAATCTGTGCTAGCGCAGAAGGTAAAACTGACTGGGAAGGAGGAAGCTGATCTAATTTTGCAAAGTCTAGGGGAAGGGTGAGCTGTGCCCAAGGTGGGGTGCGTTCCCTCGAGGGCTGGGATCTCCACACCCAAATACTCAGACCAGTCTCCAGTTTTCCTGCCTTGAAGAAAAAGGGGATGTGAGGATAAAGCCTGGAGCTGAACTCCCAGTTTGAGCTGCTCCGCTTCCCACAAGACCCTCTATTTGGATTTTGAATCCAAGACTGCCAAGATTTATGCCTTTATTCCATCATTATTTTGAAGGCAGAAGAATAACCTTAGTCTCAACAAATTTAATCTGGTCTCAGATTCACAGCACTTTAGGAAAAAAAAAAAATTGCCGTTGTGCTTCTGTCTTTAACGCAGAGCTGAAAATAACAGGAATCCCGGAGAGCTGATAGCCACGTGAGAAAGACAACATGAAAGGTTCCATGATGATTTTTTAAATACCAGAAGAGAAGGTCGGGATAGGTAGCTGACAGTCTACTAGAGATGACAGATTAGCCAACTCTGCAGGGTACAATTTGCATGTGATTCATGGGGACTGGAAGAGAACTAGAAAGTTGAGATTATAATGAGATTAATCATCCTACTCAAGGGATCCCATTCATCCCGCTGCTGAAGGGTCCTAGAGCCTTTGTACTATTCTCAGCTGCATTTAGGAACCTATTTGGGGTTTGCTGGGACAGAAATGTACCTATTGGAAGGAGGGAAGAGAGAAAGTTTGCTGCTTTTCCAATCAAAGCCAGCCCGTATCAAAGTTATGTGACCACAAACTGAGATTAAGGACCGCAGTAAACCTCAAATTCCAGACTAGATCCGAAAAGCTTTGAGATTTAAGGCTAGTAATTCATACAGCTCTCACATTTACCAGGAGTGACTGTTAAAAAAAAAAAAAAAAAAACATAATAAAAAAAAAAAATCAATCAATCTGGAGGAACTGTTCTGCATCCTGAAACAAAGGGAAAGGATGAGATCATACCTATTTCTTCAGCCTTGGTGAGGTCTCAAAGTTAACGTACGAAACAGATGAGCAGACTCGCGTTAGCAAGGCATGCCAATGCCACGGCAATAAATAAATGTTCCAATAATAAGCCTGCACCTTCAGCTGATGTGGCAGCACGTTACACTGCCGTCAAACCTGGGCAAACTGCTTCAGTCCCAGGATATTGAAGAGCTGGCGCCATGCTAACCTGAAGGTAGACTTCAGAGCAAAGGGCTGGGCTGCCAGGCAGGGAGTTAATTAGCAGAGAAATACCGTGCACTTCCAAAGTCTCTTTCCCACTCTGATCTTCTGTGTTGAACTTGGCATTATCATGGAGAACTTGGGTTGTTCTATCAATGGGGACACCAAGGCCCAGAGAGCAGTGAAGCGGTTTGCCCCAAACTCTATGGCATTGATATTTGATGTGGGACTCCTGGTTTTTCGTTCCTGGATTTCTAATCCTGGGTTTTGGCCACTGAGATACATTTCCACATGTGGCCAGAAGAAGAGCTGCAAGTTGGGGCTTCTTGTACTTACCTTAGTGGCCAAAATTAGGAATAAAATCTATTTAGTGTAACAGAAATGAGCTGGTCTAATCAATACATAATTGTGTTCCTATTTTTTCGAAAACTGGTTACTAACCCAGAGTCACAGCACAGACCCTGGCTGAGATCCTGAGGTCCAGTCACACGAGGCACTGGCAGTTCTGGTGGAAGGTTCTCTTTGCTCCAATTCACATTCCCTTTGACTTAGGCCCTTTATTTCTAGGTCACATAAAGACAATACATAAAAGAAAACCTCTGATGTTCGTCTATAAAGACACTCACTGTCCAAATAACCCCTTCTTTGAGGACAATTTCTGCCTGACCTTTGTTCCAAATCTGATAGCACAACCCTGATTTTTATAAAACTCTCTTAGAAAAAAAAAACAGTTAAATCTTTTTTTCTATTTTAGAACTTAATTCACCTCTGGGTAGAAATCTAAACAAACAATTAGGAGTCATGCTGAATTTATGCCCTCTGGGAAAAAAAAAAAAAACAACTCAGAAAACACTACAATATCTACAGAGATGTCTATTGACCCAGCAGTTATCAGAAATGTGTTGGGTTTTTTTGGTGTTTTTTGCTGGCACAAAAACAGCTTTCTAAACAGCCAGTGACCCACTTTCACCTAGCTGGCCTCTGAAGTCGAGAGAAGATTCATACCCTCCAGACGTTAGAGGCTCTGTTTGAAGTCACTGCTGTCAGGAGATGGTCAGTTTACGTCTCCTGTCCTAGGACAGGAAAAGGATGCACTCTCAGCTCCATGTGTTGCAGCGAGATAAGCACAAAGATTTCTGTCCTATGCCCTTATCAGCTTTTCCTGCTACTCTCCAGAACAGACACCACCAAGACTGGCAGTAAAAATTAAACTTGCTTAAGCAAAAGGAAAAAAAAAAAAACCCAAAGAAAGGACTCAAGTATTTCTCATAACTACAATCCAAAATGTTGAAGTTTTGGGAAAAAATTTCATGTTAATATTTTTGAGAGCTTTGAAAACTACCTAAAATCTTCTGTATCCTCAGTATAAACCGTTTTCCTCCTCTGACACACCCTGGATGACTTGCATTTTAAAATGTTATCTCACTAGTTAAATAGCTGGTTTTAATACATAAAAGACAGAAATATTCCCCTTGCAAATAAAACCAATTAGCTGGCAAAAGGCCATTCCCTGCATATGGAAATTATGTTGACGTATTAAAATTTTTCTCCCATGGTTTCCTCCACTTTTCATTCTCTCTCTGCTGCTCCCTCCTTCTCTTTACGTTACTTCTGACCTTCCACCTCAGTTTCTCCATGTGCAGAGGACAGGCTAGACAGAGTCTCCAAGGACCTTGGTTTATCTCCTGTCTTGCCAACATCTGCCCACATATGATTTAATTTATGGGTGCTTTAGTCTCCACCCTGTATAAAACTGGTGTTACTTCTTGTTAAAACATTGTCGTTCACCCTTGAGATGTACTCAAGCAGCCAATTCGCCCAACAAATGGAAGGTTTTTTTCTAATCTTTTTGAAGATGTGTTTTTTCTTCCCTAATTCTCCTCAAATACTATTCTGGTGGGTAAGGAGCACTGTCGGGATCCTACATCCATCCACATATATGTATGTTGTGGTTTTGATATCTACAGACACAATCAGTTTGATCTTCCAGAGATGGTGCAAACCGCCTCTGCAGTGCAGGTCCAGGAACTGGACCCCACCATCCCTGGATTTACACCCATCACCCAAGTGATGGCAAGTGGCACTGACATTCATGACATTCCTCACCTCAACTACACCAATACACCTCCCAACTGCCCCTTTAAGACATCAACACCACTCAAGAGGCATCTTCAACTAGAACTTGAACATATAGGTGATAAATAAACTTTTGGGATAGAAACCAAGTCCCCAGTCTCTCCACAAAGCCCCATTTTTACCTACCAATGTATATAAACCCTAATACCATTTAGCATATACCCATTGTCACAACATCAGCAATTGCTTTTAAGGTACTCCCCAACCCTCAATATACATCATTATTAAAATTATGACTGCTGATCATCTACTATTGCCTTTCTGCAGTTCCAAAACCCAATCCATTCTTGCCCACAGAAAGAAAATAAAATAGCATGGTCATTTTATACATTTAAACAATTTTAGCAAATACACCACATTTTATCGCAGAAGTTATTAAATACACATCATAGAAGTCATGGGATGCCATCAAAATCGGGGAGAACTTTATCGATGTGCAAGGTATCACTGAAAGGCAAGTCACAAGAATGTCACTGGGTAGCTCAAGACTCCTGACTTCCAGGCTCACTTCTGCCGCCAATTTATTGTAGGACAAGGTATTTTGGGTAACGTTTAAAAGAACAGCCCAGTTTCATTTTTAAAAGCACACAAGATCCTCAAACCTGGTCTAGTGGGAAGTGTTCCCGCCCATGGCAGGGGGTTGGAACTCGATGATCTTGAAGGTCCCTTCCAACTTTAACCATTCTATGATATTAACTTTCCAGGTGACTTAAAGACCAACCTACGTATCTACACAGAAGAACACCTGGAGATCCAGAAGGAACACAAACCACTGAAGCCATAATCCATGTGTCGATTCTTTAGTCCAAGCAGGACTTTCCTGTCAGGTAAACAAAGAAGCTTCAAAATTTTGCTTTTAAAATTAACGTGCTCCTGATACATTTTACCCTTAAACCTGACTCAGTATCCTCATTGAAGAGAAAAAAACACTTCCCTTAGTTTCTTACTCTGTTATTGAGTAAAGTTTTCAAAAGAAGATGTTGACATATTAGCAATTCTTTAAGTCACTCTGACATTTCTCTTTGAGTTCTCCTACAATAAAGACAAATTTACTCACTTGAATCCTCTGTAATAATATCAAAATATGGAAAACACTGACGATGAAAAGATCCTTGGGGAAAATAAGAAATATGGTGATGACATAAAAAATGCCAAATATGCCTTAAGAACCAAATTAGAATGAAACAAGTATTTTAAGACCCTAATGACACAAAAAACCCAACAGCATTATGCATAGCATTCTGGATAAAACAGCATGTGTGTGTATGTGCATGCGTCCGGGTGTGTTTATCCCTAGATATCAGACAGAACAGGAAAGGAAGAGCCGAAACGCTTGTCCAGAAAATCCTCAAAGAGCAAACAGAGCCAGGACAAATTTAGAAGCTTTACTTCGATGTCATATCAAAGGCAGCATCGACTGTAAAAGCAACCGCCTCTCAAGAACGGCAAAATAAACTTACACAAGTCTCAGGAGGAAAACACTGATCAGAGACTGGATATTGTTAACTGCTGCTGTTTTGGTTAAGCGAGGTCCTTTTTGACACCACTAAGATAGTCTTGTCAAAGAACAACAAAAATGAAAAGAAAAAAAAAAAAAAATAATGGAAAAAGACAGGCAACAGCCATTTCAGGGGGAATCTGTCTGGCAAAGCCCGGCTTTGAGCTGGTGTCTGAAGAAACAGAACTCGGAATGAACTTCCTAACACTTTTTTATTTATTTTTTGTCTCCTTTGCAAAAGTAGCATTGGGCCTTTTGAAAATTTCAATAGGCTGATTGGCAACTTGCTTCTTGATCAAAGCAAAAGTCTGAAATACATCTGAAAAAGATCTTCTGAAAAAAAAGAAAAAAAAAAACCCAAACATTTCACGCTCAATTCAGAAGAAAGTTTCCCTAGAAGAAACTAGGCTATTTGATTTTCTTTTTTTAAATAAAAAAGGTTTCCATCAAATCATAGAATCACAGAATCATTCAGGTTGGAAAAGACCCTTGGGATCATTGAATCCGACCACTAACCCCACTCTACAAAGATCTCTCCTACACCACATCCCCCAACACCACATCTAAACGGCTCTTAAACACATTCAGGGATGGTGACTCCACCACCTCCCTGGGCAGCCTCTTCCAGTGTCTGACCACGCTTTCTGTGAAGAATTGTTTCCTAACGTCCAGTCTAAACCTACCCTGTCGCAGCTTGAAGCCGTTCCCTCTTGTTCAATCACTAATTACCCGTGAGAAAAGACCAGCACCAACCCAAATCAAATAAGCCAGAAGCGACACTTTATTTTAATAACCTCTGTCTTGAAGAGAAGAGTTTACAAAGATCTATACCCATGACCTGGATATGACACCAGTGTCCTGAAACCATGGTTGGAAACCGTCTGACCTTCTATACAGTGTAGATTAATTTGCTCGTATTACACCGGAGGGGATTTACCTCAGGCTCGGAAAAACATCCGGTTCTCTTCTTTTACAGTAACCGTAATCGCAAACCTATGCTCAGAAATCATGTGCGTTTAGATAGGAGTGGGGCATCCACCCATCTGTGTCAATAAAAAGAAGGAAAAAAAGGAAGTAAGAGAAAAGCCTGAAGTTCGCAGCGTGCCTTGAAATTGCTGCTACTTCACCTGGGGAAGTTCTACCTCGAGGATTTAGTAAAAGCAATAAAGCGTGTGTGTTAACATGATCTATACCATCCGATGGATAAAACTGGCTTCAGAATTCATCCTCAGAGTGCCAAACTCCCGCTCTCTAGATATTCAGAAATTTAAGTGATGTCAAGCAATTTCCCTTGGCTTAAAGTAATGCCAGCAGACAGACACTCTGACGCCAAGAGAGGATGATGGCGAGATAGTACGCCCCTCTCATTTTCACAAGAACTCGAGGGAACTGCTCTCATATCTTTTGCAGAATTAATCAAGATAACTTAATGTGTGATAACACGTATCCGAAACACTCTGAAGGGCAAGAAAACCTGAGCAGCTTCTGCCTCTCCAGGATTAACCGCAACAGCTCTCCAAGAAACGCAAAGCTTTCCTTTTCCGCCCCGATCCGCCCCCAAAGCAGAGTTCATGCTCTAGAGTCAAAAATATTGAGGATGAAAGGATCAGGTATGTCACAGGAATGCGACATGATGGAGAAGCACCTCGTAATACAGAGGCGCTGACACAATATTCATGCTTTTACACCCTGGCACAAGAGGTTTTACCTGACCTGGAAGTACTCCTCCAACTGTTCCTCATAAATACTCCACAGTGGTAATACAGAAATTCCCCAGGGCAGGGGGCTGGAGCTCATTATCTTTAAGGTCCCTTCCGACCTGAAGCATTCCATGGGAAATGGTTCCTGCATACACATTTTGAGATATTTCAGAGGGGTCTAAACTCTTATTTTATTGCTCCACTACAGATGTGAGGCGTTTCGCATTAAATGCAGATGTCAGAAACCATCGGAACATTTGACCTGTGGGGAAGGTAGGAAACTGGGAAAAGGTTTCAGTTGCACCCACGTATATTGGAGTATCGAGGGATCATAGAATCAGAATGGTTTGGGTTGGAAAGGACCTTAAAGACCATCCAAGTCCAACCCCCCCTGCCCTGGGCAGGGACACCTCCCACCAGACCAGGTTGCTCCAAGCCCCCTCCAACCTGGCCTTGAACCCCTCCAGGGATGGGGCAGCCACAGCTTCTCTGGGCAAATTTGCGACCTCTGCTTTCCTCTCTGTAACCCAAGTATATCAAACGAGCTGTTGCCTTCCCAACCAGTCTTGCTTTTCGGATGATATTCCTATTTATTCTTCTAACAGCTCTTTTCCTGAAAACAGAGTGAAAAGAGGAGCTTGACTCCTTGCTTGCTCTGTAACCAAGGCGTTGATGTGCCGGTTTGCGAGGCACTAGAAGGTGGGCAATGGGGTTGATTGCAAAACCCCCGCATGAAATCCATTCCCACTCAGCTGATGGGGACGAGTCGCTGCACGCAGGCAGACGCAGGCAAGAACCAATTCCCCACAGCAGTCAGTACCTAATTAAAAAGCTAACTGAAACAGTAAAATGAGGGTTTTGTAAGATAATACGGTTTTGCTTACCACAATATAAACTGCTTTGGTACCTCTCTCGCCCCCAGCTGCCAAGCACTTGGAGGTAGTGAGATAGTCTGCAGGATGTTGCTCTCCAAGGGGAGAGATTTGATTGAGGTCCTTTGATTAAGAGCTTGAGAAGCTCTGCCTTCCCCAGTGTAACACAGCAATTAACACAGTTCTCAACCAGCTATCAGTATCTAAAGACTCCAGCATCCGCGTAGCTTTATTCATCACAAATGAGGTACTTTGCAGACTCAAGAAGTCTTCTAGCCACATGACAGCAACTAACACACCAGGAATCACATGCCAGCAAGCAAATATCTGCATCGAGTGCTTTGAAGTGTTCACAGGGAATTCCCAATGAGTGCAATGAATTAGATCTAATTAATAAACCATGCTAGCAAGACACGGACTGTCTGTATATTTGTGCTCATAGAATCATAGAATGGTTTGGGGTTGGAAGGGATCTTAAAGATCATCCAGTTCCAACCCCCTGCCCTGGGCAGGGACACCTCCCACCAGACCAGGTTGCTCAAAGCCCCCTCCAATCTGGCCTGGAACCCCTCCAGGGATGGGGCAGCCACAGCTTCTCTGGGCATCCTGGGCCAGGGTCTCACCACCCTCACAGCAAAGAAGTTCTTCCCCACATCTCATCTCCATCTCCCCTCTTTCAGTTTAGAATCGTTACTCCTTGTCCTATGGCTCCTGATCAAGAGTCCCTCCCCAGCTTTCCTGGAGCCCCTTGAGGGACTGGAAGGGGCTCGAAGGTCTCCCCGGAGCCTTCTCTTCTCCAGGCTGAACCCCCCCAACTCTCTCAGCCTGTCCTCACAGCAGAGGGGCTCCATAATGACTTCTAGGCACATACAGGCACAGCCGTGGTGGTAGCCAAGCACCAGGCATGTGTACGTTACACACAAGAACATCGCAATGTGAAGAGTTAGACAGCCAAAGGAGTCTAAAAATATCACCCGGGATTTTTACAGAAAACATGATTTGAATGGAAAGCTCTTCTGCTCCATTTTCTCACCTGCACCGTTCACAAGGTGACATACATAAGAAGCATCCCTGATGGCATGGATTAATAGAGCGACTTCAGAGGATGAGTTTCTCGCCAGGTATTTATATCGCCTCCCATTGTGAGTGAGCCGACTCTACTTATATACGAAACTGTAACCCAAAAAAAGGCAGAGTGTCAATGCATCAAAAATGAAATCAAACAGGAAAAAAATTCCAAATTTGTCTGGTTTGAATGCAGACATGTCAGACACAAAATAGCCTTCTAAATGAGACGTGATTTGACCAGCACATTTCCCTGAGGCATAACTTGTCCCTCTAATAAAACAGTAACTTCTCACTGTGCAGCCACAAATAATATCACCTGAAATAATGTGTATTTCTTTAATCCAGGAGTATATGGAAAGATGAAAAAAACCCCATTCCTATGTACAACCAATGAACAACAAAGCAGCAGGGCTGACATCAAAAACGCTCTCTTCTTTAACACTTCAGAGTTGTTCTTGTCAGAGACCAATAGTGGAAAACTACAATTTTTCAGCTCCAGGTGTGTGAACTGAGTTTCCAAACCTGTATTACACAGGGAGACAATTTTCAAAGCAAAACACTAAACAGCCACAGAAGCCTATGAGAACTGGAGGGATTACTATAACCCAGATCCACAAGAATATTTAGGTATCCGACTCTTCCAGAACCTTTGTGCTTTTGCATTCTGACACCTTTTTAACTACGTTATGTTTTGCACAGGACCTCCCCTCCTACAGTGAGCAGGACAGACTCCTTGGGAGATGCATCAGAGGTTGGCAGTGAAGGAAGCAGAACTCTACAGGACCACATCTCCCCTGGTGCAAAATGCACAGAGCCAAATGAACAAGAGTTTTGTGGTTGAACGAGCTGAACGCAGACCTGAGAAACTAAATTCTACTTTGGCCTTGGCCATGGAGCACACTGATATGAAGTCATGCCCTTAATTTCTATTTCTCTTTTTATAAGTGCCTGTCAAAAACCTCCATCTGAAAATCATTCCGAGCTTTGGGGTCGGTCTCTTCTCCCAAAGAACAGGAGATGGGCCAAGAGGAAACGGCCTCAACTTGCACCAGGGGAGGTTTAGATTGGATAGTAGGAAAAATTTCTTCATTGAAAGGATTATCAAGCATTGGAACAGGCTGCCCAGGGAAGTGGTAGAGCTGCCATTCCCAGAGGTATTTAAAAGCTGGGCAGACGTGGTGCTGAGGGCCATAGTTTAGTGGTGGTTTTGACAATGTTGGGTTAATGGTTGGACTCGATGATGTTAAAGGTCCCTTCCAATCTATACGATTCTATGATTCTAAGAGTAGTAGTACTGTGAATACATGCAACTCTACGATTTGAAGAAATATGAAAACAAAAAAAGCTACAAACCTAAAATCAGTAGACATCTGGACTGGGGCAGTTGCACCCAAATTGCTTCCAAAAACAAGAGCCTGACTTGCTAATTTCCTAAAACAGGCCAGGGCATTGTATGCAACTGCCTTTTGGCAAGGGACTGTGCTTCCAAGTTTAATAAAATAACATGGACAACTGGAGGCCAGTGAACAGGTTGGTAACCCAGCCTTTTACATTTACTATTAAAAAAATACAGTTTTTGAACTTCTTTCTCCATCAAAGGTTGGGATTGTACCCTTTCCATCTCATAGCAACATTGTGAGGACTGGGACAGGTGAGGGGGAATTCTCCCTGCTCAGACTCCTCCAGATTTTGATTTACCCTCCTTTGGGATATAAAACTGTCCTCCACAAGTACCTGATCTCTTCCCCACACCACAGAGGAAAAGTTGAGAAGAAAGGATGTAGATACTACTGCAGCAAACAATGTAGAAAGCCAGCAAGAATATTCCTAATTCTGTTTTCAGAGCGGCATTCAAATTGTATGTAGTAAATAAAGACCAAAGGCACACCCTAAATGAAAACAAAATACTGAATAGTTCTTCATTATGAGTCCTATTTCCAGAGAAATGAATAGTACATAATTACGTAATTAACAATTATGATTGTCTAAATAATCTTACTGTAGAATTGGAGGGAGTCAAGTTACGTTTTCAATCTCAGATTCAGCATTTCCAGTTTTTCAGTGCTTACACAAATTAGGTTCAGTATAACGCATTCTGTATTGAGAATTAATATTATAAAGTGCTAAAAAAGGACGAAACAAGAAACATTAAACTCCTAACTGTAAAAAAAAAGTACATTATCTCCTTCAGGAGATGCCGTCCAATCCACTTCAACCCACACAGGCCATGGGTGCAGCCAACCCACATCCCCGCTCAGCAGCCATCCCAGCCTCCGGCTGTGAGAACATGCAACCCCAACCTTATGTAAAAACAAGCATAAAATTCAGTTGACGGCTTAAACATTCCTTGTGTGACATTCACACATGTCCTACCGTAGGGGGAAAAAAGCCCAAAAATCGATGGGATTTTTTTTAAAATTCAAGAATTGTCAAGACAGCCCAATGACATACACGTGAACTTTTTAAAGACATTAGAGAATCTTCTCTCAAGAGCAACATCCTCTCCCTCAAACAAATCATTTTAAAATACAGTGCCTATAAGCCCAGGCGGTAATTGTGAAACATTTTTGAACTTTGAGTACAACCAAAATTCAAATGTATGCTTTACTAAAAACTAATTGGAAAAAAATTTCATTGGACTCTGACTCTTTCCACTGTAAAGTTCACTTATTTCAAATACATCGAATCTAAGTGTGCTCTGTTAAATATCGGTACAAACAACTTAGCCTGCTCTGAAATTTAGGAGGACAATCTATATGTTAAAGCAGTAATTTTTTTACAAGGAATTATTTCATTGTCTGCCTTATGAATGGATTCCTCTTGCCGAATGCCCCTTCGAGAATCTTCTGAAGACAGTGGCATTTTTTAGTCTTACGGTTTCCACTTCAGAATGGACAAACCCCAACTTTTCTTGCAAATAAAGCCAGCCGTTCCTCCAGGCGATGTGATTACCTCTGAACCATCCAGACGTGCTGAAATCAAGGTTGCAGGGCTTGCAAAACAGAAAGTCACTTCCCACTCAGTGAAAACCCGTTGGACTCCTTGCTGCAACTGGATGCTCCAACAGTTTTGGCAACAGACGTTCCCATTTTCACTGGGGTTAACCAGAACAGGACCAGACCACATTCCTGTTAAGACTCTACGCTTGTGTAACCTCAGGTACAAAGGCAGAGGTTTATCTCCACGTCTGAATATGGCAACTTGCTTTGCAAACCCACCGGCAGCAACAAGAGGAGCTCAATGAAGAGGTCTTCAAAGAAGGGCTGAAGAGAGAGCTCAAGGTCGTTGCCTTGATAGTCGATAGCTTGTCTGAGCATCAGATAAATATTTTAGAGATGATTTCCACTATCAGGCATTCATGGCAGCCAGTCTCTACTGCAGCAGGGAAACTCCTCGCTGCTGGAAGGAAGCTTTTGTAAGACAAGGTCTTTATTGTAATAAGATTCTGGTGATGGAATTCATCCATCCAGGAAAATGCAACTGGCTGCAGTCTCAAGAAAACCCCTCGCACCTTCGGAGGGCTCAGTGTTTTGTTCACACATCACCAAGTAATACAGGCAAAGCAAGAGATAAGTTGTTCCTTTTCATTTAATGAGAAAGAAGAATCAAAACTGTATTAAAACACTTTAAAAATGTTCAAGAATGGTTTTAAGAAGAATTAGGGGGGGGCCCTCCAACCAGAGAACAGTTACCTGGGAGGCACCAACCCTAGCAATCTCTTAAATAAAAAGTTAATAATATTAGAATAAGATACAGCAAAACCTATGAATGCTTTTAAATGTGCATTTTTGCTTATGTATTTAAAAGATGACTGAAGAGCTGTAGCCTTGCTAGCTGGTTACAGGCTGGGGGCACACTAATACAGCTCTATACATCACAAACTTTTCTCTCCAGCTATTTTAAATAATAATAAGGAAACGAGACTTTGGTTCCAGTTAAGGCTAGAACCACCATCTTTCAAAACAATTACTTTAGAGAGGCTTTTTTTGGTCTAGAAGCCCCAGTGTTGTGTTGTGAGCTTTGAATCAGTCCCACATCTATATTCTCTCAAATATTTGCCGTTCAGGGAAGCCTTGGGAATTAAATCACCGTGCCTCTGTTTCCCCGAGTGGAGAGACCTGGCAAATGTATTACAGGGATATTAAAGAGTTAATTAGGTAGTGCTTTGTGCATCACAGCTTCACTGTTTCAGCAAGTCTCCAGTAACACCTAATTAACAAGGCTCTGATGAGCTGTTTCTTAGAGAGCTCAGGATCGGTGCTCTCCGCAAATCTTTTAAGTGCCAGCCACACAGCTCCGATGCCCCTGCTGTCCCTTGGAGGGGGGGGGATCCATCATGATTTTTCTGGCTGGCACTAAGCTGTCGTTCATGCCCCTCCTCCAATAAAAAAAAAAGTTTAGTAAATAAACTTTGGAGCATTTGGTACAAAGCAAAAAACCCAGCAAGCTACATCAAAGCCTCCCTATTATCACTCCCTAGTGAACTGTGAAAATATAAATTCAAAGCTGACAAGCTAGTTAGATTTTTAACTAAAATCTGAGCGCAATTAACTTTAACCACGCCACTGTGCTACTGTACTTCTGGCACCAGCTTTGAGAAGTGGCCCAAATTCTTCTGAGGAACAGAAAGACCATTTATCTACTATATTTATTCAGGGCAAACCTCCTCCTTGGTGTCAAGCCTGGAATGTAGCGCTGCTGGCTGTGACTGGCAGTGATAAAGGAGCTGGTATGATTTTTCAAATAAGTAGCATGTCCCGCTTTCCCAAATGTTAGAGAAAAGTGAATAATATGCCCTCCGAAATAAGAACTGGGTACTGATTCAGAGATGCACTCTGGGGAAAAGGTGCCTATACATTACTGGACATATAAAGCTACTGCCTTAAGAAGGCTTTTTGCTTGGATCTCCGACATAGAAGTATTTTTATTTGCAGAAGGTGATTAAGGGAAGCAATTCAGAAGAAGGGAGAGAAGGATCATTTGACTCTGGTAAAGTTCGGAAATGGCATTAGTTTATAGAATAATTCGTATCCACGTGGTCCCTTCCAAGGTTCCTTGAGGTCCCATGCACATTCCATGTACTAAACCATTTTAATAGCACCAAATATATAAGATAGAAACTGTCACAAATGTTAATGCCTCACCTAAGCATCCATAGGGAAAGGAAAATAATATAAAGCTTTTCTATATTTGCAATATATGTATATAAATCAAGAGCTTGGTCCCCAAAGCTCAGACCATTCCAAATATTTATATTTAGTGGAAGCCTTAAATCCGGAGGCCAGAATCATCATATTCAATGGAGAGAGGTGACCCTCAAATGCACAGGTCATACCTTAAGTGGGTTAAATGGCCCTTCACCGGTGCTTTTCTCGTCCCCTGCTTCTTACACGTTACATCACTATATTTAACCTCTCAGCCAGGATTAATCTCCCTCTACTTTAGGCATTTAGCTTAACTCTGAAACAATTGGCGAATACTGTCTTGACTCCATCATTATCAACAAATCTCCACAGCAACAAGATAACCTGAAGGACAAAACAAGAAAGCCAAGTGGGTACCTCTTGCATGACACCCTTAAGATGATTGTGTGTCAGGACCCTTAAGTGGTATTAAACCCCAGGACTCTCCCTTGAGAGCAATCTCATGTTTACTTTCAAGGACTTCAGGGAAGAGAGAGAATTCTCCTACCAACCTGACAATACTGGTTCCAGAAAAAAATGGTTTCTAATTAGGATAAAAGGGTTTTGCAGCCTTCAGTTCAAAACTTTTAACCAGAAAATAAAAGCTTCTTGGAAAAATAAGTACAAAAAATACTTTACAGATGTTATGGCAAAATTCTAATGTTTTGTTGCCCAATATAAACTCGAGATAATTTTTCCTGGTTACCAACCTTGCAGGCTTCTTCTGATGGTGGTACCAGTCCCTATCCCTTCAGCCAGCCTTGCCATGTCCCCATGCTCATTCTTTCAAGAATATCATCTATATGTTTTTACTTTGCCCCACACTGGTTTGGGCTCAGCACAAGTCCAAGGGCTTTGACAGGCGACTGCTGGCAAATCTCGCCACGGCAGCTGAAGATGTCAGCAAACACAGCTCTGACCGTCTCTTTGTTGAAGGTTACTGTCATCCCTGTATAGTAAAATCAGCACTGAAGAATATCTGCCTGTAAACCAGTCAATCTGGTGCAAAGCCACCTTGTCGATGTGTTAAACTAAGAAGCCACACTGTGTACCAGTGGCTGAGACACGGATGCTGGTTTTCTTCAGCCAAGTGCAGCAGGGCAGGTTCCTGGGAACAGAAACATCTTACATCCCCATAAATTTACCCAAGCTCTTCATGCTCTAAAGAGCATTTAGATCCGCTAAAGCAGGAAAGACAGAAGATTCAAGACTAAATGAACTTTAATTCTGTGATTTGAACAGTATCTGCAATAGCCCTGCAAGGTTTTAGATATTATCAAGGCTGTGGAAGTGCCAGACTTTGAGGAAGGACCTGGGACCTGACAAGGCTCTACAAACCACGCTGTGAGTTCTGCCATCCAGGGACAACTTGTGGGTTAAAGCAGAGGGTCAGCACCACCGCTACCCTGGAAGACTCCCAGAAAGCAAGCACAAGCCAGGACTGGGCACGGAGCCCTTTATTGTTATCAGTGTTTTCGTAAAGTCAGTTGCCAGGAGTGAAAAACCTCTGTTTTCTAGTAGCAAGTGTTAAAATCAGAACAGCCCAGACTTCTGTTGCCGAAGAGCAAGGGCTATACCAATGGGCGTCTCTTGGAGACACCCATTTCCCTACGACAACGGCGGAAAAAGGAACAGGCCATATATTTGTGCCTTTGGATGCGATCCACTGCAGTTGCTACACACAGCATTCCTTTGCCATTTGGTAACCGAGAAACACTGGGCTTATTAAAAAGGCAAAAAAAAAAAAAAAAAAAAAAGAAAACCAACCAACCAACAAACCCCACAACCCTGCCGTGCTCTGGTTGGTAAGCGCTGGTCAGAGGAGGTCTGCTGTAATGAATGGATGTCAGGGAATCAGCAGCCCAAATGATACATTAAGTACTAGCTGTCAAAACAAGGGCTGCTACTTCACTTGACCAGAAGCGACCCTTTATACAAACACTCCCGCAAGGTAGATACCTCTTCCACTTCTTGCTTGACCTCAGCTTTCCAAGATTCACAAATCTGCAGGGCCATGTACCCTCAAGCAAGTAACTCAGTGCTCTGGGGCCCCCTCCCCTCCTCCCACTCGGATTTGATGTAAACAGCTTTGCTTTCGCAGAGGTTTCAGAAAAGGCAGAGACGGTCACGCTTCACAAATCTCCGAAAGTTTAATTAAGTTACAATGTCCTAAAACCCACAATATGGCTTTTGTAGGCACACCCTGGCTGTAAAGTTCAAAAGGTAAACAGGTAGGCACATAGAGTACGCTTCAAACTGCTCTTCCAGTTCTCCAGGAACAACCACCAGGAAAAACTGAACATGTGAGAAATGTTCTTCAATGAAGAAATATTTAGATTCTCCTTCATAGAGAACTACACGCTTAGCATAAATTAGGCTAATAGATGGGGTATGTGAACCATCCTCAGATGTAGTGATTCTGAAACTGGGATGCAGAGCAATAACTTGACCCAAGGACGTGAGCAGGACCGTGGTGGAAGCAAACCAAGGAGCCCTGACCACAGGCTTGCTGTGCCTCACCTGAGCCACGTTCCTGGGATCCACCACCAGGCGATGTCCTCCATGGACAAATCACACCCTCAAACCCAAAGGGGCTGGGAGAGAAGAGTTCAAAAGCGGTGATTAATAGAAGGTTTAACAAGGCATGAGTTAAAATGGGGACATTTTGCCTTCTGACTTCTTGGTGTGCAAGTTCCAACAGAAAACTTCCTCTTCCAGTCGCTTGCTGACGTGTAAGATTACGCAATTTTCTCTCATCACCTCCAAGTTTGGCCCAGCATTCGCCCTGCTTTTAAGACAAAATGTAAATGAATGCCTGAGCTTTCAGCGTTAACGCAGTCACAGGTATTATTAGGAGGCTGAAATTAGGTCGCTTTGGCCAACACCGAGTCGCTCCCCACAGAACATTCATTCTTCAGTTCAGGAGGAGGAAGGTTTTTAGGTAGAAGCAAAGTTGAGAACTGGATAGCCCGACAGTCATGTGTTTCATCAAATCACTGCCCCAGATTCAAGCTGAGAAGTACCAAAAGGTTTATATAAGCAGACAATGATGGTGGTCTTCGTCAAAACAATTTGAGTTTTGAACTGATGCCATTACTGGACAAACTGAGAACATAGAAAAGGAAGATATTTAGAAAACTTAATAACCCACTGGGCTAAATGTGTTGTTTACTGATTGAGGACTTGATACCGGGACGAGCTGAGCCGGGCAAGTAAATAAGGATTTGAAGCTCGAAGATAATTTGAGAATTGTTGGAGGAAATAGCTTTTGCTTGAAGGTGACAGCATTGACATTAAGAGAGTTCGGAGCCCCTGATAAGTGATGCATCAAAACAGAATTCAAGAAGTTGTCTTTACCGCTCGCTATGACACTTCTCATACCAAATGTGTCTTAATACACTAGCAGTTGCAGAGAAATTCCACATCTACCACTACCCAGGGGACTTCAAAGTTGTTTTACTGAATAACAGGTAAGCCTAGGAAGCGTTCCAGGCACCTTGGAGTGGTTGGTACAGACCAAGGAGCTTTTTGAAGACAGTTGAGAGTTAAAGGAGTAGAGATGAGAGGTGATCAACAAAAAAACCTCCTGCTTAATTACTTACACTGTTCCCCTTTTTCTCCAAAAAAAAAAAAAAAAACCAAACCCACACATGTTCATATTAATGAGACATCAAACAAATACATATATACACAAAGGGTTACCTGAAATAATAAATAACTAAAATGGGATGATATTTTTCCTCATCTAAGATTTTTTTACTCCATTATGAGATATAGTGTCTAATGAATAATAATAATAAAAAAGCACCTGCAAGCTTGCACTTGACCGCAGCAAGCCGTTTGTAGTCATTCCTATTTCTCTAACTGCAAATATTCATTGCAAAACATCCAAGCTGACTTTTTGAAATGAAAATAATTATTTTTAGAAATTTTCAAAAAAAAAATTTGATCATATTTTCTGTGAACTAGAAAGCATTTCCTAATTAGCATTAGCCTTTGACTAACTCGTTGCACTACAGTAACTTTCTTCTACTCCCAAGCTTACAGAAATTTCTTTGTAAAGAAGTATTGAGAATAAATAATTTTCTTTCAAGTATTGAAGTACTGAGTGACATTTAAATTCTTCAATATTCTGGAAAACAGGATTTTAGGGCAGACAATATTTTTGATCTTCTCTTCATTTGTTAAAAAACAACCTGTACCAGAGGTGACACAGGATCTAGTCAGCCTGGGCTGGGTTCGATTCTGCTGCTGTCAACGTGTCCCAGCACTCGGAAGAAATCAGCTCATGGCAAGAATAGAACAGATTTAAAATAAACCTCAGTAAAATAGAAATAATAAGAAAGAACTAAGTAATTAGAACTCTTCAACCCTGGGGATGGCCACATTTCTCACTCTCTGTCTGCTCTATTGTCCCCTATCAAATCAACCATGGTCTTGTTGTCCTTTTTGTAGGACCTTAAAGTTCCTACAAAGGAACCTTCCTAAAGGTTCCTAAAGGGCATGCAACGAGTATTAGTGCTTAACATCAGCTGAGTGAAGCGAGCTGTCACCAAAACAGCCTTGGTGAACCTGGATCCTGAGGGCCACGAGCATTTTCTACCGGCAGGTTAAAACTCATCTCTGCAGAACCTTCTGGAGGTGCATCGCAGACTGTGCAACAAACTTCCCCAGAAACGAATTATCATAAACAGCATCATCTTCTGCTCCAAAGCCAGAGCACACTTCAACTTGTCTTCACGAATACCCACTGGGTTCGTATTACAGAGAGTATGCCAAATCCAAACACTTGAATGCACAACCCATTTTCCCCAAGGAGAGAAAGAACAAACTATGCACAACAGACAGACGTCACATCCCTTAATCCAGTGCAGGGAAGAGTTCAGACACTTTGAGGGGCTGCAACTAGATGATCTTTAAGGTCCCTTCTAACCTAAACCATTCTATGATTCTATGTTACGTGCATGGAAACTTCAAAATCTGTACAGTACCCAAACGCTTTCCAACTCAGCAGAACTCAGGTTTGCTGGAGTTCCCTTTTCTGTTTCTGACTTCAGCTGCTAGACCTTTGCTTCCTTGATGGCTCTTCGCAAAAACAGATGATATGGCTTAGCAACTGAAATTGGACAATATTCAGCCTTAACACCAAATCTGACATCCTTCCCCAAAAGTATTCTGTGATCCTATGAAGACAGGCTGAGAGAGTTGGGGGGGTTCAGCCTGGAGAAGAGAAGGCTCCGGGGAGACCACAGAGCCCCTTCCAGTTCCTCCAGGGGCTCCAGGAAAGCTGGGGAGGGACTCTTGATCAGGGAGGGGAGCCACAGGATGAGGGAGAACTGTTTTAAACTGAAAGAGGGGAGATTTAGATTAGATATTAGGGAGAAATTCTATGCTGTGGGAGTGGTGAGACCCTGTCCCAGGTTGCCCAGAGAAGCTGTGGCTGCCCCATCCCTGGAGGAGTTCAAGGCCAGATTGGAGGGGGCTTTGAGCAACCTGGTCTGGTGGGAGGTGTCCCTGCCCATGGCAGGGGATTGGAACTGGATGATCTTTAAGGTCTCTTCCAACCCAAACCATTCTGTGATGGAGAAGAGTAAGCCATCACCATCAAGACACTGGCAACTGACATCTCAATTTAAAGATGATGCTAAAGCAAACAGAGAACAGAAGGTAACTACTATCCCACTGTACGATCATCTTCTCGGTCATAATGTTCCTCTTTTCTTAATGGAGGGATACATATAGTTATTAGCAGATGGTCAAATTAGTGACATTAGTCAGCAGGTCACATTTGCCAATATATATATATATGGCAAGAATACAAGTATTCGAAGGAAACACACCGGGATTGACGACAGTTTGCAGACTGAGGCTGTAGATGTAGGGAAAACCCAGACAATGGGTTTCTTGACCTTGTCTTATTACTTTGAGGAAACTCAAATGAGCCCAAATTAATTTCAAATTGCCAAACTTTTCAAACATGTCAGGCAGCTGAAGTGAGGTCAGCGAGAAGAGGGAGAACCTCATACGTTCTCAAGGTTACCCTGATGGGAAAGTTTACCATTAAATCACACTCCAGCACTAGATATTTCTCCTGATTGGGAGAGGAAAAAAAAGCAAATGCTCACAGCTGAAGAAAGAACAATTCAGTAGAGAAGTCGAAATACTGGATTGGAAGTGGAAAAGCTCGTTTCTTTGATTTTAGGCACTTTCTCAGGCTGAATCATTTATTTTCCTTCAACTTCTGGTTTGCTTAACCCATCTGAACCAACCAGCAATTTCATAATCAGTTTGATGAGCCAAAAATCAGAAGACAGCCTTGGAGAAAGGTTAGACACCCTTTAATAACTGAAAGTCAGCAAAAACAGACTCTGCTTTGAACACCTAGTCCTTTTGCAGGCTATTTGAGCCGATCCAGCCTTAGAGGGTAATAAAATGTAATCTATTCCCTGATTTCTAAGAGGGAACACACGGTGCTATTTTCCTCTCATTCCCACAGCAGTATTATTGCCACGAGGTACCAAACCCCAGATGCCATCTCATACTACACCTACTCCATGTACAGAGAGGAATAAGAGGATGCCAAGAGGTCCTTTGTGCAGAGGACCATCACCTGGGCTCTGTGCTACACCAGCTGAAGGAAAGAGCACGCAGCATCCCCTTGCAGCAGGGAAATCAGGGCAGGTACCAGCCTGCGAGACCGACTCCGTGTCAAGAACTTGTCCACCTGGCTTTAAAATCAACAGGAAGCCACCTGCTTAGTTCACACTTCCATATACAAATCCTGTTATGATAGGATCAAAAAAATATGTACTTCTCCTTGTTTTGAACTACTGCACTGGAATTTTTTTTTTTTTTAAAGAAAGCTCTTTGATCACACAAATATTTTTAAGAGGAAAAACAAAACAAAGCTGTCCTATAAAAGCGCAGACCCATGACAAGGGCTCCTGGGGAGGAAGGGATTACACATGACAAAAATAAGGTTAACTTCATTCTCTAGTACCCAAGCTCATATTCTTAGGTATTGGCATGATACTTTCTCACAGTATACACAGGGTTAAAGAAGAAAAAAAGAAAAAAAAAGCACAATTAGGATTTGTTTTGTGTTAAGCAGCTATGCCAAACATTATTTTTTTACGGTTCCTTACATGGCTGCACCGCTTTAACCCTGTTTACACACCCCATGTTTAAGAGTGGTTTTGGATTCACATTTTTATGCAATTTCATTTAGAGCTGGATTTGCTCCCTCCCTCCCTTTTTTTTTTTTTTAAATTTTTTTAAACTCTCAGTGAAGAATCCCACTGGGGAACCATCTTTTCAGGATAAGGTTGACTACAGACAACAAAATTCAGCATACAGATGCCAAAAGCCAGTACTAACTGAATCAGACAAGCTGAAGTCTTTTACCGACACAGACCTGCATCTTACTTCATATATTTTCCCCAATTATTTCATTAGACTCGTTTATGGATGTCAGATTTGTTCACGCAATGCCTGAGGACAAGATACGACCCACTGAACAGTCTCGGGATATTTAAATGACAAAAAGCCGTCAGCTGTTCTGATTAGAGACCCGCTCAATCTCAACACAAAGCCACCACGATGATTCTGACACCCCCTGCCCCCTCCCTTTCCTTTAAGCCTGAGAGGCATTTTTTTTTTTTTTTTTTTTTTTGCAATTCAGGAAACAGAACTACAATCGTAACAAAATTCTGTTTGGGCTTTTCCTCTTGAAAAACATTCACCGCCTAAAAACTCCCACAATGCAGAAAAGCAAGGGCAGCAAAAAATACGCCTCCAAAAACCCAGTGCAGCTTTCACGCAAAGTAGAGTTAAAAAATGACTAAGTTTTCTTGATATATGAATTTGTGGGTAAACCATTTATCAATGACCTGTTTACCTGTGCAGCAGAGTCCCTCAAGCCGAGGGCCATGTCATTCCCCTTTGACTGATTAATTAGCCAATCAAGGGATATTTTTCACCGTGAGGCACGATGGTTTATTCCAGCTAATGCATGGTCTCTAATGGTAACACATTAAAGCCAACTCGGCTCTTTAAGCCTATGGAAGTGACCAAAAGGGAAGGAGAGAAGATAAATCAAAAGAGCTCCCCCCAGTTTCGTTTCTGTTCCTAACAACCCCCCCAAGGAACTAACGCTAGAGGAAGACTCTTCTCCAATGAAGAGAGAAGAAAAAGCACCGTTTCCTTCCAGATTGGGAGATGTCTCCTCCTCTCCCTCTCCGCTGATAGCTGAACAGCAATAATTTATCCTCAGTTGATTAACAAGGTGCTTATAGAATAGGAAACAAAACATCAATACTTTGCTCTTCCTCCTTTTATCAAAAGCACTGCTAGGACATCATGCTGGGTAAAGTAATTTTTGCCGGCGCTCCTGGAACAATCTCGTCTTCATGGAAAAGTATTAAAAAATATGGCCCAAATTAACACTTTGAGCCTAATTCATTGTTTTTCTGACTCGCTATATGCGTATATACAGTGTTACAAGTCACCAGCTCAGAGCAACAGGGTTTTAGATCCACTTTATGCTACTCTGTGCTGTCAGATTTGCTCTACCTGTACCGCTTGTGGACACTGAAGATGCATTTAGCCCTTCAGCTGTATTGTCACACTGTCCTCCTTGTGAGTTTGTGTCACCAACCTGTCCTGGTTTCCACGGGCAAAGGCCTTGTACTTCTAACTGCTGGCAGAATCTGGTTTCGAGGCTTTTTTCCCCCCTTTTTTTTTTAAGAAAATGATTCTTCTGGCTCTTAAGAGTCCATGGTGAGCTGCAGAGTGAAAACTGCAGAGGCCAAAGAAGTGACTGCAGCGTTACAGATGTACTAAAAAGCCCTTCCTAATGGTAACTTTAAAGCATTTCACTCAAATGAACAGAAAGAAAAGACAAAACAGATGAACGCACAAACCTAATGATATTCTCTAACAGTGATGCTGCAGAATACAGCGAGCTCCCATCAAAGTCAAGGAGGACTAAGCCACTGTAAGATGAATGTCACCATTCCCTAGATCACAAATTTAAAAGTGTGTAGTGAATCATGCTGGGCAAAAGAGCAGTGAACTAGAGGCTGATGGAAACCTTCCCAATCAGCAGCAGGTTCCTGGGGAGACCAAATGGGTAAAAGCACCATTATATTGTCTTGCAGACTCTTCCACTGGGTCACCAGCCTCTTCCCACCAAGCTGTATTAAAAACAAATATTAAAAGAATGCAGCCCTCCCAAGAACTGAATAGGTCAAGAGGGTTCAGCAGGAATCACACGCTTACAAGAACATATTTGTTCTTGTAATCTGTGTCAGATTTTGCACTGAAATAGAATATATTCAGAATAGAACTTCTTGGATAGGATGCACCTCACTGCTAGATGTCCTCTACAATCGGTGAAGAGGTAAATATCATAGAATCATAGAACAGTTCAGGTTAGAAGGGACCTTAAAGATCATCTAGTCCAACCTCCTGCCATGGGCAGGGACACCTCCCACCAGACCAGGTTGCTCCAAGCCCCCTCCAACCTGGCCTTGAACCCCTCCAGGGATGGGGCAGCCACAGCTTCTCTGGGCAACCTGGGCCAGGCTCTCACCACCCTCACACCAAAGTTCTTCCCCACATCTCATCTCAATCTCCCCTCTTTCAGATTAAAACCAGTCCCCCTCATCCTATGGCTCCCCTCCCTGATCAAGAGTCCTTCCCCATCTCTCCTGTAGCCCTTTAGGGACTGGAAGGGGCTCTAAGGTCTCCCCAGAGTCTTCTCTTCTCCAGGCAGAACCCCCTCAACTCTCTCAGCCTGTCCTCACAGCAGAGGGGCTCCAGCCCTCTGAAAATATCTCTAGGAAAGGTTTGGTTTCATAAATCTTTACCTGCCTTTGGAGACAGTAAACCCATCTATTTGGGCACCTGCGCCCCATCACTACGAATGAGTCTGGAGAAGATGCCTAGATTGTCCACCAATAAAGTCGGGTGGGATTAAATCCCACCGTTTCTTACCTGTGTTTTCATTTGCCTTGATTCCTGGTAAAATGTAATATTCACTCTTCCCAGTGCCACACAACACTTTACATAATTCTGTGCTGAAATGGTCAAGTCATATATATGAATAAGCACTGTGCAGTTCTAAATTTTAACCCCAAATCTGACAAACTCTGTAGCCTGGGGATAATTTAATACCTAGGCACAAGATACTCAGTGCATCTAAAACTGCAATTATTCTCTCTGACAATAAATGTATAATTAAAAAAAAGAAGGAAATATGTTAAAGACACTATCTGAGTGTTTTCCTACAGTCTTCCTCCGGAACGCGCTGACAGCAATTACATTTTTACTCTGATTTCTTAAGGAAGCAAAGTTTCCATCATCATTCTGCCCAGACATTTGTCTACATCATGCACTCCTTTCCCTCCAGCAACTTTTTAATCCAACCTAGCAGAAGCTTAGAGATTTCAAAGACACCAAGACTTGAAAATATTTCATGAAAACAGGCAGCTGAACAGAGAAGGCCAAGAGACGAGCGTCCACGTGGACAGGAATTTCAGCAGGAGCTCGTCTCCTTTAGTCACACAAAATCCAAGCACAACACAACTTGCCCATTCCAATGGGTCTAGAAGTGTTAAAATTCTTTTTTTTTTTTTCTTGGCATCACTTACTAAGGAGCTGGGATTTCCCTCAGGAGACTCTTCCACTGCCTGGCTGACATCACTGTGAGGAAGCCTTGACGAAGAGTAAGCTTGTGTCTTCCTTTCTCTAATTGAAGTTCTCACCCCCCAGCACCATTCTTGGCTATTGCCTCCCCTGATTACTATCCCTTCCCTTCCTCTGTTTCTCCCTCCCCTCGACCCCCAGATATTTATAGGCAGAGAGGTCATCTTTTTCTGCCTCTTCTCTGAGATGAACGTATCCAGTTCCTCCACTCTCTCCTTCTAGGACATGCCCTCTAACCCTGTCGCCCATTTTACTAAATCCTTTTGGACTCTCTCCAGGTTTTTGATGTCCTTTTTTCTGTTCTGCCTCTCAGTCCCAAATACCTCACGCTAGCTGCGGTCTCCAAAGCAGAAACAGTGAAAAATCTAAGTTAATTTTTAACTAATTTTTCTCTTCTGCAGTTTTTTTGTTCCCCGACGGCGCTGAAGAAAAAGGAACAGAAAATTAATTTATACACTACCTCTGCAACAAAGACTTTCGTCAGGGGTACAAAAAACCCAGGCTAAATTTCCAACTTGCCTAAAATTCACAATTGTGAAACCCATAAACATCAATACCATGATTGGTGTTTTGCAGAGAGAAAGTTGAGGTGAAGGGAATTACATCAGTTTACCCAGAGCTTGAGTGAACCCATGGCAGAGCCAGGCTTTAATGGATTTTCAGTTATGTCCCTTAAGATTAGCCAACATGCTTTTCTGATAAGTGCTGGGAAATATAAGTCAGTTGAGGAAGTTCTGCAAAATGTGTCAGAAGACAATTTCCTGATTTAAAAAAAAAAAAAAAAAAAAAAGTGAAAAAGCAACAGGGCGGATAGTTACATTTCTAATGACTAACGCGGAAGAAATCACCACGAACTCGAGACTTTCGGGCTACTTGGATTAGGTGGTTTTAAGGGAACTTACGCAGGTTGACATCCAAGTTCCAAAAATTTGGAGGAAGCAGATTACTCATCAAATGGGCTGAGACACGGGAGGGAGATGGATGCAAAACGTTTCGTTTTCTGTGCATCTCAAACAGAGCGATTCCAGACCCGCCAGTAAATCAGTGCTGCTCCCCCAGCCCCCAAAGTGAAATCAGTGCCAGAATCATGTTGTTCAGCAACCAAGTAGGGACTGTCTGTAACTCATTCCCAAATCCTCGGTCTCACTCAGGAGCATTTTCTCCAGTGATAAGGCTTCATCAGGAAACACAGCTGGATGGAGGAAGGAAATTCTGAGAAGCAAAAAAAAATAAAATAAAATAGTGGGGGTTCCAGGAAGTTCAACCAGATAGGAACTAATGGAATTTGTTTTTCTGTCTCCCCAGCTCCCAGCGTTCCCTTAAGCAAGTGAGAAAAATCAGAGGGAAAGTAGGGGGGGGGGCAAAAAAAAAAAGTCTGGCAGATCTTACCCTGCAAAACAGGTCCTCACTGTAGGTCTCCAGAGAGCATCATAATTACAATTCAATATTTTCGATCACTTACTCTCCCTGGGAAAAAAACTGCAGACGTTTTCAATTTAGGTCCACTCTGAAGCCCAGCCATTGTTTTCTTCCCCCTGTTTTTTTAAATATTTTTTTTTGTTTGTTTTTAAACAAAAGTCCCTGCGTAGTTTATTAGGAGGTTTTAGTTGGACATATGATTTATCAAAAATAATAATAATATAAAAGTACCGTTCTGTATGATTTAACAATAATAATAATAATAATCAAAAAGTACCGTTATGTTTAACATTCAGGAGAATTAAAGGTTGCAAATGCCTCTGATTGGTAACACATATCCCAGAACCATCAAAACAACAGCTTAAACCAGTATCTCAGAATTACTACTTCTAGAGAAACTCCTTTTGACGCTTAGGGGCAAACAGCATTTCCTTCCATATCCCCTTGCAATTCCACTCTTTTGCAATCTTTACAATCCTCTGGCCAACTCCCTTTTCCTTTGATAAGGTAGATAACCCAAATTTCAACATCCCCACTTACTGCAGCGGTGCCAGCGTGAAACGAGAGAAAAGATGCATTAGCCAGATCAGTCCCAGGCTACCGAGACAAGTTTACAAGTGAGTCTGAGATTAGCTCTACAGTTAAGAGAGCTCAGACCACGGTACCACAAAACACCTTCTGCCGAAGACTACTCCACGGGTCAAGATCGTAAAATGATTGCTAATGACCATACTAGAAAAGACTGAATAAGACTAATTGGAACGGTGTCTCTGTGACATCTCTGATTTGTTGGGACACCATTTATCACAGTGGCAGTTCAGAGGTGACATATTTTTGACAAGCACTTCAGAAGAGCCAGAATTAGCTTGCCGGTCCAGAGACTGAGTCACTCAGCCTTGAGCCCTTCCACTAGTTTCCATTTGACCGTAAGCACAGATGAAGTTTCCTGGGTTTTGCTTTTTTCCCCCTTTTCCTAATCTTTAATAACAGTTTGGACTAACACCAGCCAACCAGCCAGAACTAGTAGGACAGTGCTGATGAGCATCAATGTAATTAATACCACTGCCAGGGTCTACTGCACGTTAGGCCATCTGTACAACTAGGAAAACTCAAAGGCTGTGGGTACAACAGCTCTTAGGAATCAGAGAAGCTCCACAACTCACTCAGATGAAAAATCTGGCCATAACGCCATCGATGCCACACATCCTTAAACGCTTCCGTAACTTCCACGGTGTTTCTGATGGCTAAAGAACCACAAATGATCACCCAGTTTCATCTGTTTACAGCGTGTTTTGTTATTCCAAAACGTTTCCATCTTCTGCTCCTTAAGTGATTTCCTTAATCCATCCACTGAATTTTGTCACAGGCTTAAGCTGGAGGCTCTAAGGGAGGGAGACAGTCAAAACTCAGTTGGACAAGGTCCTGAGCAACTTGCCGTAGCGGACCCTGCTTGGAGCAGTGTGGTTGATCTGGAGACCTCCAGAGGTCTCCTCCAACCTCAGTAATTCTGTAATTCCATGCAGTTAATACCCAAGATGTTTTTGATCCTGGACTGAAACAACTAGAACTATGGGAAACAGAATTATGCTGAATATCTTTGTCAAAAGATGACGGCTCTATGGCGAGCTGAGGACAGGTCATTCAGCCCAAATCAAATCTGTACCGAACACTCTCAAACTGCACCTCTAATAAAAAGAGGAGGAATCTAATACCTTGGAAAGACATTTATAGATAGGACTTCAAGCTACAGGATGGGTACATTTCAGGTACTTCCTTGTATCCTCTCAGTTGCAAATACAGCTGGGAACCTGCAATCAGATTAATTAATAGTAGCAGTTGTGGCACCTATGGCACAGTATGGAAGCTGTCCCCATCTATTTTGAACAGGGACAGCAGAACTGTTACTAACGGAGCAGGAGCTGCAATTAAAAGGGATTGGAGCCTACCACAGCCTGAAGGCACACCCCAGGGCTCTCATGGACACCAGGGCTCTTCCTAGACTATCTCTACACGGGAACAAATCTGAACAACTCAATTCCAGGAGAATGACAGCACTTTCCTGCTCCTGTAGTCCGCTCTCTGCAACATCCCCAGAGCCTAGGGATTTCAGAACAGAATGCGTACACACACGGAGAACAGCACTGCAATTCCTCACGGGGCAGTTCCATTTACGCCACCTTGAGGACCAGGCTCTGGAACGTGATGGAAAGGGATCATAAGAGTTCATGGGTGCAACGAAATGAAATTGCTCAGCGCTGGAGGGCCTGAGCAATGCATTTTTGTGCTGGGCAAACTCCACAGATCTCTGATCCATGAAGAAAAGGAGAGGGTAGAAAAAAAAAAAAAAAAAAAGCGCAATTGTGCTGCCTCTGGCTTTCTGTCCCTGTGGCTGCTTAGCAGCAGACGGTGGCCAGAAGACGACAATGCAGCTCCAAATTACATTACCTCCTGCCTGTATTTGCCTGTGGAAATCTGGGTGCTTAACAGGGAACAGTCCGTGACTTTTTGCCAGAACCTTGAACCATTAGCTCAGTGTTCAGCGAGCGAGGGGAAAAAGGAAACCTGCGCAGTAGCCAACGGCCAACTACTGCGTCCGTCAAGCAAAAGCGTGCGCAAACTTATATACCCTGCACAAGCCGCCATAAATGCCCATTATCTGCAGCGTCTATCAACAAAAGAACAAACGCTCTGCAGGATGAAGTCCCAGAAGCAGCAGCAGCCAGCACCTTCCAAACTTATTTTTAGTTTCAAAGGATGCAGGACACGCAGAGAAAACAAGGCCAACTATTTGGGACAACCCACGGGTGGGCAAAATCTACCCCCTTAACCACAGAACTGTTGATTTGCATTAGATCTTAGTTTTTCTTGCTTCATATGGATCTGACAGGAAGGGAGCTAAGAATTAGATCCGCGGCATATTTAGATAACAAAAAGTGTTAATCAGGGGGGCTCCGGTGGTGCAAGTTTACCTACAGCATTTGAGACCCCTAACAGCTCTCACGCTGTTAGAGGTCTCTCATTTGAAGCCCCCAAACGCTTATCTCAAGACAGTGATAAGTAATAAATAGTCAGATGGGTTCTACTGTGCCTGACGGCCTCCTCCCAAGCTCTTACCTCTCAAGCCAAACCATGTGACTTGTAACAAAGGTTCATACTGTTTTCCGCAGTGGCAGACAAGACAGGACAGTTCTTAATTTGTTTAAATTTCTTCTAACCTCCCGGTTTAATTAACTGTAACTGTATTTTCATAGTTTAGAGAACAGTACTCAGAAAACAGACTTGACATTTTTCTCTGTCCTACCAATAACTTTAAAACCTACAGCACATTCGCTGAAATTACAACACTTTGGGATAATGGCAAGACCAAATCCTTCAAACTGTTCAATTCAAGACACCCCACTGAAGTATTCTTTATCTTATAGTAAGAGCTTTTTCCACTGGGGAATCCCCAGTGGATCCCTGTTTGTTCTTCACAAGCTCCCTTGTCATTTCGCCCAGCATTTACACAGCTACAAACCTTATATTACCTTCACTACTATCCAGGATCTCTCAGCACATCCTTCCCCCTATTCCTCTCCTCCCAAAGTTCACAGCGGCCAACAGTGAAGTTACAGAACGATTTTCAATTCTGCACAATGAGCAAAGTGTCAGGGTATTTCAGACATTTCCATTCAATCCCAGGCCCCATCTTTCCCTCTAAAATACAAGAGTGTTCAGAGAGCTCTGAACCAACAGGGCAATTCTTGGAATGTATTCATTTGTGCTTTCCAGATGTTATCTTTTCCAAAGAATTTTTCTGGACACATTAGTCATGCTGCAATATAAGCTTGTTATTTTATATACTGATATAGTAGGACTGTTCTCTGCAAGTGCAAAATGCTAATACATACATAAATAAAATAAATGCTAGTACAAACTTTGATCTCATTACACAAAATAGGGGAAAAGTCTTCTCATAAAATATTTATCGGTGTTCAAGCCATCTTTGAGTGGCTTCTTCTGAGTTCTGAATTGAATTCTGAATGAATTCTTCAAAGATGAGCAAGGCTTTGCAGCTGTTCAGCCTTTCCCCATTCTTGTGAAAATAAGGGCAGTTTGTTGAGATTGGCCAGTTGCTACGGAATCTCAGATTTTATTTTGGACGTTTACGGATCTTTCAGATCAAGCAAAATTTATCTCCTTTGCGGTGTGAGAAGTGTAAAATTAAAATACCGAAGTTTCCTAATTTCAAAGAAGTTACATCATAATAATTCACAAAAGTATGTATTAAATCCACTCTTATTTCCTAAGGCTTCAGAGCACAGCCCTCCACCTGCAGCCTTCACATAGAAACAACACTCACTTCACAGGCAGAAGACTCCTTGCTCTTGATGGGCATGTGATAATTTCATTAGCAGAAAGACAATTAAATATGGTTTTGTTATAAGGAATAATATGCCAGGAAACATGAGAAAGGTGAAGCCTTTGGTTTACCTGTGTCTTCATACTTTTCTGTCGCTTCCCAAATATGCAGGACAGATCATCTTCACTGCGTGAAGAAAGATCCTTACCTGAAAGGGGGCAAGGGGAGGAAAAAAAAAAACCCACAACCTTCACATCTGATGATGATAAATACATTTTGATAACACAAACTGTGACCATGGAGGTAGAGATATTGTTTTTGAAGGTGGAATATAAAAGAATCAGGAGGAGAACTTTAAAGATACCAAACAAAAGCTGACCATGGAGCTCACACACAGGAGTAAATGGGTGGGTGTAGAGGGAAAGGCTGGTGAGGAGACAACCACAGCCTGGTGGTGGATGCCCACAGGGAAACAAATAACAGCAGCTTTTTTTTCCCCCACCTGATGCTGCAAGTGTCACAGAAAGATGAGGGAAGAGCCTGCACTACACTAAAGGGAAAGAGAGTTGTATCCTTCTACACACAAGAAAAGTTCAAGGAGAAGCTGCACATCTTGGGATTCTCACGAGCATTTTCCACCTCTGACAGAGTTTGGGATTTATAACTCCTCCAAATAGTGGGGGGATCAAAAAAAAAAAACCAATAAAAAACCATCTTTACTCAGTGGAGACTTTTCTTTAATTCATAAAATTGCTTCTGAAAAGCAAACCCTCCATCTCTACAACACACTGGATTATTCCAATTTAAAATAATTTTGAGGGTGAAGCAAAGATTTCGCCGAATTCCAGCAGAACCATCACTTTCCCCCGACCGTCGTGCGGGCAGCTGAGTATCAGACACGGAGCAGGGAGGGGGGAAGTAAAAGGGTGCGATGTGATATTCTGAGACACAGCAAAAGTTTAGCCAATTCTACAGTGCAGAAGCCTTTCCACAGCTTGTCTCAGAAAATTATTTAAAAAAAAAAAAAAAGTCAGCAAAAGTTAAAGAAACAAAATTAGGCTACATAGGCCCATTTATTAGGAGTCTGCTGGGGGCGCAGTCCGCTTGATTTTCTGATTCCGAAATCACTGGCCTCAAAATGAATCTAAGCACTCGCAATGGACAAAAAAAAAAAAATAAATCTGACTATTCCACCTGTTTTTTTCTTGTCAGGATCCTTAAGAGGGTAAACAGACACACCAAACTAGAGCAGAAAGGGTTACCCGACCTTCTGGTGTCTCACTGGGCAGCCTCTGTACGTCCTTACCCAAGCAAACTGGGTGAGACTGGTGGCTGTTTGCAGCTTTATCTTGGCTAAGGCTTGGGATATGACACTTAAAATCCTGCTGCTCCTCCTCCCACCCTACGCTTTCTTTCCATGCCTTCTCCCTGCCTCCCACCCCAATGTATCCCCCCCTCTTTCTGTAGTCCCTAAGACAAAACCAACTTCGCTGACAACCCAAATCTCTTGCAGCATCACAGGGGAAGAGCTGCTAGAAAAACAGTCGAAATCACTGCCTTAATCTCATCTCGGCGTGTTATTTCCCAGCTCCAAGCGTGGCTGCTGTGCCTGGTGCCTCTGCACCCCCAGCAGCGAGGCTACAAAACAGCACCAGAAACGGAAGCTGCGTTTTCTGTGGCTGCTGCTCCCTTCTCCCGCTTTTGTGTGAGCTCGTCTTGTTTAGTCTAAAAGGAAGCAGGATCGGACTTGAACAACATTAGCCTCTCTCAAATAACTTTTCCTCTGGAAAAAGGACAATTTCCCTGTTTTAGACCACAGAGGGTACAATCAAAAAGGGGCCTACCTTATAGAAACACCGTAGCCAAACAAATAAGGGATATTGTTAATATGAAAGTCTATATTTTACATGCTCAAAAGACATTTCTTTTTTTTTTTTGCTATATTTAGTAAAAGGTTAAATCCAAATCAAAATAAATCCTCTTTGCTACTACCTCAAACAGGCCATGGCCTCTGTACTTGCAAGCCCTGAACCAATTTAATTGTTTAATGTGGCAAAGTGGCAGGGTCATGTTAATGCATTTCTCTTCTAGGCTGAATTATTTAATCAAAAAACCCGAAGCCCAATATCAGAATTTGGCCTTCAGTTACTATTCGGACGTCAGTTACTTCTGTTTTAGCAGAGGCATTTGTTGTCAGAAAATATTACACAGAACTTTAAGTACAATAAATTAGCCATTCCTGGAAACAGATCCTATCCATACATTGAAAAACTTATATACACAATCCATGTGCATGTGGGTGTGAGAAGGGGGAATGCAACCAATAGAGAAATAGAGTAAAAGGTTGAACAATTGTCAAATACCAAAACCAGGGATAGCTGAAATAAAGTCATCATTTTAAGAAAGAAATTACTAAACTCCATGAGTTCTTGATACAGTTTTTGTGGCCACCAACTGCTGTCCTGATTTATAAAGCATCTGATAGATGTAAGAGGGCTTTCCTCTTCCTGCGTTCAGATTTAATCTGATCCCTGATCTTATCCACATGATCTCTGAGCAGGGGTTATTGGAGATTGCAGGGGATAGTGCAGTACAGATGCCCAAGGAAGTCTGTTATCACCTTTGCCTCCTCCTCCTTCCCTTCCCATCCCCTGCCCACGCACAGATCACACGGAATATTCACTGTTCCTTTATTCGGCTGATGGTTTGCTCAGATTGAAATTGTTTTATTCAACAATATCAGCCTAAAGCCATCAAAAAGTATCCAAAATAAAGAGGAACAGCATACTATAGCTTTAAGTAAGTTGCTGCAGGGGGTATTTCTAAACCAAGGTTTTTCTTGCCAAATTTAGACCCCAGAAGGCATCAGATCACCTTGACACGTTTTTTTTTTCCCCTCTAATCTTGGCTAGAGCTTATGAAACAACAAAACTCCTCTCACCTTTTGCAAACTTCATATAATGGACACGTTTCTTGGAAGATTTGGATTTTTCCTCGAGACTGAATGTCTTCTTCCGATTATTCACTGAGGACTCTAAAAAAAAACCAAAACCACCACATACAAACAGGTTCCAACGGTATTAGAGGCGCTCTAACCACCAAATTCAAACATCAGTGTGTCCAATTTTCTCTCTCAAAACCAAGTCTCAGCAACATATCGCAATATATTACCGAAGGAAGCGTGGTAAGTTTTGTCCGAGACATGTAACTGCTTGATTTTTTTTTTTTTTCCACATCTCCTTCCCTTCCCATTTCCAATCTAATGCAATTAGAAGAGGCAGATACAGGTCCTCCAGGTCAAAGGCAAAGCCTAATTTAACACCATTTCTACAGTAAGAAAAGTCAGGGTTTATTGTGAAGTTTATTATAAAGTATCTCCAGTGTTGGACTCTGAGAAAGCTGTAAGAAATAGTACAAAAATACTCAATCCGACTGGGTAGAAAGAAAAAGGGGAAAAAAAATATCCCCCAGACTGGCTTTCCACTTCTAACGCTACATGAAGCGCCTCTAACCGGACGCAGTCTGATACTGATGTAAGGAAATGAAACGGTGGCAGAGCTTCTCTGTCCCTGAGGCCAGTTAGAATAAGTTGCCACATCCATATTTAATTTTTCTCTCTTCCAGAAGAGGGGTTGCACATGAACTGTCCACTGGGAATGATCTCTGGAGTCCCAAATTCACTCAGGAGCTGTTTGGGAGAATGTCAGATTGTGCAGGTCAAAACCATGCGAAGGATTAGTCTTAACTATTTAAAGAAATATCAAGTTCCTGTGCTGTGGCAGGTTATTTTACTGGTACAGACCTACCCTTTGCATCCACAGAACCTGTTAATTTACAAAAAATTCTTGGTAGGAGGGAACCTGCTGTCTGGTTATTAACTACTTTATTAGTCCTGTCCTAAAAGGCACCACAGGATTCTCTGCTCTGTAACTCTAGAAAAGGCTACTCCGGTGAGACATTTTTTCCTCCCAGTGGCAACTGGGATGGGTAGGGAAATCAACCCATACGCTGAGGGCCAAGTTGAGTCACCTTTTTCATAGGCTCCCACCCCTGAAAGCTCTGCAGCCCAAGCTTTTCTGACACTGGAATTACAGCACGTCACTGTTCGATGGGTAGTGCCACCTGATGATGGAGTCACTGACCTAAAACTGAAACGGGCAGACTGGGGTGGGAGAGCTGACACCAGAAAGCACTCTGATATCTACTCTTCTAATTACACACTAAGCCCTAATGAGAAAAGGAAGGACCAGCAAACCCAGTTTTAGCCAAGAGTTTGCAGTCAACTTGAAAAATACTCAATAAAAAGGGACTATGGGGAAATTTAAGCATCATAACTCTAATTTCCTGACCGGGGACGAGGCACTTGGAGTCTGCTCTCCCATCCACTTGTACCGAAGGGAACCTTACAAAGAGCAAAGGATTTCCACAGGGCTTCCTCCTCCACTTTATTCTGCCAGCAAAAGGGGCAGCAGCACCGCCTTGTGCCTTCGAGGAGGAATTTCACTACCAAAACGTGCTGGGACTTGCACTGGACATGCAGGTACATCCCCGTGTCTTCCAGTGACTGGTAAATCCTCTAACAAATTGAGCAAGCGCCGCAGGAATAGTAATGGACTTTTTAAAGCAATTTAGTCATAGCAATAAAGCCACGTGTCGTTTCTACTGCAAATCCGATACAGATGGATATTCCAAAGCACATTAAAGACACGGCCAGCGTGTCGTTGCCCATTTTACGAATGGGAAAGGGACAGTCATCATCACTTGGTATCCCAGAAAAAAAGCAAGGAATCAAAACTCCTCACTAAGTGCTCAGCTAGAAAAAAAAAAAAGAAAAGAAAGCTAAAATGATGTAGATCAAGGGTATTTGAATGTTGGCATACGAACCACTTTGGGGCCCTTCCTTCCCAATCTCTAATTGCAATCCATCTCTGGCAACTACACCAGTTATTTAAGAACAATGAAGTTTTTCAGCTGACTTTTAATGCAATTTGAACCTGGCTGATGGCCAATAATGTAACACTTGATCCTGTAGCACAGCTGCAGGCAGAGTTATATCTGGATGAGTTTTGCCAGCTTAAACAATTGCCAAAAAAACAAGTTTCAGAGCAATGCTCACAGGCTGCAAATCACCAAACATGATTCTGACCGGGCGTTTTCAACGTGCACCCAAAACTTGTCCTGAGTGATTGAAAACCCTCGTCCCAGCTCCTAAAAAGATCAAGGAAAAATAACGGAGTAAAACATGGAGAAAATATGGTTTTCAGGGGCCACTTTGCATAAGTGCAGATGACCCAGGGAATAGATTTAGGTAGAAGACAGCCTTGCTCAACCAACCTGCCTCGGTGCTGACTCACCGTGTCCTTGGGCAAGTCATTTCAGCTCTCTGCTCACCAGCGTGCAGGTTTCCCACCAGTTACACCTAAATGATCTTCCCAGGGCTCAAGTTGGAACTTGGGTAGGATTTAGTTATAAAGGTAGAAAGGAACTTTTGGAATTTCCCTACGATATGCTCTTCTACCTCTTGAGGACTTTAACTACAGCACCTACCGTTGTGCAGCCTCAAATCGTGATTAGGACTCCGATGCACAAGGATAATTTATACAGGAATTAAAAACAACTGCATTGCGTTCAGAATTTTAATCCTAGTTCTCTAAGATTAGGAACCAAGTTTGATCCTTCTTCTTAAATGATTTTTCTTCTCTTTCTACCTTCCCTCTCCTAGAAAACCTTCTGTGCTCAAATGTTAAGAATGAATGGATTGAACAAATGAACAAACAGTTGCTAAATTTACTAATCTGGCAATTCTGCCATGAGCAGCACGTGGACAGGCTGCTGCATCTACACAGAGCCCTTGGTTTAACAACGCTCCACAGAGCTGTTATATCTTAGATATATGACCAGAGTTTAAACCTGAGTCTAACTAAAAGAAGATAAACCATTTGATGAGTACAATTCTCTCCGTACGGTCACACCCACCAGTTTTGCATAACTTCATTTTTACAAACCAAGGTCAAACTGTACAAAGCTTATCAAAATTAAAAGACTTTATAAATAGCCCTTTCGGGAAAGTTGTGTAGTTTCCCCACGTGGGTGCTCTACATCAGGGCTACAAAAATCACATTATACCACACTCAAAACAGAGACGCATAACTCTGAGTCAAAAGCTAAGAAGCAGCTCTCTGAGGACAGGAAAAGTAGGTTTTTAAGAAACCACCAGAGGATGGAAGCCAGGAGGGACAGCTCATTAGTAAAAGGCAGGCAAACGCATTGCAATGGTGAGGGACTGTGATGTGAGCCTTCATATTGGCTCTGGTACATCCCCAGTACATGCCAGCAAAAGGTCCCCCATGTCGTGGCCCCGGATAAAACAAACAAATTCAAAATTTTTTGTTTGCTTTCCCTATAAAATGCCTTTAATAGAGGCCTGACTGAGAGCAAAACCAATCTACCAAGATCAAACAAACCTGAGCACGGTCATGGATGGCAACATGTCCTCCGTCTCCCACTGATTTTTGGGGGAGAAGGGGAAGAAGAGGGAGTTGTCAACCTCAGCAAGGAGACTATCAGCAGCCCAAAGGATTGGGCCTCAGCTAGGCTTTAAAGACAAAGAATGGAAACTCTGCTAAGTTTCCAACATCTGATTGAGCAAAGCATGAACCTACCTGTTTCACCCTGTCCATGGCAATCATTCAGTTCAGCCAGAAGCTGGTTGAAGTCATCCTGATGAGCAATCCAGTTGTCCTGTAAATATCACCCACGTCAATACGAGGCAAAAGTCTTCAGAACTAACAGAAGTTTGGCTAAAACAGATATTACGACTCTGAACTCTAAGAAGTAACTTAATTGTATGTACTCAATCCTTGGTGGTGGGAGGGACCCTCAGAAGCTGCGCAGGTGACAACGCTAACAGCTCGCTACAGTCACTCCAAAGTGCAAAAACGATAAGGGTTGTGTTTCTAAGCCCTCAAATAATACTGAGCTGCTCTTGGCTCTGCGTCTCCCCTGTCTGTGCAAGATGTTTTCAAAAGCAGGCAGGAAATACTAGTGTGATTTTTTCCAGCAACAAAGTTACTTAACATGTTAATTATGAGACAAGCACCTTTAGAATCATGTTCTGCTCTGCCTGTGTATCTGAACTCCAGTCAGAAAGGTGACTGTATCAGGGAGAGCAACAGAAGGCACAGGGAGAAAGCAAGCATTTCAGTGATTTGCTTGGAAGCAAAAAAAAAAATAATCTCTGAACAGCCTGCTCCCAGAATTCACTGCAACCTTTCCTAGCAGGTACTTGCTCCTAAAACATCCAACAAAGCTGAACTGAACTCCAGGTCAAGAGTTTCTGCAGAGAGGTTCATGTAGGCACATGCTGCCACCAGATGTGACGACAGATTTCACTTACGTCCTGCCACAAAGACTGTGCTTTAGCTGAAATGGGGCCATTTCCTTACCAGGGTCTAATGCTCACCTCGTAATTGATGGCTGCTCCCAACCCCAGCGTGTTGTTTTTCACCTGAACCTTGATGTGTTCTGTATTTCCTTGTTCCTGAGCCCCAAGACCCTAAGGAGGATTTAAGGGTGAAAACGTAAGGATTTTACAGCAGTGACTAAGCAACTAGAGCTTTGCTCCTGTAAGACAGTTTGCAACGAAACACATCAAGAAACCACAACTTACTATTTATTCACTTTCCTGTAACTGAATTCAGTCGTTGGCATTAGCACACATGAGATTTTTTTTTTTTTTTTAAATTTACTACTTAAGCCTCCAGCAAAGTATTATGAACACTAAATTAGCAACAACATTAAGTAGTTGGGTGATTAATCAGGAAGCCACCTGACATTCCTAGGCAAGTCCAAAGTGTTTGCAATTTTAAAACAAGACACTACATAAAAAGAACATGCCTCTCACCAAAAATACCTCCGTCATGGGGAAGGCAGCTACAGCTGTAACACAGATGCCACGTGGAACGTAAAATACAGAACAAAGTTATATGGGGGGGAAGCAGGAGGGAAAGGGTCATGCTGGAGCTAGCAGGACATTAAGAATTTCTTCCACCTCATTCACACTAATAAGCTGATGAAAAGGAGCAAAAAAATATTGGGTTTGCCTGTCCTAAAAAACATAATCATTCAAATCTGGGAAGCAATCTTTAGGTCCAGTATTATCTTTCTTAATTGTACAAGGTGGGGGGAGTGGAGAAAAGACAAAGCTTTAAAAAGGTTTAAAACAAAGGTTTAAAACTTCATTCCTGGTATCTACCTACTTTTTCCTTAATTGGTCCCCAGTAATATATCATTGACTCAGTGTATGGCTATAGGAAACATGGATGTGGTGGAGAGAAGCCCTGTGGATAGATCTTGGCGATATCTAATTGAAGCGATGAGGCACGTTGGAAAAAGGCTGTTGCAATCATGAATCCAGTAGAGTTTATTTGGTCAGTGCGGTGGGAAATTTACCTTGAAACTTCTGTTAACCAAAAAGTCTAGAAGGAAGCAGGACACTCGGCTACATATCCTGCCGTGACCCAATTCCAGAACAACTAATAACAGGACTAGTGTAAGCAGCTTAATTTCACTGCACAGATGGGCTTTTGCCCATTAATTTAACCATGTTAAGGTTCCATTTGTCTGAGCTTGTAGTAGAATGGAGAGAAATCCTTCTCTTCTTGTAAAGGAAGGTCCAGCAGCTCAAGTAGGAAACATTGTTGTGAAGAAGATGGGTGGGAGGGGGTGACAGATAGAAAACAACCGGAGGCATCCCTTTCACACCCTGACACAAACAGTATCTACAGTCAGAGGAGCCCGCTGCCTGAAAAACAATCAGAACACTTAACAGCACTTTTTTCTACCTGGTTTACATAGCTATTTTAATCTTACACACATAAAACACCTGTGCATACTAATTACATAAAAAAACAGCTCTCAAGCTCCATACTTTTAAGTCTGGTCTAAAGCCTAGTGAAATCAATGCCAGTTCTTTGACTTCAGCTGCCTGTGAATCAGGTACCGCTGCTTCTTTGTGAAATTAGAGGCACTCAGAAGCCAGATTTATATGTGCTAACCGTAAGCCAACTGATGCAAAAGTAAACTATACTAAGAAATCCAAGAGCAGGCTTATTTTTCTAAGTTTTAATGCATTCACAGAGTTGAGAATGATCCTAATTTCATTCCTCTTAAAAAAAGGCTGAGAGAGGAAATCTAGGAGAAGAATTAAATAAATATCGTGGGGGGGGGGATTGCGTGCATTCATTTCATTAAACACGCTGACATGCAGGCCCAAATCTCAGCTTTGCTGAGGCACCTTCGTGGAAGTTAAACTGCTTTTGAGGGGCAGCTGAGAAGTCTGCAGCCATCTGCACTGACCTAGAGATTATTCTTAGCGCCAGAAACCAGCCACCGAACCCCACAGGTACTGGCTGGAGCTGGGAAGAAACACAGCTCACATAACGCTGCATTTTGGCCATTCAAGGAACAGATCAGAAATAGCCTTTAAAAACAGATGAAAGATTAAAGCAGGTGCTGGAGTTGTTTTAAACAGTATCAAAAGCCAGGGAGAGAACTGAGGGTATAAAAGCAACTTAAAGCCTTTAACCATCACCTGATTTAACGTGCTCCTGCTCTCACTTGGGGACGTTACCTTGTCAAAGAGAGGGGAGAAAAACTGCAAAGCAGGACAAGCACAAGCGAGTACCTTTGTAACAAACTGTAAAAATCTAACACTGCTCAAATTCTCTGCACACTTAAGAGAATAAATCAAATAGAAAGAACACAGTTGTTTTAAACACTGACATCAAGAGTCCCCCCAGCAGTATTCCACCCTTCAACTAGACATCCCTCCTTTAGATCATACCTTTCCTTTGGACCAGCCCATCTTTTCCAGCATCTTCTGGCCAAATTTAGAGTCATCTTTACTCCAAGCGCTATTTCGTGGATCCACAGACCACTTCTGCCTTCTACGGGCTACAGCAGGAAGGAAAAAATTCAAACAGGCTCTATTTACATTTCCACAGTGTTCTTACTGTTTAAATAATTAAAAAAAAAAACCCAGAACTTATGCCAGACTAAACACCTTTGGGGGTTTAATTTATTAAACCTTATATTGCAAAAAAAGGCCAGTGAAAATGTTAATTATTAATGTGAAGAACGCCAAAGTAAAATTGCAACGGAAGTTGTCATCCCTAAGGATGGGCTGCAATTCAGGGAAAGCTTTAAGGATTACCATTTAGGTGTACAGGCCTAAATTCCATATTTATTCCAACTTTGTTTTACATCTGGCTTCAACATGAAATCTACAGGGGATAAGACTTCAGTGCTGGCTTTCCCAGCTCTGGACAATATCCACTGGCCAGTCTTCCTTTTAACCAGAACATAGAAGTTATAGCATTTGCCTTCATAATAAAAGCCAAATCAAAACTAAAACGTAAACGACCAGAGAAAACTGAATTACAGAACACAAAAAAGTGGGATTTCAGCTTTTGGATTTGCTGCAAAATGGTATATTCGGAAACTGAAAAGTCACCAGAAATCAGTGCAGGTGTTAAGAGAGCAAACTGAGAATCCATGTTGCTTTTTCCTACGCAAACTACTAAAGAAACTACAGTTCCCCAGACCCACATACGTGCGCCTGCCTCTACCGTCAAGAATAGCTTTACTGAAATAAAAGAAGAAAAGTTAACAGTTAACCAGTCTTTTTAAGCGTATACCTAAACATACACAGGAAGACAACCTAAATAAACAAGACAAAGAATGGGAGACAGGAACATTACAAACTTCATTAAACGCGATGGGAAATGGTGGATCAAAAACTGACTGATTAACACCAAGTCAGCGAGAAGCCAAGTCCACCGAGGCACTTTTCAACATACTGAGGAAGTCATCTTTCCCTAAAACGCAACACTTCAGGTTTGGCCCAGAGTGACAGAATATTACAGGAATGTTCGATTCATTTTTTTGCCCAGTTTGGTTCATTTTTTGCCCTTCCTTTCGTTCTTAAAGAAGAACTAAAACCATCAGAATGCATGATGGTGGCTTTTTTTTTCTAAAACATACTTCCTAAGCTTTGAAGCTGAAAATAGATGCTGCGTGGCCGCCCCACAAGAAGTAATAGTCTGATAAAGAGTTTCATAAAACCCCAAGCAGTCCATAAAATGTTTTACAGCAGGCTAACTGACCGAGTGCTGCGAGTAGAATCCGCACAGCACTTGCTTGGTTCACTTCTCTACAGGAAAACAACTTATTTCCAACAGGCAGCCTTCAAGAATTATCTACTACAAGCCCTGCCTGCGCTGCCAAAAAGATGGTGGTAAATTGTCACTGTGGGCTGTGATTTTGAACATCCCCCAAAAATTAGGGTTCCCTGCTGCCCCACGGAGAATAAAACCTCTGGCTTCCTTAGTGAAGTGGCTCACTATCTGGGATAATTAACATGCTGTGTCATCTTCCCTCACCCAAGATACAAATGATCTCTAAGGACCCAGGTTTCCAGTGGTTTGTGGAGGGAATGAAGTAAAAAGCTGTCGAGATGGCAGCAAAAGAGAACTCCTGTAAAAACATGGAACACCTTGGCTGTTGCTTTTGGCCTTAACTGACAGCAAAACAAAAACATAAAGGACAATAAAAAGCAACAGTTTTATAGAGGTTACGCTGCCCAGCTGAGCACAGCCATCCTTTTCAATCATATTTCTTAATTTATCCTTTTGTTTAAAATCTCTCGATTAACATCAACTTCCCCTCACTCGGTCATCTGTTCAATGCCTTTATTTAAAATCTAACTATAACAACATTTTAAGTACGCCTGTATTCTGTCATGCTGTCCTTAACTAGTTCCCCAGGTGGTGACTTTGCAAATCCCCAAAAATTACATTCAATGCAATTCTTACAGCCGTAAAGCCACCCTACGTACCTAAGGATTTGTGTTACACAGCAGAGGTAATCCATGTTAACTGAGCGTGGGAATTAAAATTAACTTCCAAATTGAGTTGTTTGATGTAGTTCAGCTAATCCACTTCAAAAGTTAATTTCTATTAATTTTCCTGAATATCTCTTCCTAGAGAAGCCCTAAGATGTTTTACTCCCAGGAGGACCCTGATAACAAAACACAAAGGTACCTAATAGAGATTTCTCAAGGTTGAAATTTTAAGAAACGTGCCCTTTCCCAGTGCTTTTAATCCAAGTATTTCAAACCTTTTAACTACCATTATGGGATTAATCCTCACATTTCTGCCAGGTTAACACACTCTTATTTTCAAATATGGTAAACTAGACACAGGAAAGTAAAGCTACTTGCTTACACCTTTGTCTCATGTCTTATTGTCATCATTGTTATTAAGATGTCTTATTTAAGACAGCCAGGAACAACTTCATGCCACATACAACAACCATAAAATCATCTCTCCTCTCAAATTGTTGACTAAACAGTCTTTGTTTGATCAGAAATGTTTGTTCACCAATGTCTTAAAGGCAAGAAAGGAACAGCATACTCTCTTCCAGCTAAAAAAATCAGCTGGGAAGTTAACACCAATCTTCTGAGCTGCTCATAAAATGATGCTAGAAATAATAATGCAACTCTGGGCAAGCAGCACCATCCAGTGGAGAAAAGCAGCATTTCTTTAAATCCTTCTTCACTCAGATACCCTATGATTTGAAAAAGATCAATTACTAAACCCTTTTACCAAGACAAATTCTCGGCCTGGAGCATGTGTTGTAACTATTCTTTCTGAAAGTTCCCTAGCAGCTCCCATCCAAATCCCCACTGCACGCTCATATAATAATATAAACATATAATAATAAACAGGTTAAATTCTTCCGTAGAACAGAAAAAAATATACTGCCCCCAGAAGGGATTTAATTTTTAATCCAAGCTATGAAAGACATCATTAACATTTATATTTTTTTCCTGATAAGCACCAATAACACAGACAGTTAATCAAAGTTTAATAGAAGTTAAAGAGTTATAAGTGGGGAAAAGAAAAAAAGCTAGCACTTTGGCCATTTCTGCAATTGATAGTTATTTAAAATTCACACTACACAAGCATAGAATGATCAAGTTTGTCTTCCTCAGTTTAGTTCACAGCACCACAAAAGTTGGAAGGACCTCTAAAGCTCATCTACTTCAAACCCCTTCTTAAGCAGGTTGTCCAGCACCGAGTCCAGTTTGGTTCTGAGTATCTCCACAGACTGATGCTCCACAGCCTCCCTGAGCAATTTGTTCCAGTGTTTGGCCACCCTCACAGTGAAAAAAAAGATGGAATTTCTTGTGTTGCAGTTTGCACTCTTATGCACTTCTTGTCCTGTCACTGAGTACGGCTGAGAAGTCATTTTGAGTCTCTGAAATGCATGTGCTTTCACAGCTGTAGTAAAACCAATTCCCACCCCCAAGTCTATTTTTGAATAAATATTATTAAGAGCATCAGAACTTGATCTGGAACTGCAAACAAAAATGCACATGTGTAACATGGCCTCACAATTACAACTGCAGCTGAAGGTGATGATTAAAGACATACAACCCCACAGAGGTGGCTCCCAGCAACCAGATTAGTGTTTTAAGGCACCTGATTTTAGAATTCACTACATACAGAAGCTACATTAACACACTGGCCCAGGTTGCCCAGAGAGGTGGGAGATGCTCCATCCCTGGAAACATTCCAGGTCAGGCTGGATGGGGCTGTGAGCAACCTGGTTTAGTTGAAGATGTCCCTGCCCATGGAGGTTGGTTGGACTAGATGGACTTTAAAGGTACCTTCCAGCCTGAACCTTTCTATGATTCTATAGTTATAGCATCATAGAATGGTTAGATTGGGAGGGACCTTAAAGATCATTGAGTTCCACTCCCCTGCCCTGCGCAGGGACACCTCCCACCAGACCAGGTTGCTCCAAGCCCCGTCCAACCTGGCCTTGAACCCCTCCAGGGATAGGGCAGCCACAGCTTCTCTGGGCAACCTGGGCCAGGGTCTTACCACCCTCACAGCAAAGAGTTTCTTTCTAGTATCTAATCTAAAAAGATTATGGAAATTTACAGTGTCCAACTAAAATAATTAACGAATTCTAAAAAAAAAAAAAAAGGTACCAACAAAGTTTACATCTAAAATAATTAGAATATTATATATGTAAAGGCAATTCTGTTTTCCTCAGTTCACACTTGTATTTTCCACTGGAAACCATATATCCTAATCAGTCATTATATTTAGGTCCATCTTTCCTGCAGTCAAACAAACAAATTCGTAGACCCTGACACCAGCAAGCTTACCGAAACCACCTAAGGAAATTAACGATAATCATACACAAACATACTAGTCCTGTTACACAGAAATCTACATTTGAGAAGTTTAGTGTTTCATATACGTCTTTACATTTACTAGCAGAGGCTACTTTACAGAAATGCATTTTTAACTTGGAAGAGAAGGCAGCAAAAGTTTTTAGTTCCCACTTTGGCCAGCCCTGAGAGAGTTCTGTTTCCTGAACTGAAGAGCTTTACCCGGGAAAGAGTTACCAGTCAGGATATTCATCAAATGTTTTAATCAATTCTTTTAGACATGGGGAGCCCAAGTCCTTGCTCACTTCAGAGGTAAGAGTGAAGCTCTGTTTGATTCCAATAACAGGAAAAGCTTAACCAAAATTATCAGGTTGCATATAATAAAACCTTCAAAAATTATTCAGTCAGCAATACCCTTATACAAAAAGCCTAAGACTTCCACATGGCCTTACCCCGAGTTCTCCCCAGGAGTTCAGTGGATTTACTTGCCTTTTCTAAAGGACCTGCCTAAAATCCTTTCCATCCCACTACCACTTTTCCCAACACAGAATTTAGCCGATCTCGAAGCTCTCTGGACAGAGAAGAGGGCGAGCTAAGCTCAACTACCAACCCTGGGGGCGACTAAAAGACCAATGCCTTCATACACACGGCTCCCCTGAGTCCCGCGTGGCTGCCACACAGCCCCGGCACCCCCGAACCGCCCCTGCCCCAAGGCTTCGCGGTCTCTACTCTCTAACTCACGGCCGCAGAGATGAAAGGCAGTGAAAGGAAATGTCGTTCCTAAAGGCGTCTGCGAGACACCTCCGCCAATCTTGTGCGTGTCCCCCCGCCCTGGGAAGTGACAGAGCCCCGCAAGCCCCTTCCCCCCCGCCCGCGGGGACCCGCCACCGTCCTGCCCGCCACCTTCGGGAGGGACAGCGCGGCCTCCGCCCCATCAGCGAAGGCGGCAGAGAGAGCCTGGGGTTTCCCCCTAGAATAGCGGCTCTTCCCCGACACCCTCCAGCTCTCAAGGGGTCTCCCCGAGCCCCGCCATCGCGGTTCCCGCCCCCTGCAGGGAGCAGCACTCACGCTCCGCCAGCATCGCCATCTTGGGGGGCCTCCCTCCTTCCGCGGCGCGTGGCGACGAGCCTCCGCCGCGCTCCTATCCCTGAAGGGGGGACTTTTGTCACCTCAGGCGCAAAAAAAGGCGGCGAGAGAAATGCCTGATTGAAAAGTCTCGAAGCAGGCGAGCGCAACGGTCACCCTAGCGGAAGTAGAGAGTGTAAACCTGCTAAAATTCTTCTGAAGATCTCAAAAGACGTGTTGGGTTGTATATGGGCTATTCTAGCGCGTTTGCCGGCGGATATTGGACAGGCACTTCTGCGGGCAGCCGGGCGGGGGGGGGGGGGGAGCTGCAGGGGCCGCTCTTTCCTCAGGGGGCGCGGGTCGCTGCCGGGGGTGCGCGGTGGCTCCTGCCGGGTGGTTCAGGGGTGCCTCGGGGCTGCTAACGCTTTTAAAGCCGCTCCGAGCGGGTGGCGGGGACCCTCAGTGTGTTTAACCGTCCCCACAGTCGGAGCTCGGGGCGTTTTACGGTCTCCACAGGCGGAGCCCGTTGTGAGGGGGCGCTTCCGGGGGACTGGGATGAGAGGCCTCGGGGTGCGTGGCTTAAAATAAAGGGGTTATCCTGTCGTTTGCCCTTACTGAGTCAATACCTCTCTGTTTCCGTTTTGTGGCGTTGTGCTGAATTGCACACCTTCAGTGTCTGCTGGTTCCCAGCTTGGAATCGCCCACAAGTGTCGTAAGTGTACTCTATACCTTTAGTCAAGTCGTTAATGGCAGTAATGAGGCCCGCCAGGATCGGAACAGATTGCCCGCAACTCTTTCTCTGTCCATCCCTCCACTTGGATGACAGCTGGATTACAGCTCCCCCAGTTCAGCTTTTCAAACCTGCTTTGCTTCTGTGCTTTTTGGTTTAGATTGTGTGTCCCTATTTGCTTATAAGAATGCTGTGCTAAGGACTTTATAGACAAAAAAACCAGAAATGATAACCGTGTCTTTGCCTCTCTGAGACCCATTCTGTCAGCAAAGTTAGATTGATAATGACGGAGCTTGTTTTTGGCAAGTGTATAAACTTACAAATAGCTTGTTGATTTTTTTTTTTAATAGTTTATATTCAGTTCCTCTTAAACTGGCTGCTCTGGCTGCCCCACTTCCTCCTTTAAAGAAAGACATCAAGTTGGTCCTTTCTTAGTCTTTTAAGCCCACATCCAGCCATCAGAAGTTCTCTACAGTGTGCGTTCTCACCAGACTTTTGGGCTTCCTCCTCCACAACTGTATTTCAGAATTCTTTGGTAGTGTCATCCATGCCTTATGCGTCCGAATGATCACTTTCGTGAGCTGTTTCACACCAACCAAATTCTGCTTCCATTTTTTGATTCTGGAGAGGGGTGAAGTCTTCCAGCTGAGAACTGAGTGTAATATTTTATTGCTCCAATAGGTAGCAGCATTCCACGTGTTTGAGTTCAGCTTCGCTGTGCTATAAAGACATCACTGAAGGGGAAAGATTGGAAGTCATTTCGGTTAAAGGATGCCTGGAGGTTGAGGTTTGCTTCTTAAGGTCGAGATTTGCTTCTTGTTTGTTTTTGAAACTTAATATTCGACTGCGTCAGAGCACTTCTACTTCCAAAGCCGTCTTAGGTCCCTGCTTGCGAAGAATCACAGCTCGGAACACAAATGAGATCATCCCTGCTTTAATTATTGCTGACTTTGTTTGCTTATCAGTAGGCTTGAGGTCAAGGGCCAAATTGTTCTACGCAGATGTAGACACAGTTCTTGCAAATTAGTAGCGTGAGGTGCTGATCCTAAAAACATTTAAGTACATGAATATGCACAGGGACAGTGAAATTGGGTAATACAAAAGGGGAAGGTTCCATCCAGGGGCAATTATTGCATTTCACAATTACATACCTGAGTAAAAGCTGGTGTCACAGGAAAGAAAAATATATGTATGCGTATATGTATATATATTTTCTTCCAAGAGAAAGAACAGCTGGTGTGGGTGATTATAGCCCTCTAAGAAAATATCCTGAAATCCTATTTCCAGTGCGCTTGGAGTGGTTGAGATGTAGCTCTTCCCTGAAAAATAAAGCGATAAAGATGCCTGGTGGGCATTACGTTCCGAGTTCTCCAGCGATTCCTCCCCAGGGTCTTGCTTGAAAAGAAGTGTTTTCCGACAGCCAGCACAGCAGAGATCACTTAGGGCTCAGGGATCTGAGCAGGGTGTTTTCCTCCTGGCGCTTCCTTATCGATCGCACAATGGCTGCAGCCTGTGCTGTGCTGTCATGGTGTCAGCTCCAGAGTCCCCACGGGCTTTGGGGAATCCCTTTGATGCCGCTCGCAGGTTGAAGTGTCTGGGTCTTAGGGAGAAGATCCGCCTGGGATGAAGAGAGCCAACGATACAGAGAAACTCAAAGGGCAGATGAACAGAGGAGGGTTGTAAGAGCATCTGAGCCTATTACACACCTCGCTGGCCCCATTCCACCCAGAGGAGACCCATGGAAGGAAGGAGGGAGAGACATTTCCCAGCTAACGAGTAGCTCCTACACCCTGGAGAAGGGCATCCATGAGTACCAGCCATGGGCTAACGCCACAAAGAGCTCTACACCAGTCTCTTGCCACCTGAGAACCCTGGGGATGGGATCTGTGAAGGTATTATAACCCCCTAATGCGAGATGGCTCCAAGAAATGCCTAGATCTGAATGTGTCGCCCCCAAGTTCAAATGGAGAAGAACCAGCATGGGTCAAAACACCCATTTTTCTCTCACTATGCCCCATTCGAATGCCCGATGAACTAGAGAGATGTGAAGAGGAAGAGGAGAGGCAGCTGGGAAAAGAAAACAGGAAAAGCGGGGGGAAAAAATGGAGGAGAAAAGCAAGTAAAGAGATAGAATGTGAGTCCTGGCTGTGCAACAGGTCATTTGTGAGGCAAATCAGCCTCTGTTGTGTGATAATGGCCTGAAGCCAGACTGGAAATGCTTATTGAGCGAGTCCTGGGAGAGGTGTGATGGAAGCGCTGGGGACAAGGACTGCCCGGAGACCTTAAAACGAAAAGACAGGTTTGATTTAGGACGATGATTCGAGAGAACACACGGATTAGAGGTGAGCTCTGGAATAAAGCTGCATTAGCGGAGCGGAGAAGCCGCCCATCACGCGCCAGGCGGGGAGCAAGAGATTAACGATGTCTGACCCACGGAGCAAAAGATGTCAGAACGAGCGCCCGCAGCCAGGAGACACGGGGTTCAAAGAACAGCTACTGGGGCAGGCGAGGAGCAGGGAACAGGCTCAAGGCAAAGGGGGTGATGTTCCTAGAAATGCGGCCAGTGAAGAGCAGCAGCGTGCAGTGCCTGGCAGGGAACGCTGGAGGGAGCGTGGGCAAAAGAGGCAGCAGACAGAAATCCAGATGATTTTCCTTCCATTCCGTGAGCTCAGTGTGTTTTTTATTATTATTGCTATTGTTGTTGTTATTTCGTCAGCCAGGGCTTCATGGGCTGTGAGACTGAAGTCCTGTTCTAAGCAGTTTTTTATCCAAACAGAGAAAAGAGGTAGGGAGCAGATCATAGAATCATAGAATGGTTTGGGTTGGAAGGGACCTTAAAGATCATCCAGTTCCAACCCCCTGCCATGGGCAGGGACACCTCCCACCAGACCAGGTTGCTCAAAGCCCCCTCCAACCTGGCCTTGAACCCCTCCAGGGATGGGGCAGCCACAGCTTCTCTGGGCAACCTGGGCCAGGCTCTCACCACCCTCACAGCAAAGTTCTTCCTATTGTCTCATCTAAATCTCCCGTCTTTCAGTGTAAAACTGTTTCTCCTCATCCTATGGCTCCCCTCCCTCATAAGAGTCCCTCCCGAGCTTTCCTGGAGCCCCTTGAGGGACTGGAAGGGGCTCAAAGATCTCCCCAGAGCCTTCTTTTCTCCAGGCTGAACCCCCCCAACTCTCTCAGCCTGTCCTCCCAGCAGAGGGGCTCCAGCCCTCCCAGCATCTCCGTGGCCTCCTCTGGCCCCGCTCCAGCAGCTCCATGTCTCTCCTGTGCTGAGGCCCCAGAGCTGGAGGCAGCACTGGGGGGGGTCTCCCCAGAGCGGAGCAGAGGGGCAGAATCCCCCCCCTCTCCCTGCTGGCCACGCTGCTGGGGATGCAGCCCAGGGTGCGGGGGGCTTTCTGGGCTGCCAGCGCACGTTGCTGGCTCCTGTTGAGCTTCTCATCCCCGAAGTTCTTCTCCTCAGAGCTGCTCTCCATTTATTCTTCACCCAGCCTGTATTTGTGCCTGGGATTGCCCTGACCCAGGTGCGGACCTTGCACTTGGCCTGGTTGAACTTCATGAGGTTCACAGGGGCCCACCTCTCGTCTGTCCAGGTCCCTCTGGATGGCATCCCTCCCCTCCAGCGTGTCGACCACTCCACACGGATGAAAGAGCAGCAATGGTTTGTAGAGGGGGAAACTGAGGCACGGGTGTGATGCGCAAATCAAGGAGTCAACACCTTCCATTTCTCGTGGAGATATTTAATAATAGAGTGCTAAAGGGTTGGATGCTCCTGAGTCTCTTTCAGCACCAGCCCACCTGTAGACTTAGGTTCCAGACAGCTTCCCCAAAGCATGGGTGCACAGTGTGTCTAGTTGGTGCTCTGTGAACAACCTCGGGTGGGACAGACCCTCTGCTGATGTACTGTGCACAGAAGGGCTGCAAGCAGCATGGAAGGCAGGATCGAAACTCAACTGATTACTTTGGAGTGGGGGAGTATCATAAAAAAGAAGATGAGATCTCAAGCAGTAAGGTAAGACTCTAACTGGGAAATATCATGTGTAGGGAAAGTGGGAATGACCAGAAGGCACCAACAATGGAGGGAAATAAAAAAGGAGGAAAGAACGGTGCTAAACCACAACTATTGAGATGAGAACCTGTAGTAAAATGCTGGTTCAAAAGCACCGTTTTCTTTCTGGACCACATTATCAGTGTCAAGAGAGGGTAATTGCTCCTTGTCTCAGAGGTGGACAAGCCACAGCTGTTACACCATGCCCTTATCTGGCCACTGCAGTTAAGGAAATTCAGGATGAACCAGGTATGGAGCAGAGAAGAGGGCAAGGGGTACAACCGTTAGATGATTGGAAAAGAAAGTCTGAGGAAGGGGGGTTGGAACTTGATGATCTTTAAAGTCCCTTCTAACCCAAAGCATTCTATGATTCTATGAAGAGCTTGGAGGAACTGGACTTCTTTTGTCCAGAAATGAAAAGCATAGAGGAAGTCCAGTGTAGGCTGCTAAGGATGAGGGCAAGTAGTTGGTTTCCTTGTCCACTGACACCTGGACAGACAGAAATCAACATAATTTAGCATTTTGGAGGATACACTGGGTACCAGAACACCTGGGACTGGCTAAAGGGTGGTGGGATTGTCTTTTTTTCTCACAGATGGGCTGTTTGACCTGGCCACAGAATGGAAAGAGGAGCTAAGTGACTTCCTCCAGTTCACCCCTTTCCCCACGTCTATCACTTCATGAATCAATTTAGAATTCACTCTCAGAGCTCATCTTTCCTCAGGTCCGATGCAATGTCTTAACCACAAAACCAACCCTGTGCTATTTACTCTTCCGTAAAGTGCAGTTTACTCTTCTGCAAATTAAAGTGCCCCATTTAATCCTACGAAGCACTCCCTTGCTTTGTTGCAAATGAGATGGGGAAGGAAAAAAAAAGGGATTTCCTGCAGATGCTCGTTCAGATTTTAAAATTAATTCCCTTCCACCATCGTTGTGTTCATTCTCTGAGAAGCAGCAAATTTCATTTGCACGAGACATTTGTTGCCAGCCAGGTCCAAGAGTTACTCACCACATACACGAGATAAGAAGCAAATGATATTTTTGTAGATAGGAGAACGGCTTCTCTGGTCAGGCAGCTAGAAAAGGAGTAGGTGAGCAGCACATAAGCAACTCCAGTGGCTCAGCTCAACAGGACCCACAAAAATATAATTATATATATGTATCTTATATGTATATATATGAAACTGCTGAAATAAAAAAGCATTCCTGCCCCAGATATCAAATACTTACGGATTTGCAAGTGATTGGAAGGAAAATTCTTCACTTTCCATGAGGAGGAGAAAATGCCAGGCCCAGTGGAGTGTGTTTGATATATTATTCATAAGAAATTACATGCCGAGAACTTGTCAAAATCCAGCAAACAGGGGTCAGCACTGAAAAAACCCCACAAATACATCTGCAACAGTTTTTAAACTGTTTTAATGCATCCAGTTTATGGCCCTTTTTATTCATTAGACCTGGTTGTCTGGGAAGTTCTCATGGCAGGATCGAGGTTACTTCTGAAGATTTCAGAGCCAGCGCTGCTCCCAGTCTCAGCAGGGTTCAGCTTTGTAAACACAGCAAATTAGATTTAGGGCTTTTGAACAGAAAGAAAGAGGGAAACCCACAAGGACATTGCTCACTTTTCAAAGTGTAGCTGCGCTTTCAAGCCTGACCCAGTACTGTCATTTCCGGGCTGTCTGAGCAACCACTGGAAAATAAAAGAGTACTAAAAATAGCCAACACGGGCTCATTAGCTCTTTAATTACACATTGGTTTTCCTTTCTCTCATCTACACTCGCGACTGTGTCCTGTGATCTCACCACTGACATTGACTGGGGAATGCCAGGAGCTGCCGTGGTCTGGTGGACACCACTACGATTCATCCATCTTCCTATCCCTCCCTTTTCCACAGATTGCAAAAATGGGATTCCCCCATGAAGCCCATGGTAAGATGAGCATCAAGAAATGGAAAACGCAGGGAATATAGGGTGGGAAGTGCCAGTAATAGCCTCTGAGGTGCTCAGAACCTGTCCTGGGACATGAAATCCAGGTGCGTCTTCAATAGGAGGAATGTGTTAAAGAAGGAACCATGAGTCCACCTAAACAGACATCCACGAAGCTTCGGTTACAGCAGTGTCCACGTTCCCAGGGACAACTAGATTTAAACCCTTTTCAACAGGTGTGGCTGCATAACACGTTCTTAACATAATCCAAGTTGGAAGACCTGGACCATGGGATTGTCTACACAGAGGTGACCCTCCAGACCGGGCAAGGCAGAAGATGTGTATAGGGTTACCAACTGCACCAGTCCTATTACACTTATCAGGGCTCAGGCTCTGGGAAGCTTTTTTCCACACTGGTCAATTGTCAGCATGGTCCTTCCTTCCTGTGGAACCAAAGACTGGGCAATTCTCCAGAAAATTCACATTGAAAACCTGGTCTAGGCGGAGGCAACTGCTACCTACCTGGTGCTAGAACGTGGCAGAAGTCCGCTCTGCGGGCAGATGAGCAACAGCACAAAAAAAGGTCAGGTTAGAGACTGAACTGAAGTTCTCCTCTCCAGAAGTTGTCTGTCAGTAGCAAGCCGGGGAAAAGTACTAAGGAAAGTGTTAAAAGAGAACTTGGCAGGTTGATGAAAGGGAATGGGGAGCCTCTTTTGTGAGAGGGATGTCCCAGGATGGGGATTAGGAGGAAATACAGCTATGTAAAGCAATTTCTTTACTTGTTTTTTCCCCGCCCTTCTAGGTGATAGATGGTCTTTCCAGGATTGCTGCTCGGCTCTGGCCCTGGTGTGGGTTAAAACCCCTTGGCACTTATTTCTGCCTCCCTTTTCAACTTCAAAGGTGTTCTGGCTGGTTTTTTCAGCACCTCTTCCCCTAGGGTCCCTTCACAGCTTCTCCCACTGTCCCAGCATCTCTGCAGCCTCATCTCTGTATCCTTCCCCTCTTCTCTCCCTTTTCCTCCCCATCCCAGCCTCAAAGACCACATTGCTAAAGTGTTTGCCCAGTGCTTGTGAGCCACATTTGTCATTGTAAGCAGAGAAGTGCAGGAATCTTATTGCTCCTGACACAACTGGGGAGCTGAGAGCATGGAGGGGTAAGAAGAGATCCTCTCTGCATCTCCGGGTTGATTACCCAAGCCCAAGAGAGTGGTTTGGTAGCTCCCAACCCAAACCACAACCCATGCTGCAGCACACAGGTCATTGTGCCTCCAGTCCTGTGGTCAGTGGCATGTGATTGGCTATAGCAGGAGGTAGGAAAGGAGTGGTCCGTCTCCCTTCAGATTCTTCCCAGAGCATCTGGGAAGCAGAAGGATGTTTGGTTTGAGCTATCGTTGTATATGAGACGCATCTCTTCCTACAATGTATTCTTTGATACGCAATGAAATGCTGGACCTTCACAGCTGCGTAGGGCTAGATCTGGAGTCCTCTCTGCTGCAAACTATTGACAGATGCTGCAGAATGACTTGCTCTCTTTGTATCAATGGGACTTTCTTAAGATGAAGGTGATACCTTCTGGAGAAAATCACCAAGATTTTGGGACATCACTGTACAAGATGGTCCACTTTACCCATCACTTCCCAGGGGTCAGGTGTTTGACCACAGAACTGATAACACAAAGCATTTTTATTTTTAACCGCCTGGGCAAATTTGATGAGGAACCTCCCTGGAGTCTGTCTGTTCTGAGGTTCATTCTGCTTTGAAATATGAAGGTGGTGACATTGCAGCTTCATATTCCCACTGCTGCAAAAACCCTCTCCAGAGTGAAGAGAAAAGCGGTTCCTTGAAGGGAACAGCTTCATCTTTCAGTCATGGAGAATATTATCTGCCTTTCCTGAGAATACCCAGAAGCTGCCGCCAGAGATCAGCACCCCACAGGGTCTCTGGATGGGTGTCCACCCTCCCTTGTTGTTAGTGTGCTATGCAATCCGACAAGTGGGCAAGATGTTCCTTACTGTTATGTCTCTAGCAGTAAATTAAACAACTCCTGGACAAGTTTATGAGCACGCTCCTTAGTACAGCTTTGGACCAGATCAGCTGGAAATGCCCCAAATAATCCTTGGACTTGGCTCAGGAATTAGAATAGACCATTCCCAGTAGGTGATTTGGGTGTTACCACCCTGCTCTGGAGGCTGAGGGAGTTTGGTAGCATACACCTGGCCAGATGGTGCCTTAGAACCAAGGGTGTAGTCACCATTTACCTCGTGGTCACAAGCAGGTTTGCTCTCCAAGCAATACCAACCTCCACCACCAATACAGAGGCCTCATGAGCCAGTTTCTCTCCTCACAACTGGCACGTCCTCAGTGTCCAAGGTCAAGAGTTACCCATTGCATGATAGACCTGAAGGTCTGAAGGGGGACAGCTTGCACAGCCCGCTTCATACTTGGGCTTTTTCTATGAAGTGATGGATCAAGGGGTTGACTGGGCTAAACACGTGTTTGGGTTCAGCAGGGGGTTGGGAGAGGGACTCAGTAGGAGGCACAGACTGAATGGACTCAATAGAGTCCTCAAGAGTGGACTCAAGAGTCCTCAAGAGTCCTCAATAGGAGGTACAACAGAGAACTGGAGCAGAGAAGCCAAAGCACAGCTCATTGGCAGCAACAGAGACGTGTCCCTCTGTGTGTGTGGTGGGTTTATGCACCATCTTGGACAGGGGTGTGGAGAAGCAAGAGGTGACAAGGGAGGTGACTGAAGCATATCAGAAATAGGAGTTGAATTTTGGGGGTTTGGTGGAGGAAAGAGTCAATCCTTACTTATGGATTGAGCGAGTGGGGATGAGGAGGGACAGGACAGGTATCGGGCACTCAGTCCCTGTGTGAGTAGGCTCAATGTGGGGACCACACCACTGCCAGAGGATTCAAACTGCTTCCCTTGAAGCGGCGGACATGGGAGATGTGGTGTGGTGGTGCCATCCCCTGTCTGGGGACTCCACAGGGAGGTCCCATCACCTAGAGCCAGCAGCAGATAATTAGGTTTCCAGCTGCATGGTGTTTTTCTCTAACCCTGGACCCTCCTTACCCACCAGGTCTTCTACTCTCAGGCTTCCTCACCCTGTGGTTTGACCCAGTGTCCACTGGGTTTTCCTGGACCAAACTCTTGCTGTGGTTTAAAAGAAGCTCAGGATTGCCGTGAGCTGAAATGTTGCAGGTCTGCTTTGGGTTTCGTAGGCTGTGTGTCCAGTGAGGAGTAGGAAGGAAAGAATAAAAAGAATAAAAAGACACAGCACGCTGCAAACATGTTATTAAAATGAACTGTTTATATTATCTCAGTTGAGTCAATACATTATAATGTATTAAAATGGAAAGGTACAAAATTGAAATAAATACTTTCTGATTCATGTATAAATCTTTTGTCAAGATGACATTTTGTTTGTTTTTTTCATCAGTACGTGTTTCAATAAAACATTTAAAATGACAAAGTATCATTTAAAATATGGTTCATGGAAGAAAAGGTTGAAATCAAACAACTTTTGGCTTGTTTTGGCATGAGATCTTGACACAATCTGGGTTCCCCAAAACCACGTAAATGGTGGTAAAATATAAATGCTCAAACTCATTTAAAAAAATAAACAGGCTTTACAAAACCCTCTGATCCTTGACTTAGCCACTTTTCTGTATAGTCTGCACTTACGATATATACATTCATTATTGTCCAAGGGAAGACAGCCACTGACGTTCATTTAAAGAGCTTGGTGGAGAGGCCTAACAAACATTATGCAGCTGACTACAATTAACACGGTTTAAAAAATTCCCGACAGTGCGAAAAAAAAAACAAACAACCAAAAACCAGCTCGGAAATCAAAGCGTACAAATGGGACAGGGAAGAGGCAAGTGCACAAGCCCAGATCTGATGCAAAACTCCAGGCGTTTCGGCCAGATCTAATAAAAACCAGCTTTTCTTTTTTTTTTTTTTTTTTTTTTTTTTTCGGCCAGGATCAGCCAGCTGGTCAGCTTCTTCTGCAAAGATCTGCCAGCACGCACCCAACGTAGACCTGTTTGCTGGCACGGGGTTATTCCAGGCTCCCCTGTGGCTCCCAGGGGTATTCCCGATTCGTGCTCCTGGGAAAATCACCCCTTGGGGACCTTCTGCAGAGACTCGGTTTCTCGTTGGCGGTGAAGGCGAGAGCTGCGTTAAGCAGAATATACCGGGGTGAGCCTGGACTGGGCGAGGGGGGTGATGTCTAGAGGAGAAACGGCAGCGCGGGAAGGGAGGAGGGGGAGTGTGAGTGTGGGTTTGGGACCTTTGGGAAGAGGCGGCGGGGAATTCACTCCAAGGCAGCGGGTTTTATCAGGATCGCGGAGCAGGCTTGTTCGTGTGCTTTAGTCTCAACAGTGTGCTTATTTCTTGGTCGCCGTAGCCGTGGGCTGTTCTGGTCCCTCTAACCTCTGCCATGTGCTTATCGTTCTGGGGCAATGGATGGGCTCCTTGTTGGGGCAAGGCGTGAGAGCGTGGACTTCCCTCTTGGGTAATGGTGACTTTTTTCCAAATTTCCAGGAAACTTCCAAAAAAATCAAGAAACACGCTTACATTAAAAATGATATTAAAAAGAATCTTCCTGCCAACCTCCAGATAAAACTTCTCGATGCCCGGTACTGGTCCTGCGGGTTGTATTGCTGCCAGCAAGTTAAACTGCATAAACCAAAGAGTGGATTTTCTCTCTTTGGTGGTTTTCAAGGCAGTAGAAGACTTTTTCACCTCAGAAAGGTTATGCAGCCCCATCCTGGCTCAGTTGAAGGGCAGGCAGGGCTTGAGGCGGTTCTCCTTGATGCTCTGCAGGCTGATGGGGACTAACTCCTCTTGGGTACCTGGTTCTTCCCACCCTGCGAGGGAGGATCTGCTATCACAAGAGTTTTGCAATGCTCCGAGTGTTGCTGCAGGTGCAGGGCTCCCATATCAAAGCCAATCCCATTCCAAAGAGGGCCTTGTAAAGGTTTGGGACATGTGGGATAAAGGGTCAAGGGATGTGAAGGGTATTGTTTGGGAAAACAGTTTTTCTCTCCTCCCATGCAAAAAGCCAGTGCGTTACAATTAAAACTTCTTGGAGAATGCCAGCTTCAAGCTGTTTCCTGTTGAGAAATACCAGAGCCATGGGGGAATGAAGGACGGGATTTGAGGCCCTTGGATGTCTTCTTTGACATTTTCATTCCTTTTTTTTTTTTTAATTTTTATTTCAGAACAACTTCCAATTTCAAAATGCAGGGTAATTTAAAGGAGGATGCAAACAGGAAAAGATCAAAACAATCTCCCTCCAAGATACCAAAACTGTTTTTGTTGGCATATGCATTGTTTTGCATATTTTTGTTTCATGTTTGCTGTTAGCCTTGACGTTTCCATGTGGGTTGGAAAAACAAATTCACAAAAATTCTTAAGAGATGGAACAGTTCTTTCCTATCCAACTCCCCTGTGCAGAAAACTTGATTCACCTTTGCTAAAGGTCTCCCCTTCTGTATTTTTGAGTTTGTGACTCTGTTTTCAAAGGAGAAGGAAGCAGAAGTTCTATGAGTGCTGCTTTCCAATGAGGGGGACCCACTCGAAGCTGCTCCAAGAATTTCCATGTACTGGCGTGGGTGAAAGGAGATAAATCATCCTACTGTTTTCCCTTAACCAAATTCACATGGTGCACAAGAAGGGTCTTTTTTGGGCTCCTTTTCCACCTCAGGGAGAGTGCTTTGCACCTTTTTTTTTTGTTTATTTGCTTCTTTTTTACCATTTTGTGTCCTAATCCAATCTTCTTGCAGTGTTCAAAAGCCCACCTCAATGGATGTCCTTGGATTACCAGCTTTCTTGAAGGAAGTAGCAGAAACTCCTGCCCTTGGACAGAATGGTTTTCATTCTGTTAACCGTTCATTCTGGTTAAGATGAAGCTTGGGATAAAATAGCATCCTTTGCGCCTACGGGGTAAACTAAGAATGTGACAGGGTTTTCCTCTCCTCCAGTTGCTGGGATTCATGTCATAGATCCTGTCTGCTAGAGCCCCAGTCCATTGAGTGAAATGGGTATGGTCAAGGAGAGTCTGTCTCTGTGCGTCAAGGTGCTAAACTCCCAACAAAGCAGAGAAATGATTTAAAAATTACTTTTCTCTGCACATCCTTTCAAATAGCAATCAGCAAACATTTCCCCAGGTGTTCCTGCGGTGCTGTGGGACAGCTTGGACTGTGTCACAGAAAGCATGGGCATCTCATGTACAGCCAAAACGTGCACTTGCTTGATTCTCCAGGGAGACTTTGCAATCCAAAGACTGAAGTTCATATTGGCCAAGAGATTGATGAGGTGGTTGCTGGAGACTTGGGACATTAGGGCAAAAATCTCTTTGTCCATGGTTGTGCGGGTAATTTCAGTTATCTCAGCAGAGCCTCCCATATCTGATCTCCTCCACACATCATATCCAGCCTTGCCTGCGGGGGGAGCCCCAGACCTTGGCACGAGATGAAAGCAATGAATAAAAGTCATAACAATGTTGAGTTCTGCCTACACTGATGTCTCAAGAAAGAGGAACAGGGAATGTTGATGTGCTAATCTATGAACCGGGGGCATTTCTACCCCACCTTCCAGAGAAGGATCTCAGTAATAGAGCCTCACAACACCCCGTGAGGTAGATACTATTATACCTGGGTGGGTAAACTGAGGCACACATAGACAAAGTAGAGAGCAAGTGAGAGGAAAAGCTAAGATCCATGAGGATCCAGGGATCCTTGATGCCAGTCTGTTGCTCTGAGTAGTATTTCCTCTCTGAAAAAGAAGACACGTGGCTGGCTGCTGGAAGGTGGGAGAGACAGACGTATGAGCTCCTGGGACATGGTATTAACATTAATCTTCCTAGTTGAAGTCCAGGGTTGATCTTGTTAAAGGCAAAAAAAGGCCACTGGGCATAACAGCAAGGAAAGAGATAATCCAGAAGAGGTAAGAAACCAAGCTGGGGGGCGGGGGGGGAGACATGAACAAAATCACAACCAAAAGGTATCTCCAAAGAGACATCTGTGGGCTCTCCATAAGAACACCCTCAACTGAACTTCGAAACTATGATGGAAAGACCAAAGGGATTTGCTCTCACAGATCCAGTGGCTTACAGTGAAGCTTCTACCTCCTCATCTCACAAGAAAGAAAGAGGTAAGGAAAGAAGAAGAGAAAGACAAAGAAAGAGAATGAGAGAGAGAGACACTGAGAGAGGGGGAAAAGAGAAAAAAAGAAATAAAGAGAAAGAAAAATGAAGAAAGAAGGAAAGAAAAGAGAAAGAGAGAGGGAGAGGAAGGAAGGAAGGAAGGAAGGAAGGAAGGAAGGAAGGAAGGAAGGAAGGAAGGAAGGAAGGAAGGAAGGAAGGAAGGAAAAGAAATAAAAAAATACATGTAAAGCCACATAGTTTTCCTCATTTGCAATCTGCCCCTGTTGGGACAGAGGCAAAGGGGGTATTTTCCCTTCCAACATTCTGCAAAGTGCTGCTGGGTGGAGACAATACAGGGCAGACTGTCTCATGCAGAAGGTTTTGGGAGATAGCACCTGGCACAAGGTTTGCTACAATAAGTTGGTTATTCTTTATTGCGTTGGAAATAAAACAGTCATGTAAAGTCCTGCATAAATCCACAGCTCTGGCCTGCAAAATCTCAGCCACACCTTGACTTTGCTGAATGTTTTCAGGGTTTAGGGCTTGAGGGTTTTTTTTTAATGTATTTCATTTGGTTTCAAGGATGGAAATTGAAGCTGGTAATGATATTTGTTCTTCTTCAGGGCAGGAAGGGGAAAGCCTGTCTACATGGAGAGATTCTTCTAATGGGTTGGAAGTGGGGGTGAGGTTAGAGGGTGAACGAAGCAGTGTGCCCAGCTTGTAAACCAGTGTAATACTTTTTAAGAGGGCTTTTATCTAACCCCAGAACATACTCCCATTGAGCAAATCAAAGCTTGGTTAGGCAACTAGAAGATGAACGTCTTTCTGGCAGCCGGTAGACAGCTGTGCCATGCCCTTGGCTGGTGCATGTTAGAATAGCTCCAGTTATTTCTGTGGGACTCATAATTTACATCAGATGTATGGTTAATTGCTCCAATGAAAACATTTTCATGCTGGCCTTGAGACAGGGGAGGGGAGGAGGACCAATCATTGGAGGGTGACTATCTTCAGGATGCTGCTCTAAAAGCCATCTTCCCCTCGATGTATGTGGGGCCACAAAGAGGCAGATAGACCAAGGGGCAAGGTGACACTACATGAACATACTTGCAGATTGCATCTGTCAAGGAATAAGCTCTTTTCTAATAGGGCACAGCTCCTTCTCCCAGATATGTTGGAGATACAGAAGGCCAGCTTTGCAGTAGCAAACCTTGAAGGCTCTTGCAAGGGGTTGAATACTGATGTTGTCCATCTGAGGATGCTCCACACACAACCTTGAGGGGTCTGAAGGAACGGATCTCGCAGCCTTTGAAAGCAAAACTTTATTTCAGCAGGAGCTTTTCTATAGAAAGACTTAGGACTGACTGAATCCCTTTTCAATAGAAAGATCCACTGAGCTTCATGCCACGAAACATCAACCAGGTGAACTCCTCCTCTCGCCAGAGACCCAGTGTTTGGGCACTGCCACTCTTTTACTGGAGAAACTCTGGATCTGGAACAAAGCAAGAATAAAGCTTACCAAGCTGGGGAGATGACCACCACGAGCAGCTTTTCAGAGATGCAGCCAATCCTGCAACAAATCACAGGATTTGTAGTCAGCATCAAGGCCACAAGCCGGCATCCATCAAGCTGTAGGATTTGGCCACGGGACAGTGCATATATCTGCACGCCAAGTGAGGATTCCTGCCAGTGCCTAATGTCAGGCTGCTAACTTCTGTCCGGATTAAAACCAGTTAGAACATCAAGCAGCAAAATCAGAGTGTAACCGTGGTTTAAAAGAAGTAGTGGAGATCAGAGAAGACTGAAAGTTAATTGGCCAACAGCTTTGTATAAAGAAGAGAGGCAAGGAAAGAGAGAGTGATGGAGTTGTTTTATTCCTGGAGCAGAGGAGGGGCAGATTTGTTCCTTGTTCTCCTGTGCGAAAAGAATATTTTAAAAGCTTTTAGGAAAGAAAAAGCTGATGAAAGCAAACTGGAAAAGCTTGGACTGCTCAATGCCCAACATTACGGGAGGACAGAAAGAAAGAGGGGAACTGCCCAGAAAAGGAAAATTTGATGAGTCGACCTGTCCTATATGGTTTTAGTGTGGACTTAGCTGGGATTTGTGCATGTCATACTTTTGCTAAGTTCCCCAGAAAGCACGATCCACACCTCTTGCACTAGACTGTTGCATAGAGTTGCCGTGAGCTGGCAGATGTCGGGCAGGTTCATCCCAGAGGTGGCTGCAGGTGAGTAACAGTGCTCTGCCACTTACAGGCTGCACGGATAGGACCGTGTTATGCTGGAAAAGCCCTTTGAGACCCTCTGGGGTGAAGACCACAAAGAAATTGGATAGCTCTATGTGTCTAAGTCTAGCTCTGTCCCATTTTTGGGAAAGGCCACTGGAGATTTTTTTCAGGCATTAAGAGACAAGAACATGTCCTCATTGACCAAGGAGGTCAATCCCAGGAGCCATTAATGGTCAATAAGCCAGCAACTTTTGATGGTGTTGGTGTGGTTCCTGCTGGATGCTTGGAAACATCCCCATTCTGGTGGTTCAGCAGAAGCAAAGCTTGGAGGAAACTGGTAAGAGGTGTGGCGGGGGCAGGAGACGTGAAAATGAACCACAATCATTGCCCGTGTGCTGCCCGCATCGATGTTTGGTCCTGACTCTCATCACATCCATCGGTCAGACTCAGCTCTGCAGGGCACAGAGCCAGCTCCTCTTGAACGCAGTGGATTTGTGCTTCTGGAAGGGAGCACGGAGCTTACTGTGAATGCTGAAGGTTTGTTGTGGTTCTCATGGTGGCAAGGGCTGGTCGCCCACACTCCGCTGCCTCTACCCCGTTATTTCAGCAGGGTTGGATGGCTGCCACTAAAAGCCAAATTCATCCATTGGAAAGCTGGGAAAAACCCCAGGGGATGCCTGCTGTGATCCTGATAAAACACATGCTGCCGAGAGGAAAAATCCAGCCTTTGTTCATGAAGGAGGGACCAAATCCTGCCCTTGTACCCCTCCGCTGTCAGAGACTGCCAGGCCTGACGCTGGTGTCCTGGTGTCCCACTGGAGGAAGCCACTCGGGTCCCCCTTGTCCCAGCGGCACTCGCAGCCTGGCCTCTAGCATCTCCCCACCAGCAAGTAAGATCCCAAAGGAAAGTCAAACCTGGAACTTCACAGCAAATTAAATGGAACGCAACTGAATCACAACTGTGATGCAAAACATCATTTTGCCGGACGAAACGCAGTTTCCACAACCTGGTTTTAAGGAACAGTATTACATATAGATAGATACACTATGCTAGATCTTGAGAAAAAAATAAATAAATATGCTAAATAAACTAAGACATACAGTATAGGGGATATTCTGATCAACAAACCAATCACCATTAGAATCAAAAAGTAAACCAGCCTTTCACTTAGGACCCTAACAACATTTCTCAATGCACTAAGTACATTTTAAACCATGCAAGTTTACACAAACATCTTAACTAGGTTTTTTTTTTTTTTTACTTTTTAAAACACCAACATTATGCATTTCTTTGTTAATTATATTGGTTAAAGTTGCAGCCGTTCACTGCCAAATATCAGATACATCATATACATATTTTTATACAGAATCTGGACAACACAACATTACACAGCCTAAAGAGAGAAAAAAAGATTATTTGTTCCTTTGTTTGTTTGGTTTTTTTTTTTTCAGTTTTGTAAAAAATATGAAATGATGATAGGAAGGAGGGAGAAGGTGTGGGAAATCTTCTACCAAATTAAAGGATTGTATCAAAATAATTCCCAAATCACAGTACAACAAGGAAAAAAAATGGTTCGAACTCAGCTCCACATTTAAGATTCTCTTAGCTAAGAAACAAGACTTTACACACAGAATATATCAGTATTTAAAAATAGAAAGGATTGCAACACCATGCTGTCTGATTCCAAATACATCTTAGTTAAAAAAATTTTTAAAAAGGGGAAGGAAAAAATAAAAAGTCAAGAAACTTAGTGATTGCAAAGTTATCTCGTCGGTTTGGATTTCCTACCTACTCGCAATGCATTGCTGTGCGATGGAGCTGGACAGCCAACGCGGCCAGAATAGAGAAACGTTGTGTGATCGGGAACAGCTGGAACTCTGAACGGGATCTGAAACCATCCAAATGGTTTGGGGGGGGGTCTTCTTTGTTTTTGTTTTTTTTTTTTTTTTTCCTTCTGCTCGGCTTGTTCGGGTGCACCTCTCTCAACAAGAGCTGGGGGGAGGTGGGGGGTGACCTACGCGGTTCCCACGGCCATACCCTGCCCATCGACATGTAGCAATGCACGTGTTTGATTAGACGGAAAGGAAACAGAACCCGGAAATTAACGGTGGAGGATGCGATCGTTGACATGGCAAGTATACAAAAATGCTAAAATTTCAGATATAATCAAAGATACAAAATCAGTTCTGACAAGAGGTTTTTTTTTTGTCTTTTTTTTTTTTTGTTTTTTTAATAGTAACCATTACAGTGCAAGGTTTTTAAAGTTATTATTACAGTAAAAGGTGTGTATCTGGTTTTACAGTAACTGTATCACTGATTTTTGTTATGTATAGTAGGTCCCTGATGTAAAGTGTATGCACCAGTTTGAGAGAAAACCCCGCACAATAACGGCTCTTTAGCTTTAAATACATTTTTTTTTTTTTTAAACAGATACAAAATAACACATCAATTTCACAATTTCACAAGCACGTACTTTTGCCTTAAGAAAAAGCATGAAAACTTTGTCGAAACCCCGACACTTAAAGAAATGTAAAAACCGTTCAATGAGGGAGGCGGCTGTGTGTTTGAGTCAGGGCATTCTGCCACCCCACTGAGCTCCCGCAGGTCACAGGCGATTTTGTGTCATCAGACTGCTGCTTCTCTCCCTCACCCACCAGTTTCTGGCCAGGCAAACTGGTCTTCAGCTTCCCACAGCTGGGATTTGAATTTTGTGCTCAACAGTTGACTTTTTGCACGGACGAATTCCCTAAAGAAGGGTCCTCCGTACCGGCCTCGTGACTCCAAGCCACAGATGTATTTGGAAGGGGCTCTTTTGAAGTTACCAAGATGAGATGCAAATGACTGCAGCCCTGGCAATAACCCCCTGCGTGGAGCTAACTCAAGGAACATGCTCAGCTCCTACCCCAAGAAGCCAACTTCGTAGCTCAGCAAGCGGGCAGGTGGAACACACCGCAAAGGAGGCAGTTCTGGAAACCGCTGGGGCGAAGCCGAATTCAACCCCTCGATTCAATGGAGTTAATTAATCCAGAATTGCCTTAGTGCGCCCAACTGTCTCTGTGGGCTGGATGAGAGCAACTGAGGCCCCACAATCCGTGTCTACTCTTAAAGTACAACAAAACACCCCAGGGCTCAGAGAGAAGCCACCACTTTGCTGCTTGTCTGCAACCGGTGGCACGTTGCTAATACACTTCTCCCCGACCTTCGTACATCTCTCTGTCCAGCCTATCACATGCTCTAGACACACACCTTAACGGCTCACTACAACCGGTTTAGGCTTTTCGGAGTTCAACAAGCTTTAAAGTGCTAGGAGCATGATGGTAACTTGCTAATTTAGTCAAGCACTTTGATTTTACTTTACAAGCAACTAAACTTTTACCTAGGCAAGACCACACAGTAATCAGAAAACAGTCAGGAAGACCTGAGGCTGCAGGTTAAATCACAGCTCCAAGAAGAGGTATCCAGCTGACTTCATAACCACCTAAAATAGAGGCTTACGGCAGAAATGTCCCTGTCCCTTGAACAGTACTTCAGGAATTTATTCGGTACTTGATTCTGCAATTTCTACCTCTTCAAGTGGCCTTTACTCAGGTAAATAGGAGGACTTTCACCTGAGTTCAAGTTACTCACCAGAAAGTTAGACCCAGAAAAGGCTGTGTGAGTTATGTGGGATGAATTCCTCTCCAAAGGTGCCTGTCTCCTTCCACTGATGGTAGAGGAAGTGGATACAAAGACTTTGGATCAGGCACTTTAGCTTTTAGTGAGTGGAAGTTAAATGGGATTAAGCTTCTCCCCCCACTCCAAATGCCCAGGTAAGTAAATACATGATACTCAGGTGGGAAAGGCTGCAGACTTAGACTTAGAAGCAATGTTTTATATTAAAAGAAAAAACCTCATATTTTGAAAGTTTCATCCTCAATCCACAGCTAAATGCAGTCCCAGCCAGAGGCTGGAGGAGGTTGGATGAATATTATGAGCTCAATGGAGATGAAGACAGATGTTTTTTCCAAGGTCTTCCATCCCTGCCGCTCTTTAAATTTTGTTCTGAATACTTGTGAGACTGTAAGAAACAGCAGAAGTCCAGCACAAGAGTGGGATGCTTTTGGTTGTAGCAGCAGCTACACATTGGTTCTGTCCGACCCTATGTCCTCCCATCAGGCTGGACTCCTGTGGTCAGCTCCACCGTTGCTCCTCAGCTCCTCGTTGCAAAGCTCCTCCATGTAGGAACCCACGCCTCCCTCACAGCATGCCTTGATCTTGGCCTGAGGAGCTCCTCCACATGGGAAACCTGCCAGGGCACCTTGGTTACCTTACTGTGAAAAACTGCTTTTTTTTTTTTTTTTTGAGAAGAGCCTGCCTTTGCTGGTGCACTCTACCTAACACCGTGGGAGCTCGTACCAATCTGGCTCACAGAAAAGTCAAACGCTTGACAAAATCCCTGGTCAGGAAGAATGCTTATGCCTTTAAACAGGAAAGGTTCAAGGATCAGACACATTCTCATCACAGTGCTCCTCTACCCTGGGCTTTCATTAAATGAGGCGTTCCTCTCGCGGCTTGATGAGCCAGTGGAAAAGCAAAGTACGGAGGCATCTGCTAGGTGTGCTGCCTTGTTGCAAGAGGCATTCATTTAGCTATGGTCATTATTCTAAAGCAAAAATCAATTTGAAACACAAAGAGAAATTCAACAACAACAACAAAATCCTTGTAAAAGGAAAAGCACCCCTTCTCCCAAACTCTAAGTAACAAGAAGACAGTGAACCACAAGCCTAACCCAAAAAGGCTGAAAAGTCAGGATGTCTGTGAAGGCTTCCTTACTGCCTACCCAGAATATAGTCAGATACTTAAAGCACAAGCTCCCAAGCTAGAAAAGAAATGGTAAAAATCTGATAAGCCAAGTTACTTAAAATTAGACTATTTAAAGCTTTGGGATGTGAGACTGTGAGGCTAGTTGAGAGGAGTAGGCTTCATTATCCTAGGATACAACAAAGATCTCTACCATCTACAGTGGTTTTGCCCCTTGGATTGTAATGTCTGAACTTCTCCGATGAATTGTGGATGGAAGAAGGATAGCAGGAATGTTGCCTCATTCTTACACAGAAGAATTTGCCGCATGACTAGTAAAAACAGCCTGTGATCTCCACATTGTGTTAGAAAATCACCCTTGGCTCCTTTTGTAGTCGGTGGAAAGAAATAGGCTTTTCCAGAGACTGATTCATCTCTCATACTTTAGATATCTCTGCTAGGAGAGGTGAGTATTATTCTCCAAGAATCAAAGAGAAAGTTGAGCAGCACTAACTTGAGTTTGGAGAGTTAACTTTTAGTTATCTAAGTCAGATAAAGTGAATCTTACCAGTAATATTCATTCTCTCCAAGCTCTTAAAAAATTGTGGAGCTTTGTATTTTCTAAAGTACTGACACATTTCAGTGCTGTTCTATTCCATCTTGAATTGATCAGTCCATCTTAGAGTAACAGCTATCTTAATTTTTGGTTCCTTCATTTCATGCCAGGACATCACAGCTTCTTTTCCACAGCAGTTGTCAGAACAATTTCTCTCATCTAAATTCACCCGTAGCTTCTTTTCCCAGTTGGGTCACCTGTGTGCAGCCTTTGACTGTCGTCTTAGCCAGCGGCTTTGGGAACCAAATCCAAGTTGTTCATTGGGTTGCGCAAGGACACCGATTGCTGGAGCAGCTCACAGCGTCCAGATTCCAGCAAGGTGTCTACAAAGAAATCTGCAAGTTCTGTGCCTTATGGAACACAGGGAATGTCTCAGCACTGGATCCTTGATCTTACTCCACTAAAACCTCTGGAAGATGGATGAAAATCTGGATGATGAAGAAAAAGATGTCAGTTTTGTGCGAGAGAGATGGGTTCACTGAAAGATTTCCTCTCCAACTGCAAGGCAGCAGACATTGCAGTTCACGCTTTGAATGGTCTTTATATGTTGCAGTAAAAATCTGGAAGAGGTGTTGAAGGACCTTACAGTGCCCCTTTGGAGGGGCTTGGAAGCTGATCTTAGTTGTTCAAGGCTGTGCTACCTTGTGCTGCAAGCTTACCTTAATTAATAAGCTATGAAAAGTTGATTATGACCAAGTCTAGATAGATGACCAAGACTGAAATTACTAGAGTTTCACTAGGTGACAATTCTCTACTGAAACCCTGAGTTGGAAAAGAAGATAAAAGCTAGATTGTTTGGAAGTGCTACTGTACAAGTAAGGTGAAAACTGGCCATAAAGGTTTCAGTGAGATGTTTGGCAGAAATAGAAATTGTAATGTCACTAACTTGTCTCATAATGCTGAACGCGAGAAGATCTTTTCCTTCCACGTCCACAGAGAATGTAAGAAACAGAAGATCACCTTGACAGGTAAGCAGTCTGCAGAATACACTTTAAAAATTGATTTTGATCTTGAGATACTGGGAGCCTCATTATCTGAACAAACAGAAATTGATGCTTGTATTCGAGTTAGTATCTTGGACTTCTTCTGACACCAAGACAGATATAGACGTTTCTAGGATATGACTCACCTGACAAAGTGCAGGCAGCTGCTTTATGACAACAGGAATTGCATCCCAGAAGCGCATATTCCATTCTACAGGCTGTAAAAGTGGCCTCCATTATTAATCTACTCATGCAGGGCATCCACACTGTAGATGTCTAAGTCAGGTGAGATGATATCACCTTAGATGGCAAAGTTATTAATTTTTGTGTCTTTTTTTTTCTCCCAAAGCAGCCAGAATGTTACAGAGCAAACGGAAAGCTCAAGGGGCAAGAATCACTCACATGGACGGGATCCTACTTCTAGTGGAAACTCAGTCAAAAACCTTAAAACTTCAGAGATTCCTCCTGGAGCTCTGTGGGAGACCTTTTCAGCTCTTGCTAGAGAGCAAGGGGAAGAAATAAAACTGCCCTGGGAGAATGACTGAGTTCCAATACCTTGCCTCACATGTATCCATGTAAGGTACAGAGGGGTGACTAATTGTCATGGTGATGGAGACAAAAGATACCTTAATAAAGAACAGTAAATAAGCAAGGTACTAAAAGCTTACGTTATTGCTGCTGCTAAGACAAATCTTCAAAGAACTGAAATGGCAGGGTGTTCTCCTAGTGTCCCTCTTAGTGCCTACCAAAGCAAGCAACCTAAGATCCTACCATGGTAACGCAGCCTGGACACAGCGAGGGGAAGAACCTCTGACTGCACACTGGGCTGCTAAAGCCTGCAAGTCTGAAGGACATATCCTCTGGAACTCCTCAAGTAGCTAAATAAACTCTACATGTAGCCACGGGGCATAAAAATAACTAGACTTTAGTCATTGCTTAAACAGCTTTTCAGATTAGAGCAAATGGCAAGTGAGCAGAGAATCGTTTCTTCAATTACCTGGTACATCAAAAGTATCTCAAAGCAAATATGTTGGAAATGGCAGCGCTGATGGATGGAAGAGCAGAGCTAAAGACTTTTTGTCCAATGTCCCAATATCCCACCACGAAGGCTGAAGCAACAGCGGGCTCCAAGGAACATCTCCATTGGCAATTTCAGCCAAATAGTTCAATGGAGGGAAAGTCATGACTGAAGGGGGTTGTGTCAGAGTAGCAGTGCTGTACCTCAGGGATGTGGAGATAACTGCACTGATGGTATCTACGTTCATCTATATTCTTGGTTAATGCCAACCACTCTTGCCTGCATTGGCTTGAAATTTTCCATAATATATAATAATTAGTATAATTTTTAATACCAGATTCATTTCAGCTGCCGTCTTGCTCCATGCAAACCAGGCTCTTCTTTTCCTGAGAAAGGAACTGTACTCCTCCAGTAACGTGTTATGGGTGATCTCCACTGTTTCAATTATCTGTATGCGGCTGATATGGACCAAGGTTGCTTGTGTCATGATATAAAAATAGGCAAATGCATTTGTTTTCTCCAATAAAAAAGTTTCATATTTATAAGAAAAAAGTAATAATGCATCTGATGCACTGAATACAGGACCTGACAGAGCAAGCAAATACAAGTAATCCAGAGAGATGTGCAGCCATCTGCTTTACCAAATCTGTGAACTCTTAACCCAACCTCAAGTTGTCATGCCGAATACCTCCCCAGGGCTCGCTTCATGCAAATTCTTTCAGTGCTCTTGGCTATGAGTTTTGAGAAAGCCCAAGGCTGAGTTCCTAGTGAGCATTGGAGCTGAGGAAGTATTTGGGGAAGAAGGCAAACAATTATATGTTAAATCAGTCTTGGACTGGGGGGAAGCAATCATTGCCCTAGCCTGAAAAATAAGGAATTATTGCAAGAAAATGCAGCCAGCTCTGAAGCTGCTGAACTCTGCAGAAATATCTTGCTTGTCGGAGGGAAATGCACATAAACACAGCACATTTTACACCATTAAAACTCATGCAGCACTGTGGAGTCTTAATTTTTTTTAAAAAAAAAAGCAAGTGTAACAAGGCCATATGCTGTCCTTGAGGCTCTGTTGGCAGGATAACAAAGGGAAGGCATGGAGCAAAAAAATTCTGGGCTCTTCCTGGAACATACTGATCCCCTCAGCTCCACGGAAAGCGGGGATGGTATTTTTGGACTTAATAAGAAACCTTTGGCACCTTGCAAAGTTGAAGTCTCTTGCTTTGGTGTGTACCCTGGGATAAGAACAGGGTGCAGGCCATAAGGATTTAAAGGGCCACGAAAATTTTTTAACGCTAGAATGACGATGCTGAGACAAAATCCACTGTAAGACATTTCTAAACCCTTCCTGGTCACGTTTTGGTAGCTGGCATAGTCTAAGGTAATTCAAGAGACATGGTTTAAAGGGGGAGGTATTTTAGTAATAAAATATATACTTCTAGTAAAAGATATGATCTCACCCTCAAACCTTGTCTCTCTTATTATGCAGGGACTTGGTTGCAGGTCTAGTCTAATCTTACCTCCTCTTGCCTGTCACACCATGGCTTGTCATGCCATTTAACTGGCAGCTCGTGAGGTTCACATTAACTATACCTCTAATAAACAAAACACTGCCAGGGCCCATTCTTTCTCCCTGCGAGGGTCTCCCTTAGCCTCCAAGACAGGGTGCACACAACCAAAGCGCCGGTTGTCTCCAGACCCCCTGATAAATCCTCAGGCAAGGGATTGTTTGGGTTAGTGCTAGCTTTCCCCAGCCAAAACCATGACAAGGACCTTGCTCACAATTAAACAACATTGACAAATGAGTGCCAGCACCTGTACCCAGGTCCTGTACTGTTTAATTTATTGGTGTGGACATAGACCAGGAGCCCAACAGGAATGGGGTAATAATCTGTGGCTCTTATCAAGTCTAGAGCTTTTACATCTTCAGAGCACATCTAAATGTTATTCAACCCCTCGCCCTGCATCTCAGCGGTAGATAAAGAGCATGCTAGATCATGAGATGAGACCCCGAGCAGGTCCACCAGCAAGGTAGTTTGGTTGTTCAACTTGAAGACTGAAATTGGCTGGGCAGTACAATGCTCATCTGATGCCCAGGCAGATCTGTAAGAAATTCACTGCCAAGTGATGTCATCGGTGTTGAGCTAATGATCCAAAGAGGGACTGGCACCAAGAAGAGCTGAGTGTCCTCACAGCTAATGTCATTATCAGTTCAGAAAAGTAATTCAAGGTACATGTTTGAGACTCAAGCCAGCCTCAGAGATGGGACAGGCCCAGTGAGTAAGGGGAAGATTATCCTTTCAGCATCTACCAGCCTTACACCTCCTCCTTGTACATCTAGTCAAGGTTATGGTCAGGCAGGACTGTGGGCTGGATGGCATGACTGCTTTGGTGATTCCAGACTATTTCTCTTCAAGTTTAACATGATCCATCACTTGTTTGAACAACCACCTTTTCCTCACAGTTGGCACCTCAGACAGTATGTCCTTAGCCCCCTTTGTTAAGTAAGTCTGTCTTTCAGAAAAGGACTTCAATGGGCTAAAATTGCAGCACTTTTTCTATATATTTTAAGCCCTGGTATCTTTTGTAGGATCTTCTGATGGTGCACTGGTCTCCCCTTCAGCGTATGAGCCAGGGCATGTCTTGATGCCCAACGATACAGCCATTAAGGGACTCAGAAGCCCTCAAACCGTGGTTTCACCTTCATAGCTTGGACACAAGTCTGCATCTTAACAGCATGGACACCTCCCTCACCTGCTGCCAACCATCTTGACTTGACCTGAGCAGCAAGTGAGCCGACTCTGGCTCTATGCAGGGCTCTGTGCTTCCAAACCTCAAGAGATAACTGATAGAAAACAAAACGGAGTCCCACAAGTGAAAGTCTCTGTCAATGCTCTGCCACCTGAAGGATCTCAGGAGACCCTTGATCCAAATCAAATGAGTCTTGGCTTCTGTAAAGGCTCCATTGCCAAAACCTGCTCAACCCTTTACCCAAATCTTCTCTTTAGTAAGAGAGACAGCAGAAGACATTTCCAATGTTATTATATCCACTTGTTATAACCCATCCATCATGAAACAGTCAACAGAGAGGTAACTCCCCCTCAAAGAGCACATGCTTCTCACCAATACATGCTGCTACTCTACGCCAGGATAAATGTTGAGTCCGCTCCACTGAATCTAGTAAAACTCTCCTACGTTTACAGAGTTGAAGTAAGAGGGAAACTTTGCTCATGATACAGCTGCCAAAATAAATGGGACTTTTATAGAAATGAACAGTCTTACCACCTTGAAAAGAGCAGATAGCAGTGATCATGAAGTTAGAAGAACCACACTTTCCTCCACAGAGATATTGCACATGATGGAAGAGACACACAGAGCTTCTCAGTAAAGCAGACCTGATGCTACAGAAGGACATAAAACCCCGAAGTCAGCATTAGCAAATCGTCATGATATGACTAGAGTAGCAAAGAAACAAGAAAATGTGACAAGAAAATGATTCCGTGAACAAAAGCAAAGGCATTCCATTAACATCACTGGAAATACTTGTGAGAAAAAGGGAAGAAAATCTGGGCTCCTTTCAGACAAAGAGATGGAGAAAAATAAATGCTTAAGACTTTTCCATTTCATCAAACAACCCAGAAGCCCTCTGAACATCTGAGACACCATTAATGCTACTTCAGACACCTGCTTTATCCAGTACCCATGCCTGCAGCTGTGGAGCGCAACAAGGATAAACCTGCCCCCTCGTTAACATTTATCAGCATGACCAAATCAGATCCACAAGTGATTTCAATGACCTAGTCCTTCAAAAACCACATTTCACTGCAGGTGTGATAAAAACCCAAGCTGTCTCTTCCGTTTGCTGGATGGACTCTTTGTGACTCAGTTAAAAGGAAACCTTCTTCACTTTACAGTAGGTCTCGAAGAGAATAACCACTAAGTACAAAATTCAACCTTATTTTTAAAGCAAATAAAGAACAAATAAGGCCAAGAACTCTTCATGATTTCTGAGCAGAAATGAAACAGCTGCATCTCTTCCTTTTGCCTAATGCAAGATGATTAATGAACAGATATAAAGCATTATGTATTTCATGTCAAATTTTTGGGTTTATAAAGTTGAGATAGGCAAAGAATGAAATAACATAATGGAAACTCAATAAAACTATAACAGTTTAACGATAATTGTGCTTTTTGGTATCTCAAACTCCTCAACCTTCATAAAGCCTCATTATTTCAAAATAAACCTTTCAAAAAGCTCAGTAGAATGACAAAATGCTCAAATTCAAACACACACTTTGGAAGCATACTTTTCATATAGATATTTTTCTCATTGTTAGATACTTTTTTTTCATATCAACTCCAACTTGTAATTCCATCTGCTATACAATTTAATGAACACATCTGTATTTCATTCCATATAGACAAAATACTACACCATAAAAATAGAAATAGCTGGGAACAGGCAACAAAAATAATAAAAACAAACCGAAAACCAAGCCAGATTTGTACAGACACCAGATCAGGATGAGGAAAAAAATGCTGTTTGTACTGAAAAATTGTGCCAATTTTAGAGCAAAGGCTACGTAGAAGGGGTCTCGTGAAACCGAGGCTAAATATATGTTTTGCAGTCCTGTCTTGTGCTTTAGGTAAAACCCATTAACATTTTCTCCACTGAGATTTATTCATGTTTGGGTTTCATTTCCTGCATCTTTCTTTTTTCCTCTTTTTTTTTTTTTTTTTTTTTTTCTGGTGGAATAGCTGGATTTAAGTTCAGTAGTATTTTTTCTCCTTGCTTTAAAAAAAATATGTCATACTTCGTTTGTGTCCAATTCTTTCTGGTCACTAAATTTTTGTTTGCTTTGACAAAGCAATAGGGGAAAATATTACTTTCCCTGCAGTCTGGTGGAAAGGAAATGGAGAGGATTCCCCTCATTCTGCTCCCAGTAAAGTCAATGCTTCGGATCCATGGAACTGTTTTCTGATCGAGCAAAGAGTCTCAGTATTTGGGGCTCAATGCTTTTTTTAAATTCCAGCCTCTGGGAGCAGGGTGGGGGTCAAGGACAGATTGTGCTGGGCAGATGTGGGCTTTGTCCCCTCACATTTTAGGTGGCAGGATCAAGCTGTGAGGCTCTCGGAAAGGCTTTACTGGGAATAAACAGATGAGAGGTCCTGTCCACCTCAACAGTCCTCCCTGATGCTCCTCCCCACGCTGTAGGACTCATCCAGCATTTCGGTCATTGTGGTATTGCTGGGTAGTCACTGGATCCAAGGACATTTTCCACCACAGGGACATCAAAGAAGTAGGCAAAGTCCTGCTCACTGTACCAGGAGCTCCCACCTTCCTTACCCCTTCCATTGGCAGAGCATAAGGTACTGTGTGGCTCAGAATAATGCATATGACCAAAAAATTAGAGTTTTCACTTGCCTGGATGATATTCATGCCCTGACGATGGGAGTCGTTGAGCTTGGTCTTAGCCCATAAAGTTGAAGTAGTTAATGTGAGCTCATCTTCTCAGCTCCATCCACAGAGATGGGGAGAGAGAGAGACGGCCTCCCGAAGGAGATGCATCCCACACGCCTTAGCCAAGTCTCTTAGCGTGGGCTGAATTGTCCCAGGGAACTTTTTTTCTCTCTCCATTCCCACAGAAAGGAGCTGGATTAGTGACTCTGGGTCAGTGGCTGACATTAGACACACAACTTCTCAACAGCTATAGTTAATTTTGATGAGTGTGGTCCCCACGCTCAGGGAGACAACACATTTCAATTATTTCAAAGAATTAATTCACCCAAATAGAAACAGTTGAACATATTTTTCTTTAATCAGTCCTAATAGCCCCTCTTTGTTTCCTCCCTCTCTGCCTCCTGCCAAATTCAACGCTAAGATCAGACAAACCAAAATTGAGAGATCAGGACTGCAAATCATTTTCTTTCAATTTCGCTGTTTGATTCCAGTTACAAACAGGCTGTATTTGTGGGGGGGAAGAAAAAGTAAACCAATTCATGTTTGACAATTCTGGTGTCTATCTCACATCTCAAAAATACCACTTAAATGGAAAAGTAAAAGAAATAATAGCTATCCACTCATGAACACAATATCGATTCTAGTGTACAGGAAAATAGGATCCAGACAGGATTTTACAACTAAGAAGGGAACATTACAATAAAGATTATGACATTTTATGAATATTCGTGTTATAGCTTTGAGCTTTATTGCAAAGCAAAAAATATATATTTGTATATATATATATATTTTTATCTACATATCACCTCTGACATTGTATACAACACTAAATCACAAGAAATCAAAGAAATCATAGTGAGGTAGATACAAAACAAAGGGATGTTGAAGAATCCAGCTGCTAAATTTGGCTTAACGCAACTGTCATTAACATATGTATATCCAACACAGCAGTGAGCTTTGATTCACAGCTTAATCAATGGATCCTACTAACATTAATATTGATATTGATATTAGAGCCCATTTAGAAATAATGTCATTTGGAAAGGAGGGGGGAGAGGGGAAAGTAAATCAGAAGCATTTCCTACAAACTAGTCATCTCCAAGGGAAAATTTTCCATTGATTTTTCATGACTTTTAATGTTGATAAGACAGCTCTGAGAAATAGCCTGCGTTCTAGGGGTACTAGTAGTGCGTGAGGGCAGACAAAGAGGGAGGACCCTAGAGCAGGGGAATCTACTGGGGTTGGACATAAGCGAAAGAAAGATAAGCCATTTCCCCTCCCATTTTGATGGCCAAGAGGAAGCAGCACACCCTGGGAACGCTTGAAGTTGCATTCACCAACGTATGCTCGTGAATATCGGCTTGGAGTTGTTGATGATGGTCAATGAAACAAGGCTTCGGTAGAAGGGCAGCCCCTTGATGGATTCTGTTGCTCTTTACAGGCAACAGCAAATACGTGGCAAGAAAAATGGTACCACTGAAGTGACCGGGCGTTGGTGTGACCGGTGCTGGTACCTAGTGGGATCTGGCTGCTTGGTCTGCACTCTCACAAGGAGACTTGTTAAGGCACCTGGATGACTGGGGCTCTTCAGTTAATTCTCATCACAACGGCTTGGGAGGGATTTGGAAGAGCCTTGGGCTTCCTGGCTTTTGAATTTAGTCTATCAATGCAGGACAATATGTACCTGGTGCTTCCACAGAAAAAAGACATGAAGATGAGAAGCCATGGGTTTAACTATAGCAAGGAGGAACCAGGTTGGACACAGGAAAACCTTTCCAATAAGGTGGAGCACAGAGATGGTTGGTAAAAGCTCTTCTTTGGTCCACTGGGCCAGCCTCATCCATGAGATGACATGTGCAGCAAAGAAAGGGCATGACACCCTCATATCTCCAGATTCGGGAGCCACATAGTATCAGGGAAGTAAGGAGCTCTCAGGTGCTTTATGTGAAACAGACAAAAACTTAAGTTTGAAGCTCTGGACTAGGCAGCCCCTTTGCTGCTGCTCAAATGTCTCCTATCTTCTTGCAAAGGTAGGAAGCGGTGCCCTGGAAGGAGTATGATTCCCCAGCTGTTCTGCAAACGGTGGCAATCTGAGCTTTATTCTCATGTCATTTACAATGTCATGGCTGAGTTAAAGAAAATGAGGAGGATTGACCAGAACGGATTGCTAATGAGCAGAAGAAGCCAATGTGATTGTTACCAGCTCGCTGCGTGAATCTGCTAAACAAGTCACTGCTGTAGCTCAGATTTGACTTTTTGCTTTTCACATAGCCAAAGAATGACCTTGTCCTTTAGGAAAACACACAGAAGGTTATTGCTTGTTCATTAATTTTCAAGGGTTTTTTTTGTGAATCCCTACAGTGACCAGAAGACTGTCACAGAAAGTGTGTATCACTAAAGAAAACCAAATCCCCCCTCTCTTGAGCGGGTCCCACTCTGAACTGCAGCCTGATGCCCTTCAGTCCTGGGAGGGGACTGCCCGATGTGGAGGTGCCACTTCGGCAGGGGCTGCTGAGCAAGCATGGAGCTATGCTGAAAGAGGTAACTTCGGATGTTCATTGGCAGAGCAGATAGAGGACAAGTCTCACAATAAGCCATGGCAGGAAATGGTTTGGAAGCATAGTAAATCCTGTCCACTTTTGGTGGGATTCAGCTCACTTCAATGTAACCAGGTAAAGGGCACAGAACACATCTAAATGGGAAACCAACTAGGATGAATTCCTACCTGGAGGTATCTTGCTGTCGCTCTTGAGTATGGAAGGGACCTCAACAACTTGCTGGATACTCAGATTTTCTGACTAAATTAGAGGGTTGGATCGCATGCTCAGGCAGAGTACTTTGAACAAACATCCCCAACCAGTCTGTGTGTGTGTGTGTGTGTGTGTCAAGAAATATGCTCTCTTAGGGTCTGAAAGTGGCTTTATACTTGTCCACAAAATCAACCTCTCCTGCTGTTTGGCAAACACACTCTTAAAGATTTTTTTTTTCCATGTCACAAAAAGGCATTTTGAACTGAAAAACAGGTCTGCTTTCATTTTAACTCTGATGGGTGAATTTCTTTGCTTTGAAGGGGCTGGGTAACCTGGAGAGAAAGGATATATTGCCAAGCATACTCCATGTATTTCTTTCCCTTATGTAGATTTTCTTGGTGAGTCATGGAAGGAAGAAGCCTTTGCAACTTACTCCCTTTAAGAAACTGGAGTGTATGAATTTAAAAGATTTTAGCTGCAAGATTATGGATTGAGTCAAACTTGAGGTTTGGGTTCCTCTATTCGCTGAATCCAGCACTTAGAAAAGCATCCTCATTTTTTAACTTCAGGCTTTAGTACAAACTGCTAATTGGGGCAGAGGATGACTCCACTTGGCCTCCGTAGGTGGGCACCTCTCAGCGCTACATTTTCAGGAAAGGAAATTAGGTGTTCTGCCTTAAAGTGAGCTGGGGGAGGGGGGAAATACTGTCTTTGATTTGTGTGTGGGATTAGCTATTAGCACAGCCCAGATGCCTGCATCCTAATGGCAAGTCCAAGGGACAACTACAGCTCCTTGCAAACATCAGCCACAACCAGAGCCTAAAATCTGTCAGTGCAGGTAGATAGAAGAGCCCACGTTTGTGCAGGAAGAGCAGATAAGTAGACACTTGAGGCAATACAGCTGTGTTACGTATTATACCATTGAAGAGACCACGTGTAACATGTCGGGCTGAGTGAGATGTCCTGCAATGAATTATTTAGGTATGAATGCCTCTTTCTAGAGAACTGAGTTACATGAAGCACCCACAGGAGGTTTCTGAGCCCACCTGGATTTACAGATTAACCAATTTACTGCCAACCACTGCAGCCACGAGGTTGTGTAAGATGGGAAGACTGTCCCCAGCTTTTCCAGTATGGTTGTTTTCAGGTAAATGTGGCTTTAACTTCAATAGAGAGGCTGACATGAAGTTCTTGTCAAGGATTCAAGTGCAAGAGACTGGCAGAAAGAAGGACCCATGCTGCCACAGACTGATGTGGACACTTGTGTCCCCACTGATACATGGAAGAGGTGCCACAAATCCATTCCCCTCATCCTTCTCACTCCTACTGTCTTCTGTAAGGGCCCTTTCTGTATCCACAGCTGTGTATGACACCCAGTCCAGCTGTCCCTTGATCACTTGGAAGAGCTTCACTAAATCAGGTGCCCAGTGAGTCAGAAATGGGGTTTCATCTGCCCTACCCCAAGACACTTGAGGTCATAGAATCATAGGATCATAGAATATCTCAAGTTGGAAGGGACCCATAAGGATCAAGACTATCTGTCTTGATAGGTCTGCGTGTAGTATGTAGGTCAAGAGTGGACTAATGGCAGTAGCCCAGAGTTTTTCCCCTTTGCCAAGTTGTTTTAGTGCCTGGAGGCACCACAGCTGAGGAGAGTCTGATAAAGGGATTTGAAGAATGTTAGCATGGTGGGCCGTGGCTCTTAAGGATGGGGAAACCTTGAGTAGAAGGAAGGAGAAGCACAAAGATGCTCATTTAAAATGTGATGGTGATGGAATGAAGGTCAAAGCATGGCCCAACACGGCAGCAGTGGGCTTCCTGAACAGAAGAGAGATGGAGGACAAGGGGTAGGTTGGTGAAGATCTCACTGTAAACTGGCCCGAATCACCTCCCACTGGTACTGAAGGAGACCCTGCGGTATCTGCAGAGAGGGACCATGAGTGCAAAGTGCTTAAAGGCTCGGTAAGCATTAGCAACCCCAGTTTGACAGGCACAGAGAAGTGGGAATGACACGCTCTATGTGGCATGGTGAGTATGGGTGGTGGGCAGGGGACATGGCAGCCACATCTCGTGGTCTCGTGGTTTCCTGAGCTCATCACTGGATGACCCTGTTTCCTCACGAACACTTTCTCCTCAGCACCCGCTGGTAATCTGGGGTGGGGAAAGAAAGGTTATCCCCCCCGCCCTGGAATTTGCACTGTGAATAACAGGGGAGGACAATTTTCTACCTTCTGTCTAAGGACAGGGAAGAAGTTTACCCAGTAGAGCCAGGCTATTTATTGTAGCTTGAAAACCATAAAGAAATACAAAACCTCTAGTGTTATGGTATAGATGGACATGATCATGTGTTTGGATGTGTGTATATATTATACACACCCTAACATGGACATACACTATTATATATTTCTATAATATATAATATAGTATATAATACACAAACACGCGCGTGCGTGCGAGATACTCAAATATCTTAACTCCTCTTAATCAAAACTCTCTTCTTTGAAGGCTGGGTAACACTCACTCCTTTTTCTATATAGACAACTTTGTACATACAAGTCGTAAAGTGCGTTAAAAAGCGCGTAAAATTTTCTATGTAGAAAACTATATACATATAGCACACACATGTACTAAAACACTTGAAGTTAAGCCAAATTTCACCTTCATCTTCACATCCCCAATACCTACAATACAGAACCAGAATTAAAAAAAAAAAAGAAAAGAAGTACGTAAGGAAACAGTTTTAAAAAAAAGTAATCCTAAAACCCAAGAGAGAGAAAAATGAACCGAGAAACAAAACCAAACCCAAAAACAGTCAACAGAAGCCTGGCACATGTAGAAAACATCGATTCACTTAGAGAACATAAAGAGGGTCAGGTCCGAACCTCCTTTTTCTTAAAAACAAAACCAAACCAAACCCCTTTTGTTTGTCTGTTTGTTAGCTCTTATCATTTGAGAAAAGTCACAGTAGCACTCTCACCTTGAACCAGAGTTTGGAACTTTTTGTGTTTCTTTGTACAAAAGAAAAAACGGTTTAGGTTATGGAAAATAGTTGGGAAATTTGAGGTTGGAGAGAGGAGATAGAGAGAGAAACTGGAAGATTGCATAGTTGTGAACAGTGGCTTCTCATCAAGGTGAAAAAGTGCATCATCTGATAAAATAGCATTTGATTATTATTTTTTGTTCGGTTCCATATGTTTTTTTTCCTCAGTCAACTGTACATGTCACACATGAAAAGGTATATACAGCACACACACATGCTAACATTAAATGTCTGACATTGAAACAGCCATTCTTTAAATGTTCCATCAGAGTTTTTTCCATGCGAATTTGTATTCTTTTTTAAATACATTTTTTGCTACATCCTAAGACCACAAACTTGTCTAAGCCCATCTCATGTAATTTTGATTGTTAGCAACTAAAAAAGGGGAAAAGCACCAGAATGGCTCAGTTTGATCACCAAACCTCTGCTTTGACTTCTTTCTTTTTTATTTTTCATTCCTTCAATCACTGCTGGTTTTTTTTTTTTTTTCTGTTGTTGTCATTTGTTTGCTTTAATTTTCCAGAGATGGGAAAAAACAATTGACTTTTTTTTTTGTAAGTGTTCTTGAGGTAAGAGTTATGCTCAGCACTTGGGGCAGGCAACAAAGCTTTCAAAAGCATTTGAGAAATGAAGTGTGAGTCCAAACACTGCCACCAATGTCATAAACTAAGAACAAAACAAAACAAAACAAAACAAAAATTGAGATGAATATTCCAGCTAAATCTCCCACCCTCTTTCCATCCCTCTTTCCTTTTCCCAAAAATCACCAACAGAATTAAAAGGAAATAAAAGTGACTTGGCATATTCCCTCTTGCACAAGCCAAATGAAAAAAGACAGGTGTTGTGCATTAAAAAGGATGCTTCAAAAGCTTTTCATGCTTGCTGCCTGCCTCAAGTGCATTTTAATATATGTCTGATCATTTACATTTATATAGGAAAGTCATATTTGTTACACTTTATACAGGATCGCTCCATTTTTGTCCTTTTTTAACCTTTTCACTTTTTTTTTTTTGTTTTTTGGATAAAGAGTTGGTTATAACAATCTACAGTAAGGCTGCACAGGAAGAATTCTGTGTATTTGTTTTTTTTTTTCTCTAAGAACCAAAGTATATAAAATGAGGTTTGTTTCTAGCACCTTTTACAGTATTATTGGTGTTGTTCCCTTTAGTAGAAAATACCTTCACTCAACATCTGTTCTATCATCTGTCTGCAGTTTCAGCAATACTTCAAAGGTAACGATAAGGTGACGATTGACCCAACCCAGCAGCCCCTTGACAAAAAAGAAGTCCCGTCCCCCCCACCTTGAAGTCAGGCAGAACTACTCCCGCGAGCAAAGCCAACCGCCATCGCCAGCTTCCCTCCTCCCCGCCAGCGAGGGCTGTGGCGCTCGGCTCATTGGGAGCAGCGCGGGAAACCGAGCATCCGAAGATTAAAAAGAAAAGAACACACCAAGTTGGTGTCTCACTGGGGAAGGGGAGATGGAGAGGCTCACCAGTGGGATGGTTTCACTAGCAGGGAAATAAACCCCCCTCGCCTCGGTGCAAAGAAAAGGCAAGGATGCTGCCCCGGGATGCTGCCCCGCGATGCTGCTCCGGGATGCCGCCCCGCTGGCCCCATCGTCCTCCTTTCACGGCAAGCGGAGACCTCCCCATACCGTGGCAGGAGGAAGATGTTGCCTTGCGGCATACGCTGGCGATGGGGAGAGCTATTTGGAGCAATTGCTATGGTGCGAAACAGCAGCTTTCACGGAGCGCGTTTCCGGGAGCGGGGAGGAGAGAAGGGAGCCGGTAAAACGAAGGCGGGAAAGAGAAGCTCCTTGCCAAAGGTTGTAACGCTTTACAGGACGTTGAGCTGTTGGTTTCACTCGAGCAGTGTATGATCCTGCAGAGGAATGGTCCATTCCCCATACAGTGGCATCAGAACCTCAATTATATATATATAATTATAACTATAGCCATATATCTATATATCTATACTTATATATGTATACATTAAAGTCTGTTACTGCACCGGCACGTGATACAGAGGAAAAGTACTGGCGTTGCTGTTTGATGCAAGTGGTTGCCTTGACTGAAGTCCTGCGAAGGGTAAGCACCACAAGAAAAGGCACCACAAGGTTTTGAGAATTGAAATGTCGCTGCCCTAACACTGCCGTCATCAGGAAACAAGAAGGGCTTTTTGGAGTTAATGAGGGCAGGTGGGGCCAGACCAAATTCTGGCCTCGCTGGCGGCAGAAAAACCGAAAAACCAGGGCATTCCCAGAAATAAAACAGCAGGGTTCATGCAGGGTGGCTGGTGCCTTGGTGAAACCGAGACCAGAATTTGGTCTTTTACGGGGCATGTTGATTTTGCGAGCTCTTATCTAGCACTTGGGACACTTTTTAACAGCCCTCCTAAATGAAAATGACCCCATCTTGCCATGTGCAAGGTGATTGCACCAGCGTAAGGAAAGCAGAATTGAACTTTTGAATGCTCAAAGCATAATCTAACGTAAACAGGGCACGACCTCACGTGGGCTGTCTCCTGGGATTAGCGGGATGCCTTCAGCTTCCACTACACCAGGGGAAGTCGAAGGTGCTCAGCGAGTCTGATCTCATCCCTCTGCGGAGCCCTGCCCCGGATATCTCAATCTGTCACTCCCCGGGGAGCCCAGAGAAGAAATTGTCCTGCACACAGACAATGATCTTGATGGGTTTAGAGAAGTCCCGCCGGACTGAGATGGAGATCAAAATCTGCACATCTGCTTTTCTGAGGTGTTAGCCCGTGGCTTCTCATTCACTCCTTACTCTGTCAAAACCTCCACTGCACTAAATATTCGGGTTGGCCCTTGCTCTATTCCTTTTGCTCGTAAATTCACGCTCAGGCACACACAAGCAAGCACATCTTGCCCTCCAAGACGTAGAAATTAGAGGAAGAGCTGGGGAATAAGACAAGAGTCCATACTCAGAGCCCTCCGGTGAAGCGAGAAGTCGCTGCAGACACTCTCTATAAACAACGGGCTTCCCAGGCGTAAGGTAATTGCTTGGTGATCGAAAAAGGAAGAGACTCGCAGGCACTCTATGCCAAGGTAATAGCACCAGTTTTGCATCGTGTTGACACCTGTCAGCCCACCCCATCGAAACCACCGTAGCTCTTCAGACGGCTGCTGGCGAGCAGCCTGCCCCTGCTCTCGGCGGCGTTGCACCAAACCCAGGGCAGCGCCACCGAGATGGGCAGAAACGCGCTTGCTGGACATGAGAGGAGGGTCGGGTCTGCCCTCGGCCACTTCTCTTGGCCAGCTCAAAGCAGGGGTTGCTGGAAATCCTTGTATCTCCCAAGCACCATGCGTGCAGCTAGCCGGTGGAAGCTAGAATGGAGTTGAAAAGCCACTGTGAGGGAGAAAAGGAGTTGCCTGTGGCAGGCCTTGAAGTAGTTTTCCTTGTTCATTCAGGCCTACTTTGGATCCCAGTCTCTCTAGACCCCCAGAAAGGATGGCCCAGGCACAGAAGTGACCTAGGAAGGAGCCAGCCTCTCCCAGTCTAACTGGCAGAGCCTTGATCCTAACTTGGATGGACAGGCATCCTCACCTGCAAGCCACGCTGGGTCAGAAGGGCACTGGAAGGACAACTTCAGATGAATGACCTGGGTCCGGAATGGGCTGAGTTTGCTTAATAAGGCAAGATTCAAGGCATGGGCATGACTAAGTTTCAAGCTTAGTTAACAAAAAATGTACTGCTTGCTAGGAAAGCTTAGGCCATTATTTCTGTCTGACGTGCCCGATGGAGAGGGCCTGGGGTGAGCCAACCCCTCCTTTGGAACGTTTCCAATCAGATGGGATCTAGGGTGGGAGAATAAGACACAGGGATGCCTGTGGCATGGGCTGTTGGGGGTGCACGTGATGACCCACGTGCTCTTTCCATCTCTGCTTTCTCTGACTCCACAACTACACAGGACTCTGATAAAACCCTGGTTTCTCAGTTGACTTTCCCGACTGCTTTCTAGAGAGTGGAGAATTTCAGGGGTGAAGAGAAACACTCCCCAAAAGCTTAGTGTGGCATCTTGTGTGGGTTGTGCTAGTCCTCCTCGAGAACCCCAAATTCAGATCAGCCTGCCTCTTCCATCTCTGCTGGGCTACTTGGAGACTGGGGAAAGGTGACACGATGCGTTGCTTTGTCCTGCTCTGCACAACACCACTGAAGGGCTTTTGATGTTAAGGTCTTGAAGCACTTCACCAACACTGCCTCAGTAATCCTCTTTGTGAGGTAGGCTTTACACCTCCCATTTTACAGATGAGGAAACTGAGGCACGGAGCAGTTACATGACTTGCCCAAGGTCACACAACCAACCACAGTGAAACTGAAGGCTATTTTGTGGCAGGTCCTCTCCGTGTTTTGTAAAATACTCAGCACAAGGGGGTCCTAAGCCTGGCTGTGGTCCCAGGGTGCCTTCTGCAAGGCGAATGGACAATGTTCAGTAGATACAGTTTAGTGCAGTGCAAAAACATTAGAAGAACCCAGGTGTCCTGCTTTAATAGCTTCTTTTTACCATTTTGTAGTGATTGGGGAATTTGTTCTCCTTGAATAAGGTTTATCTGAGGAATCAAGTGCAAGAGTATTTTCCGGGTTTTGAATGTTAATGATGAGTTCCAGCAGTGATTAGTCAAATTTCAATGTTTATGGGAAAAGTGGCACTTTTGAAATATAAGTATTTAAATTGTGCTATTCTCTATGGCTGTGCCAATTTTCCAGTACTATCAAAATTCACTAATCAAAAATGCTCCTAGGATGAAAGCTAATTTGAGAAGATACTGTGAACTTTCAGAATTCCTTTCAATCGGAAGATGCTCAAGAGCTTTTTCAAGAAGTATGCAACTAGTCTGTTCTCCCACCACTTCCATAGGGTAGATAAAGATCTTTAAACCCATGTTGCAACACTTGGGCAAGTATGGCAGGGCAGGAGGTGGGATCGGTGGTGAGAGCCAGACAACAGCCTGACCATTCCCGTACCACATGCCCTGGAGCACAGGCCAATGGTACTACGGAACATATTACATCTGCCAGCAGAGACAACCCTAAAATCGCCCTAAAATCCCCTTGGTTTTCCTAACCAACAGCCCATGGCAGAGATGGAGAGAGAACATGCATCTTCAGGCACCATGATTTTACCTTCTGTACAAAACAGTGTGTCCAAAAATATACACACCAAAGGGATGATATTTCCTTGCAATCAAGAAGTCATTCAAAGCCTCCAAAATATATAGCCTTCCTGTGAAAACCCTGTTTTTAGGGCAACAGCTCCATGATGGGGCATGGTATTGTCAGGTTCCCAAGCAGGTCACCCTAAGTCCGTGACAGGGAACACACAGAAGACCACGCAAGGGCCTCACCCCAGCTATCATCTCATACTGGTTTCATACCATGGGTAATCACATTGCCTTGAGTGGAATGGTCTGAACTTGGCCCAATGACATGGGCAGAAGTCACCAGAACTAGATGTGAAATAGTCCTTCCCTGAGTAATTTAAACACTTTTGAAACTACTTCCCTTTCCTCATTGGAACAAAAAGGCTGGAATGGTAAAACAGTTTGCAGAGTGGAAACATTAGCCAACATAATTGTTTTGTTTTGTTTTGTTTTGTTTTTTTCTGATAGGAAAACGTTGTCCACCAAAAAAGGTTTTAGATCCATTTTGGGAGGGGACACGTTTTGTAGCTAATGGCAAACTTTGGCGTTCAATGTAAAAATCTCTTCCCTCTCCCTTCCCTCCATAGAGAAGATGGGGCCAAGGGATTTGGTCGTGATACCTATTTAGACACTTTTTAGAAAACAGCCATCACAGCTCTCCTCCAAATGGCTGCAATTACATCCAATTTAAGGCTTGTTTAATTGCTCGAGTAGTACTAAGAGGTCTATGGTTAAGTGAGAACCAGTCCACTTCTCCTTCTACTTAGCCATCGTAAATTTGTTGACTGATCTTTGCTGACTGATTTGTTGACTGGCCTTCAGTAATTGTTGAAAAAAGCAGATTATATGGAAATGGTGTGAAACCAGAAATTTAAGGGAGTCGCCTGGGGTACACTTGGTGTGTAGCTGGTGACACTGTTTCAGCAGTGTCAGCTCAGAGCAAGTCCGCTGAAATCGGGCGGCTTCAACTTCAGGTTACGGATATTTCTGCGGGTGCGTGTCCCCGTGTGTACTCGTATGCCCTCAGAAACCAAAATAAAATCCTAAAGCGAACAGATTGCAGGTGTAATCATCTGGCATTTGTCCTGGATCTTCGCTGCTTGGGAAGGAACAGTGTTTGCTTTTAAGGTGGAAGAAGGGGAGGGGAGACGGGGGCGGCGTGCAGGTGGTGTTCAGCTGGGTCTGAGGGAAGGAGGCTCTGGCACCGCCAGCGAGTTTTATTGGTAAATACAGCTAGAAAGGAAAATATGAGCTGCTTGTCCTTGTGACTGATGAACGGGAATGACATCTGGAGAGAAAACAATAATCATTCCCTTTGAGTGGCATTTGGCATTTGAATTCTAAGGGCTGGAAATCAGATTTTGGGAGCGGGGGGAGAGGGGTTAACCCCTGCAAAGGAGGGCCCGGTTCGCTGCGTGTATTAACAGGGCTGTTCTCATTGCAATGGCCTTACTGGGGGAAGGGGAAACCATCTCTTCCTCAGCTAAAGCCAGAGACCACGAAGCCCCCGTGTAGGTCAGGGATATGCTACACTCAGATGGCTCTGCTTGAAAAGAAACTCCTGGTTTTGTCCAAGTTTTGCCTGGGTTTTGACAAAATCTACAAACAGAAAAAATCTATGATTTTTCATAGGGCCCATTTTGGGCTCCCCTGGCACCAGCAGAAATGACTATTTTTAGCATAAGGAGAGTAAGGATGGACCTGGACATCAGTTGGAGCTTTACTGATTTATGCTGACACTGCATTGGGCCCTCATTTTTGGTCTGATTTTGGCCTCCAGAATGTCTTAAGAAGTGGAAGATCAAGTGGTACAGCATTTCCTTAGAAGGACCTTAAGCTTCTGACGGTCTTTTATGCCTGTTTTTACTTTAAAAGATACCAACCATACAAGGAATATTTATTTCAAACCTGCTTGCAAATCCCAAATTGCTAGCGTCTCACACCAGAAACTACCTCCCTCATCTCAGAAAGCCCTTTGGAATTCACAATATGTTCATATATATTAAAACATATATACTGTTGCAGTAACACAGCATGTATGCTTTTCTATATTTCCACAGGACTGTGTATATAGACATGGGCATACATGTTGATTAGTCCCTTTAATCCTGAAAATTCATAGCCACCCACTTTGCATCATGCCTAATATATAGGAGAAGGAGTTGTTAGAGTAGCCATTGCTGCTGAAGTGGGTAAAAGCAAAACAACCGGGTGCAAGCACAGCCAGGTCTATTTACTGTTGAACAGTACATTTTCAGGAAAATTAAAGGATTAAAGGGCGATTTATTGATAAGGTGAACTTTTTGTCTTTTTCCTTTTTTTTTTTTTTTAGTGTGTGTATATATATATATATATATAATGCCCTCAATACCTTATAGGCTATATCCTATTTACTTCCATGAGGTGGGCGACAACCAGCTTTGAAAGCATCCTGCATTTACATCTTCTTTTTTGCTCTACTAGATACACACAAGACTTTCATTGCTTTCAAAACCACACTTGCCCTCTCTCACCCCTCTCAGTCCATCCTTGTTCAAGACACAGATGTGTGTGGTGCTTCTTAGGACAAAGAGGGAAAATCTATATATTGGCCAGCATTTGGTTGGGTCGAACAAAGCAGTTAGCATAGCACCGAAGGAGTTACGTTGCTGTTTGTTTTTTTTTTCCCAGCTTCAATCTCTGGTTTTTTTGGAACAGAAGCAGTAAAAAGAACCCAGAAGCACTGAGCTGAGTGCTTAAAACAGGAAAAATAAACGTCTGGGGAGAAGAACAGGGAAGGAGCAGACCCAAAGCCCACGCAGATGAGCAGTGGCCCATCTGCAAGAGCTGGGCTTCTGGACTTGCTCTGCCCCAGAGGGAAGATATGCAGCTGCCTGGTTAGTCATGTGGAAGAGCCTGGCCCATGTAAGCCAGAAGATTTTGAACTACCTCCCCATGGTGGACACAGAAAAGGGACGGGAAAGGTACGTGGCAGACCAAGACGGAGCTAGAGGAGGGTTTCCTAGCTTCGTTCTTGCTTCATGCAAGGCAAGTCTTGGGTTGGAGAAGACAATGACTGCCTGAAACACCGCCCGGTTATCCAGATCGGGCCAGATTTCACGGTCCTTACTCAGGAGAGAAAACAAGACCCGACAACAAAACCCAGGAGTTTTGCTTGAGTAAGGAGCGCATGAGTAGACTTCAAAAAGCTATTCTAAGAGGGAGCAGGGAGTCTTGCCTCGCATTGCATTTCCAAAAGAGAGGTTATATGATGATCAGGACACTTAAACAATTAAAACACTTGGCTCAAAACCACAAAAAAACCCCAACCAAAACCCAGGCTTTCAATCACATGCTTTTTTTCCCCTTCCAAATTATCTGACCAGTAGCGATATTTGGAGCAACGAACTGGATCCCTTCCCTCATTCTAAAAAAGGTTATCCTGGGTTTCACCAGAGTATCTGAGGGTTCAACCAGGGATGAATCCACCTTGATAGACACATAATCAACAGTCAAAACTCCCACTGACGGCAAGGGAAGTTTTGCCTGCGGGAGGGTGGTGAAGGCAGGCCTGGACTAGTTTCTCTGGATGTGGCAAAGAATTTTCTTCAGGAAAGCGGGTACTTTGAGAAGAGTCACGCGTGAGCAGCATTGGGTCTAGCTTATCCTTTCACCACCCACCTTTGCCCTTCGCATAAGGAAACAGTTCAAACAAAAAAAAAGAAAGCTACTGTACAACCAAGTAAACTGCAATTATTGTGCTGTCTTAGGCAGTCAAGAAACTTAAAAGGCAAAAACGAAAAAGAAAAAAAGATTTTTCACATGTTTATCAGTTGAGACGCTAGTTTTCCCATGCCTAAAGAGTCCTCAGCAAACAGTATACCAGCCTCCCAAATAAAGTCCAGGCTATTCCAAAACAGCGTGAGCAAATTTTTCACTGTATTCAGATGGAAGCTGATGACTGAAAGATTAGTGCACATTAACCGTGGCTGATGAGAGCGACTTTTAAAGAAATTCAAGTATTCATCAGTAATCTGTTCGGTTCAGAAATACTTTTGTGATCTTTAGTTTCAAGTTTCCAGAAACAGAAAGGAAAAGGGAAAGGTCACCTGTTGTGTAGGAAAATAATATTGCAAACAGTGCTATTACATTTGACCAGGAAAGCAAGGCTATTTAGTTGGCGCACAACAATTTTCTCCGTTCCTTGCTCTTGGGGAGAGAAAAGACTTAAGATCACTTTCTCGACACACACACGCACGCACCAGCAGGTTCTCCTTCTGCGTGTTGTAACAAACCCCTTTTCTGCTCATTCCCGATAATGGCACAAACCCAGCAAGAATGAAATTTTGATGGCGCACTTCCAGTACGTCTGACACGCATTTACTTAAGCCTCACAACACCCCTGTGAGGTAGGTAAATATTATTATACCCATGTACAGATGGGTAAACTGTAGGCACAGAAAGGTTAAATCACTTGCCCAAGGTTACACAGCAACTTCGTGGCAGAGCTGGGGTCGAAACCCAGGAGTACTGTCACCCAGAAATCTGCAATGAGTTTTAGACCATGGCCACTTTCTACGCTCGCTGTAAAAGACCACCTGACAAACACAGCAGTGCATAAATCCAAATAACTCCGCGTATTACAAAGTGCCTGGTTTTCCAACAGATGCCTTGCTGCATGTGTCCCAGAGGTGGGGGGGGAAGTAAAGTTTATGTTCTTAAATAATTTTTAATTTTTATCCGCTTGCAATGCTTTGTTTTGTTGTGGGTTTTGTTTTGTTTTGGTTTTTTTTAGTTTTTTAATATACAACGGGAAATTATAGTCCACATTATTTAATCAACAACGTCACTTTCCAATTGGGTCATGTGTACGTCTGCATATACGTTAAGGCCCAGATGGTTTATGCAGATTTATTTTAATTGTCACCAGTTGCCTCCCTCCTCATCAGTGGAACAGCCAATGGAACATATGCAGCTCTCCGTCACCTCATTTTCTCATTTTTCTCATTATCCTACTGTCTGAGCTTCAAGTAAGGAACAAGGGTTGAACACGGGCAATATCTAGCACAGCAGGAAGGCTCCTACCTTTCTTCACATCACACCTCAACAGAAAAGGGCCACCACAACCGTCATTCCCAAGTTCAAACGCAACAGAACAATGAAGCGATTCTGAACGTGCTCGTGGAGAAATAAGCAGATTGCAACAATCTCTAGCGGTACCCAAAGGTCTGGAAATGCGTTCTGCACACAGTGAAACGTTTGCCCACGTCTATTTGGGATAGCCTCAAATCTTCTCGTTCAAACCAGGCTGAGATTCTCTGCACCAGAATACACCTGAGCTCCAAGGAAAAAATAAAACCAGCAATCATAACCCTGGGAAACTTCCATCCCCAAAGGCCCAGGGCTTTAGACCACTGCCAAAATAACAACATGCAAACTTCAGCAAGCAAAGGGTACACAACGGAGTTCACATCATCCCTACCACCTAACATCAGCTATCTCGGCTTCTATGGAGATCGGCATAGACCTTATTTTGTTGTGATTATTTGGGTTTTTGTTTTCTGGGGTGTTTTTGTTTTTTGTTTTGTTTTTTTCTTTTTTTTTTTTTTTGCATGACCACATTCGATCTGAACAGAATCCAGAGAAAAGCTAACCCAACGAAAGAAGAAAAGACCCTAGAAAAGCCTGTCTCCACAATTTTCCGCTGACTCCAGCAGCTTCCAAATTGTCTCTTGCCCAAGCTGCCCAGCAAGCAGGCACTAAAAGGTTTTGCAAATGCACAGTAGTAACTTTTCCTTTTCAAAGCACCTCTGAGCTTCAACGAAATCATGCTGGACGGACCTCAGGACCACATTTTCTTCAGGAGGTTGAGTCATGCTGCGGGTGTGGGGGTGACAGGTATGTCATGCATTTCTGCGCAGGGACGAGGAGCAGGGATAAATTGTGAAGTGAATCTGGAGTGTACAAAAGAATATGTCTGAAGAGCAGGGGATGATTGCTCTCCAAAAGTCAATGGCAAGGCTCCCCTTGCGAGCAGCCTCAGCCAGGTTTTAGCAGACCCCTGACTAAAGCTTGAAATTAATTTTGCCCTGTTTCATCTAGTCAGCTTTAAATAAAAATACATGCAAATGACTACTGACTTTTTGGCAGGTGCAGGGAAGGACAGGATGAAGCAGACAATTAGCTCCAGCCCAAAAGACTGAAAATATATATATATATTTACACTTGAAATCGGGGGTTTGCTTGCACTTTCTGCTGGTAATTATACTACAACAGCTCCTCTTCTGCAGTTTAGGTTGGATAAGCTCTGGATGAAAAATGTCTTGTGTGGGTGGCAAAGCATGACAAGGGCACGGGTAGGGACCTTGTAATTCCTGTATTTCCATTGTTGATTTGGTCTGGTCTGAATCATTCCTGTCTCCAAATTAGCTGCCTACAGATGTATAACGCTATCACGCTAAGCATGCCAGCCATCTGATGTGGATGGAGGGACAGACGGATGGGTTGACATCAGCACGATAAAAGTGACGCTGTTTGCAAAATAACCTCAGCAAAAAGAACAAAGTGAACTGAAAAAATACTTTGTCCATCGAATTGGGTGGAAAACAGAAAAATGCCAGATCGGAGCTGATGTCCTCCACCAAGTCCTGAGTCCCTAATACTGGTCTGTGGCACACAGTTACATCTTTATTAGTAAATTAAGCACTGCCAGCATCCATTCTGGCCACGAAGCCAACTGACAAGTGCTGGCCACATCCACACTACTAAACTCTTTCACTCCTGATACAGAGCGGCTGCATCCAAACTGCTGATTGGGGATGGTCTCTGATCAGCATCAATGCCTGTGCAAGCTGTGCCCAAGCCCAGGGCTCATTGGAGTCGATCAAAACCATGGCAGGGAAGGTTCGAAAAATATAATAGCAGGGATGATGGAGCCCTCATGCTCTGGCTTTTCCCTGGCGTGGCGTAGTTGGCTGGTTTAGATGATCCCAGGGTGAATCCAGCAGCACAAATGTGCCAGAGACGTTGCCCACTGATCTTGTGAAGTGTATTTATGGATGGACTCAACCTTCTCCATGACAGTTTGAAAAGCGCTTCATGCAGTATATTTGGCAAGAGGGTGGAACATGGTCTAACTAAGCTACCGGGGAGAAGCTGAGGAGTAAAAACCAAGTGAAACCAAAACAAGTCACTGGCCATCCTGCCAAATTGCACACCAAAAATCAAAAAGACCCTGGGCAAAAAAAAACCCCAGGAGGCAAGGACTAGAGTCTTAGCACTGGGATTAGTACCAATAAAGAGCTGGGGGTAATTTTCCTCCCCGAGCTTTTGGCTTGGCAAAAGGCGCTGTTTGGCAACAAGATCACAGATAAACCCAAGAGGAAATGGTCACCACACCAAACTGTCCACCACGAACTCGTTGGGTGTAGTGGTAGAGCACGTGCTTTACATTAAGGCTGTAATGAAGTCCTTCAAAGAGAAATAGTTCTTCAGGGTTGACACAGGCTCTCACTGGAAATCTTTTGCTAAATCAAGATGCCAGTGGATATATATCATTCAAAGAAAGGACTAATAGCGGAGGCAGAAAGTTTATGCAACTAAGTGTAATGAAACAGTCTGAACACTCAGTGGAGGCACCTGCCTTCATTGTTATCCATACCACGAGCCACGAAGGAGGACTTTGGAGCAGGGGTGTGTCAAGCCCTTAGTCAAGCTGGTTTGGTTGTGAGAAATTAGCACTGTGTTGAGAGGTAAGGTCACTTCTAGAGTGTTTTGCCCCTCCGCTCCCATAGCGGGATGGAGAGGACGGCTGTTGGTATGGTGGTCTGGAGCAAGGGTCCCGTTCCTGAGGGAAGGCAGTCTGCAGATGCTCATGACAGACAACACTGACGGGTCTCCTCCTTGACTCCTGATGAGTGTGCCTCGGCTCGTTGACTCATTTCACTGTCCTGGTGCGAAGCGGCAGGGTCCGGCTGTTCGGTGGGGCCAGGGGGTGCAATCACGTCTTCAAACCAGACCTCAACGTTGACAAGTTCAGAGAGGGGGACCTTCTCTGGGTGTTTTTGGAAATGAGAATGCTCTCTCCTGGAGGAAAGATCCCCGAGGAACAGAAGGGTTGTTTGTCATCCATTCCTTTCTCATGCTTATGCCAATGAAATACAATGTGTAGAGGAGAGATCTCCATGGAAGGACTAAGGAGAGTCTTTACACAAGGCATGAATCTGGATCAGAGTAAATCTACACTAGTATTAAAAGTAAGTCAAAAGAAAGTCCTGGGAGGAGAAATGCAGGCCTGTTGCTGGAGGATGGGCACCTCTGTGTTTTTATGACCCGGGAGCTGGGGACAGCAAGTTCACTTCACAAATTACCTCTTTTTATGGAGACAGTGTACTGGTTAGGGAAGAAACAGGGTGAAATGTTAGTAGGACACTTGAGAAGGGGATGGTTATGGGACACAAACAATGGAGGAGGAAAATGAAAGCTTTTCACAAATATATATAAGTGCATGTACATATATATTTATGTGCACAGTAAACAAGGGACTGGGAATTTAGATAGGGAACGACAAGACAAAATCCCTCCCTTTGCATGAAAATGTGACCATCATATTGGTTATAATCAGAGCCCAGAAACATTTGCCTGAAATGGAGTTTGACTGGGAATTACAGTACCAGTGACAATTTGGCTTCTTATAAACTTTGCCGTGTGTCTATAGTTTGGCGTGAACGAGTCCTGCCCTCCTTAAAAGGGACAGACACCAGTTAAAAGTTTTCTTTACAAAACAAAATGAAACAACTGAGGAAACCCCAACATTTTCTCAGAACGTTGCAAAGGATCACTGATTGAAAAAAATGTTTCTCTTCAGGTATATTCAGGCGAAGAAAGCATTCAGCTTCTTTAAACTGTTATATAAAATTGGTACTAGTTTCTTTAAATACTATTATAATTAAAAAAACCAACCGATTCCTCAAATTAAAAAAAAAAATCATAATCATAATTAAAAAATATCCCCCCCCATGCTGATTTTCTTTTCAGAACAGGTCAGCATGGGAGTTTTGCACCCTAGACAGTTACAGTATTTCTGGAATAAAAAATTGCAATTGCACACAGAAAATACTACAGCATTCACTCAAAAATATCTCGTTGTTGTTGTTGGTTTTTTTTTTTTTTCCCTCCCAAGTAGAGGGATGGTGGGATTGAAAAGATGCCCTGAAATGGGAATATTCCTTTAAAGGAGCAATACTCTCGAAAAGGAAAAGGGCGTTAGATAGACGCAAACCTGTGATTTAACTTGAAACAAGAGATTCCAGCACAGAAACAGAATTCGAGAGATGTGAATGTTCAGACACCGAGCGGGTTATTTGGTTATATGTCAATACAACCACACAACCCTCGGCAGGTGACCATCTAGGCTTTGCCATCATCGGAGGTGGCAGCATCTCCTTGCGGTGAGAAGGCTAAGCTAAACCACGATGCTCTGGCTACGCTCTTGGATTTCCTCTGGTGGTGTTTCTCGCCATGTACTTACAGTAGAGGGTGACACGAGACAGTTTTTATCAGCAGTTCCCCACATGTACCGAGTTGAAGAATTCTCAGCTAAATCACAACAACAACATCAACAAAAATACAAAGCACCAAAATCATCTCAAGACGTGAGTCAGTTTACAGGTTATTACCGTTTGAAGAAGTTTGTTGGTTGTTTTGTTGTTGTTTGTTTGTTTGTTTGTTTTTATCCCGATTTTCATGTTTTGTTTTCCTTTAAAAACAAAACAAAACAGAACAAAAATCAAAACCCAAAAACCCCAAAATGGAACGAAGGATGCTTTACAATCACTTTAAGGCTCGCACTGAATGAGACATGACAGGTCTTACACGAGATTACAAATAATACATGTATGCCTTTCACAGCCTTAAAATGATACAGTAGGTCAAATTATTTTGCCAGTCACTGATCAAGTATTGTGCCTTTAAATTGACTCGCTTTTTGCTACTATGCTGAGTTTTATTATTACTGAAATAGTTATTAGATATGTGTAGATGGACTTTAGGATAATGGGTTTTTTTGGTATATAATTTCAATGTTTGCAGATTCCGTATTTTCCAGAAATCAAGGTGGCAGACCTTATTCTGGGCTCAGATGGTTGCGATTTACTCCACTGAACCCAGTGGTGCTTTAGCGTGTGCGGTTGGTTGGAAACAAGATCAGATCCTGTATTACCATATTAATCTGGTGCAAACCGGCCATTTCGCACGGCCCGTTTCCACGAGGGAAGCGGTTACACGGTGGGATAGCCTTTCTAACGCGACTCGGTCAAGGCTGGCAGGCTTGGCCAAATGGCGTTATAAACGCATTGCCAAATTGAGTTACAGACCTGATTTTGTCTTTCAACTGTTGGAAAAAAAATAAAACTCCATTGGGGGGGTGTCTTGGCTTTGCTTTCTTATCTTTAGACATTTTGGGTTTTTTTCTGTGAAATCCAATAAGAGCAACAAGATTGTTTTTCATACGTTTCTCTCTTTTTGTTGTTGTTGTTCATTTTTTTCTTTTCTTTTCTTTTTTTTTTTTTTTTTTTTAATTTTAAGGTTTGTATTTCAGTTGGTTGGTTTTTTTCCTGGCATATAATCATCAAAGAGTTTTGCATGAGAAAGGTGACAGTACTTAATGAAACTCAGCACCTAAGGGCATAAGGCAGTTGTAGGTTTGTTTGTTTGTTTTTTTATTTTTCAATCAGCACCAATCCCATAAATAATGTTCTACACTTGGTGTACGGTATAAAACTGATGTGGAGATGCCTCCTTCTCCACCTGTGAATCCTAGGTGTGGAAGTTGAAATACTGTTTCTTGTGTGTAAAAAACAAAAGAAAAGTTTTTCTTTTTGTTTTTACTTACAAAACATAGAGAATATCTTTTTTTTTTTTTTATACATACAGCAACCAGAAAGAAAGCTTATCTGAAGGTTTGTGTTTGTTTCATGATCTGTGTTTACCGTAAACAAAAATAAGGTCCCCTCTTTTTCTTTTGCTTTAAGGAGCTTTTAAAGTGAAGATTCATATTGTAGCAACTCATATAAGAGAGGTCCATCTCTATACCTAATACCTACAGCTGTGGGGGTGACATACTGGAGGATGTTGATAGTTCTTCTTAACCTCCTGTCTACAAAATGAGCATCCCATGCAGGGTATCTTTTTCTTGGGATGTCAATCTTAATGAGAGGCCCCTCGGGGGGGTAGGGTCGCCCAGATGGAGTAGATGGTACCATTGCTCTCACCTGGAAAACGGGCAAGCAAGTGTCAGCTGTGAGTTCCTCCTGTTGCTCCGTGACCGCTCTGGTGGGCGTAGCCTGGGCCCCCCGGTACCCAGGGGTTTGGGGTGCCATGGGCTCAACATCGGGGGGCAAAGGAATGCCCCAGAGCAGCTCGGCGCAACAGGAGCTGGCAAAAATCTTAGCTCTTGGCCCCATGGGATGCAGCACACCATAATATAACAGCATCAAAGCTATCCCAGCAGCAAAGCTAAGAAAGACACAACACAGTGCTGGCACGGCATATGAGTCAGTAGTGTCAGGATCTCTGTAAAAATACCAAAGGAGCGTCAAGGTAGCGTTCTCTGTCAGGACTACCGTGTAATACGCAAACATTCTGTATCGAGTCCGCCCTTCCTTGACATTAAACCAGCAGAAAATGTACACAATCCCTACCACCATGTTGAAGAGGATCTCCTCCCACTTAGACATGCAGAAATCTGTCCCACCATGGATGATCCAGAAAGCCATGGCACACCAATGGACCACTACAAAGATCCCAAAGTAGAGCTGGAAGATGGAAGCAAAGAGAGCAAAAGAAAGAACTCGGGATGAGATGGTGAAGAGGCGCCAGAAGAGATGGATGAGGGCCCCTCTGTAGCTCATACTCTTCTTGTCGTCCCTAGAGTCCCGAAGAAGCTTGTGATAGGAGGCTAGCACCCAAGCCAGGGACATCAGGGAGGCCACAGAGGACACACCTGCCGGAAGACACACAGATCCACTGAGTTAGACAGGAGGTTTGGTTGAAAACATCATCTGCTCACTAAATTATTGCATCTGGGGCAGGCTCAGTAGCTTAAAGGTTCAACTCACGTCAGGTTGTCCTTACAGTCTAGAGGAGAGAAATACAGAAATATCAGTGTGGGAATTGGAAAAGATGCTGCATTCAGGAGTTCTCTGACACAGCACATTATCTTTATAAGCCATTGGCTCTGCCACCCCACCCCAGCTCTTCTCTTCTTACAGGGAACAGCCTCTGTCTTCATCCTTATTAGATCCACATTTAAGAATTGGAAATCCAGATCCCGTCTAAACACTGCAGCCCAAGTATGAAGGTTACTTTCTGTCTATGTTGGAGTGCAGCATCGCAGGAGCAGGACATCTATATTTGTGTAACTACATGGGTCTTTATTTATTCAAAAATAATTTAATCCAAGCAACGTTCACATTGACTTGTACTTGAGTCTGCCTTAATCAGGAATCCCTGTTTGCATTCGCCTTCGGGAATAATAGGCAGTTGGTCAGTTTTTTTGTCACCCTGTGGTCCCATGCAGATGAATATATAAATATAGGGAACATCAAGACTTATCAGTACCCTCAAATGGTCCCAAAACAAAGAATCTGATCCCTCCAGCAACTCCCCTGCCCTGGTTCCAGGATGGACTGAAAGTCTATAAGGGAGGTAGCTTATCTCCAGCCTTCTCTCCTGGATGGACCACAGATCCAAGTGGCAGTCATGTCTCCAGCCCTGTCTCGTTCTGTTCCAGACGGGACTCCCTGGAGGAACCTCAGACCTGGTCCATCCCCTTGTCTTGTCTGGGACTGCTGAGGGAGCCGTTACCAGCACGCAGCTCTGCCCAGTGCACTCAGACCTGGTACTGCTCCCATCAGGGAGGGCATTGCCTGCCCTGGGGTCACCCTCGGTTCCCAACTCAACCTGCTGCACCCTGGCTTGGGGCAGGCACCCCATGATATTCCAAAGGGGCCTGATCTTATTCCCCACCACAACCAACTTAAACTCTTCATTTCCTCCAATGGATAAAACAGTGCCCCGTCACACTTCAGGAGCTTTTAAAAATACAATGCCATTGATTATCGCAAAGGTAAATTGAACAACTCATTGAGCAAAGCATCATAATAAAACTTAATCGACAGATTCCTGGGAAAAGAAAAGGCCACTGGCATCTTATTCCTTTGCTCCCACTGCCGCTCACTGGACAACTGCTCTGCAGGTGAGGGAAGAGATGACGGACTAAGATCCATGTTTGGGAAGATAAATAATTTGGTAAATGTACTTTGATTGGGCCTTTGCTAAAGATTTCTCTGGGACCATCACCTATAAAATCCAAAGGAAAAATGCTAATGGTTTCAAGCAAACCAAACAATAACAAACGCCCCTCCAGTTCTGATGTGTAAAGTACTGGAAAACAAGCCCAGCTCTATTTTGCTTTTACTACTTTAAGAAAACCCAAGGAGCACCTTCCTGCAGCTGCCCAGGGTTACAAAGCTAAAATGCCTGAAAACTCTACATTTCTTCCTGTTTTCTTCTCACTTTTCTCGCTGCCCACGAGGACCCAGCTCCCATGGGGATGGAAGAAAGATCCAGATCCACTGGCTCTTCAGACCTCACTCCAGAGTCTTTATCTTCTTTTTGAGGAGCCCACCCCACAGTGTGGTGGGGTTAGATTTCCGCCCTTCCAGCCTAGCTATGTCTGGAGGAGAGGTGCTGGAGAAGGTGGCCAGGAAGGATGGCAGATCTCCATCTCTGCCCCTCATTGAAATTCTCCCAGCCTGCAGGTCCACCAAAACTATGTCTTTCTGTCAGCTCTCAAGTCTCTCTCTCTATACCTTGCCTTTGGGCTCACACGTGCATTAGCATTTCAGACTGAATTTTAAAAAACTAAACCCCACAAACCAGTAAGACCAATGGCGTTATCAAAGAGGGAAGCTTTAGGCCACCATCTTTAAGAAAAACCACAATTTTCCCAAGTTCTAAGTCCTCTATAAAAAACACTTGCATATAGTACTTGGGGTCTCTAATGGATGGAAACTTCTGAAAATTAATAGCCTCAGCACCAAATAGACATAGATCAGATTTATTTTTAACCTATCAGATGTGTTACATTCTTGGTAGACAGAACAGCTTTGGAAGGCTGAGCAATGCCCCACAATTCTTCAGGTTAGTGATGCCATGTGTATAAGTACGGTTTGTTGCAGTGTCTTCTAGCTATTCAGTTTGAAAACCTTCCATGAGTAGCAAGAGAGAAAAAAAAAAGAAAAAGTCATGTATTGTCTTATTTTAGGGCTGTTATACTAGAAACTTGCACGGCATCAGAAGTACCTGTGTACTGAAACTCAAGCAGCGCCAACCCACAAGAGACAGATGTGTCACACCGGCTTAAAAATGTTTCTGTTGGGTTCATTTATTCTAGAATAGAGAGAGGAATAAAATACACCAGAAACAAAAACCCAGTATACACATAAAGGCTTTTCCCACCGTAAGGTTTTCAGTGCAGAAACCTACACTAATCACAGTCTCTGCCGTAAATTGCACAGCGCTGGCTGAGTGTGTGTGTGTTGAGTCACTCCCCTTGCACGGTACCATGCCGGCTGATAGTCATCTGAACGTCTCCTCGAGTCAACAGAGAGAGGCAGACACCCCCAGAAAGTGATTCACCCTGTCCTAAGATGTGCGTGTGGGACAAGGCGGGGGGGTTGACTCATGCTCCCAAAGTGTCTGTCTCCAACCCTTGACAGGAGAGTGCGGGGACTCGCGAACGCCAGCAGTCAGGCGGGATGAGTCCTACCCTTACGAAACACTTCGTTGCCTCCTCATTTGCACTAAGATCTGAGGAGGGAAAGGCGGGGGATGAAGTATCTCTAGACATTTTGACATATTCCTGCCCTTGTTTAAAAATTCAGGACTCTGTGGTGAACGAGAATTTCAGCATCCCAGTGATGAGCAGGATCTGAACCTGGGTGTCTGGCGGGTGCGATCAGTAGGTGGACATCAACAGGAACCATGGAGCAATATGAAGATTTTTGAAGTAGTTCTTACGGTGTTGCCACAGAAATTATTCCCTGACTATTTTATACAGCATTAAATGACAAAGCACACCTTAGCTTTGGTCATCTTGATCATGAGTTTCTTATTCCCATCTTTGCCTGTTACTTCAAGCCTGGGAAATCTTCATACAATGTAGTTCTCACAGACTGGGGGGTAAATTTTTCCCTTCTTTGCCACTTCTCCAGGCCTTATTTCTAAGCAACTATAGAGATCTCTCCAACTACAACTAGAACAAAAAGTCCTGGTAAGTTGGATCACATGGGAAATATTTTTTTTATTTTGATTTTGACTTTTGCACATGGTGACTGACGCACCTTCATCTAGCATGAGTGGGCTTCAACTCCCTTCCAAGGTTTGTTTATCAAAGAGTTGGGGCTGGTTTAAAACTGAAGTCACTTCAATAAACCCACTCCCACTCCTCCCACTCTGTGCTTAGTCTTGGGAGTGGCAAATACCCACCATCCACTGACACATCTGTGTGGGCACTCTCGAGCCAGAAGGACATCATCTACCATGGGACTGGAAGCCTTATGGCGGTGTCTGTGGGATCTGTATCCCACCTGCCTGTAACAAGTCAGAGTGGCATTGACTGGGGTTATCTTCAAACTCTCTGTACCATCAGCCCTCGGATTCCTCCTGTCATCTGCTGGGAAGCAATGAGTGACTCACAGGCCATAGTCAGCACCATTAAGGAGTCAAGCCCATGTGTCTTGAATGATACATCACAAGAATTAGTTCCCCAGGTCCTTGTAGTAATGTGTCCTGAAGTCCTTATGGTGAGACATCTCCTAGCCTACATTCAGCGCGGTGAGGCAGAGCTCTATGATGTCCCCATTTGACAGAAGAAGCACTAAGATCTGAAGTATTTATCCAAGGTCTCACATAAAATCCATGCTATAGCAGGGAATAGATCTCCTTTACATCACAGTGCACCTTGCCAAGGCATTTGGCAGATAGGATTCACCTCTTCCAGTAGAGATTCACCTCGGGGCTGTCCATGGGTAAGTGATGTCTCTTACTTTACTCAACAGAGAATTAAGACTTAGTGCAACCATCACAGATGGGAATCAAGCAACATCAAGCTGGCAGATGTGACAAGCTCGCATATGGAAGACAGGAACATTTTTGAGCTGGAAGCTGGAGTGAGGTAGGCTGCTCAGGGCATCTCAAATGACACCAGGCAAAAGTCAACTGAATTCTTTCCTTAGCCATTATGGCCAGTGCAGCCAGATTGTACGAAGGTCAACATTAAGACCCTGTGGTTGTATTGTCTACATCTCCACTGAATACAAGGGGAGCTTGGACACCCCCATCATGTGGAGACACCACCATGGGAGACACCTGTGTCTAGGTGTCTGAATCTGGAGCTGAACTCATTCAACATCTTGAACTGCCTGGATGCTGACTTCTTGCCACAGTAATTCTGCCTTTCTCCGGGGATGGGAAGGGGGAGCGGCTAATGGTTAATGAACAGCCCTCAGTGGTAAACACACATGGGGACTAAGCAACAGTAAATGGTGAAGAGAAATGAGAAAGCAATGGGAAATCAGGCAGGTATAAAAAGTTAAACTTTCTGAGAAGAGTGTCAGACCAAGGAATAGAGTCTCTGAGAAGAGGAAACCAGAGCCATTGCTTGGGACCATGAAAACACGAGTGGACTAGAGTATAATGCAGGTAATGATCTGATACTGGAGGAGAGGAGCATGGACCACTCTGAGTTCAAGGGAAGCTCCTGAAGCCTTGCTGAAGCTCGCAGGAGCCAGTTGAATTTCAGCCTGTTTTGGCTTTCATCCTCTAGTTCCTGCTGATGGCCCAGAAAAAGAAAAGGCCATCTCAGAAATATACTGAGGGTCTTTGAAAAATCCATATCCACAAGAGAGACTCAAAACAATGACTCCCCTTAAATTGCTACTGCTGTTTTTAAAGCCCATGTATGTGCTGGAATAAAACCAGTGCATGAAAAGACATCCCAGTCTATCTGGCCCATTCATGTTATGCAATTGCATATGGTTTTACAGCAAGTCTAGTAACAGCTGCAGACAAATCACACACACACACAAAAATGAATATTTAAAATCTATCTGTTTTTTCCTTCCTCGCAGTGTTGTTCAGCTAAGGAGAGAGGTTTTTTCACTAGGGGTATGTACAGTTTTCATCTTGAATCCAGCTGCAGGTTATTGGCTGTAAGTAATTTGAATGCACTCAATGTAGCGTATTCCCTAAGTATTTACCGTGGTGCCTGTCCCTTTAAAGCTGAAAACGATGCCTAAATGGTGCTCTATTTCTTTTTTGACATTAATTCTCCTGAAGACTCTACTAAAACAAAATGGGAAGATACCAACATTTCTCCCGGGTGAGCTGGACAGGAAATATTCAGTGCGACATGAAACCTTCCATCAACCCCTGTGCGGAGGCAGCGCTTGCTTTAATGCCAAGTGCCACCTCTCGGTTCCTCCCCATCACTCGCTGCCTGCTGGGGTCTCTGTGCCATGAACCCTGTTATTGTGTTTTCCCCTTTGGGTAGCACGTTCCTCCCCGAAGCTCAGTATGAATCGAGGAAGAGGTTTTCATTTTGATGCACACGGAGTGAAAATGCATTTATATACAAAAGAGATGGAGACAGGTTCTGCCATTGTAATAGCATTGCCTGAAATTTTCTCCCTCGTACTTTTTAATCTGTTTTTATTTATTTGCACCACAGTAACGGGAGTCAGAATCAGACCCCAGCTCTGATTTTCATTTGTTCTGCTGGAGTTTGATGTTCGATCTTTCTTTTTTTTTTTTTTTTTCCTTTCAGAGGAGGAAATGACTTTTTCTTCTCTCCTTCATTTTTCCTGTTTGTTTTTCACTTTGAACATGGAATAGTATGGATTATTACCGGCATGTAAATAATAATGGGCTGCATAGACTGTTTTGCCATTCATTTTCCTCATAGGACATTTCCCTAACCAGTTTTTCCAGTGTGCCACCAGTCCATTGTGGCAGATGAGCACTATTCCATGTATGGTGAACATCACTCATAAGTCTGACCCAGAAATGGCCTGCCCTCATCTATGTGGGCATCTCTGTACTCTACGCAAAGCTGGAGTGACCAGGGATGAAAGACCAGAGCCTGACACTGGGAAGAGATGTTGCAGCAGTGGATTCGGGGACCAATCTCCCAGCAGATATGGACAACAAGAAGAGGGTCTTCTACCGCTGAATCCCACTGGGACATCCTGACATGAGGCTTGCTTTGAGTTTCTATAAAGGACAGTCCGTGTCCAAGCTAACACACGAAGGACTCTTCCACACTGGACCTGGAGAACATCCATGTTCCCAAACCTTTTATTGTGAGAGTGAGAAAGTCTTTAGCAAGGTAACTTCAGAACAGCTTGCTCACATGGGGAGTTGCCCTCCCACCCTTTGCCAGTTAAAGGCTGGCTCATGTCCTGAAATGTGAATGCTTCCTAAAACCTTTTCTTTTTGCTCAATTAAGATGTCCTCACTGACCCCAGAAATATTGGATCTCTTTTTAGTTCCCCTCCAGCCTTTGCCTCAGCACTGTCTTGAGGAACTGAGGTCCATAGGTTCACTATGCATTATGTTTCAAAAGGACTTGCTTTTCTCCCCTTTCATCCTGCTGCCTTTCAGCTCTCCCAAATGCCCATTTTTCTCTACTGCCAGAAGAGGTGACTGGCCACATTCGTCTGATCTGTGCTCTCATTATCTCAACTGCTTCTGTCATGTCTCCTCCTATTCATCTCCTTTGTGAACTCCGGAGCTGCCAAACTGGCTCAGGCCCTGGGGCCATCCAGTCTTGTATCTTCTCCTGGATGCAAGCCAGCGACTGATCCTTCTGCTGGAGGCACAAGCACCCCAGGCCAAGCAGAAATGGGATAATCTGCCCTCTGGTTTGGATTGTCCTTGAATACCCTCATTGAAGTGTCAAATCTCCTGTTGAAAATGTTTGCTATCACCCGCCACATAAGGACTAACAAAGCTTCCCCCCTGTTTTAAAAAAGTTGTTGATGAAGACATTCCTTGCATCATGTGCCTTGGTGTTTATCCCACCCAAGGAGAGCTGTCTGAGACATGGGATGAGTTTCCCTCTGGAAATGACTCTTTGTCTCTCCATTTGCTCTACCTGGAGTGTGAATGATCAAGCTGAAACGACCAAACAAGGAGAAGTGGGTAAGACGAAAAGTAACCTAGGCAGCAGTGGTTTGGCATCAACCAAATCCCCACAAGAGCTCGGAGGAGACCTCTGAGTTCCAGCAAGGTGAGGAGAGCAGAAAGGAGGGCTGCGGAAACCTCTTCCTGGCTCCAAGATGAGCAGAATAGCTAGCACCGGCTTCTGCAGAGAAGTTGACAGACCTAACAAAATGTGGGCAAATTAAGTGATGTAACACAATGATTTTTATACCACTGGAGGCCAAGTACGCAAAACAACCCCCCAACACCCGCCTGATGAGAGAAGGGTGCCATGATCAGTCAGAGGACACGGTCAAGTTGCGTTTCCCTGAACAGCCAGACAGAATTATCACCATCCTCAAGAAAGTGGTAGCAGAAAGACAATATCCCCCCCCTACATCAATGAGAAGAAGGCTGATCTCAACAGGCATGTGTGTACACAGTCCTCACAGCCATGTAAGCCCACTATTTGCTTTCCATAATAGCCTTGCCCCTTTCATAGGATGCTGACTGCAGGTATCTCAGTTTTTATGTACTTATATAGGCAAAAAAGCTGCTGACATCCACTCCCCAGCTGAGACATTTCTGACAGCGCTTAGATGAAGCTGAAATCTCAGTCCTTATGTATCAAACCAGCCTCTCCTCACCTAACTAACCAGGATCTTTGGTCTTGTACAGTGGCTCACCACCAGATTATGGCTCATAAAAAAACAGCAGAGAGAAGAAGGGCACACAGGAACCCAGGCCTTGAGAGAACCTAGGCCACTGTGGCGACACCTAAACTAGCAAACGAGAAACTATTTGTTGACCTTGAGCCCAGCTGGCAGAGTCTGCCATGTCCACACTATTAAACTCTCTCAAGACTCCAAACCAGAGTAGTTGTATCCTATCTGCCTTTTGGGAATGGTCACTGGCCTATGAGAACTCATTTTCCCGTGCTTGGGAAAGCTTTGGGAAAGGGCTGGCTGGCCTAAACTGTACCAGGGACAATGTTAACAGAACCACTTGAGTGCCAGTGCTTGGACTCCAGCACCGTTTGCATTACAGGTATAGACATAATCTGTGCACAGCCCTCTGCCTATCACAAACACAGTCATATAATCCTCTCCGTCACTTCAAAAATAATGTGGAAGACCTGTGGTTCAACTCCTGAAGATGGAGCCTCTCATATTATCAAATTTTCCAGGCTGGGCTTTTTGGCAGGGTAAATTAGCCCAGGTGGCTGCTGTGTCCAGATAGATCTAGGGAGCCCAGATATGACAGCTAGAGCTTAGGTAAGGGGTAATACAGATATGTAGACAGCTTTATGCCAGAAAAATGTTATTTTGGCAGTATAGGTTAGACCTTCTAGGAATCTGGTCTCAGCTATGCTTTCAAAGCTATGTCTGAGGAAAATACCAGCGCAACTGTGTTGATGTAGCTAGATGGGCAAACCCTGCCTCACGGAGAAAAGCCCTCTTCTGAAGGTCTCTCCACCCACCAGAGTGTCTGATTGGGGTCTAATAGAGTTAAAGGAAATTAACTTTTCATTAAAGTTAAAGGCAATTAACTTTAAAATCACTTTTCAGTGGGAGTGGGTGTCTATGACCACTCAGCAATCTGGGGTGAGGTTGCTGAACAGTTTCAGTCCTAAAGAAGCTGGAGTCAATCATGGAGCAGAGGTGAAGGGGGACACCCAACAAGAATAATCTTTCCTTTGTATTGTGACACTATTATGTGATGATGTGACACTATTATGACATTATTTACGACAGATAGCTGTCTATTTTGAAATCACTCCTCCATTTTGAAACTTCCCCTAAGTGTTAAGAAAATATAAAAGAAAGAATTCACTGTCCCCCTCAGACCAAAAGCAAACAGTTCCACTTCAGTGGATGCTATTTTGGGGGTGTTAATATAGAACAGTTCTTTTCTTTGTGATTTTTGGCCAATAAACCAGAAATCTCATTAATCTTACTGATGGTGTTTTTGGTGTCAGTGTGGGGCCACATTGGATGGTGTTTCCAACTAGAATAGCTGCTGTTATCACTTAAATTGGAGTTTGCAGAGCCTGGTAACCCCCATACCCAGCAGTGAGGACTCAGGATGTCTTACACAACTGCAAATATCTCTCCAGGATCTTCCCACAATGCTCTGGTGCATCCTTCCCCAGTGCATCCTCCAAAGGGCATGCTGAATCTCGTGTGGACAGAGCTGCACCAAGGTTCACAGTGATGCTCAGCACCATATCCCTATGTGCATCTTTGTCTTCTAATGCCACACATACAGGAATGAGAGATTGTCTGGTCTGAGCCTGCTCTAAATTTATCCAGGTACCAATCACCTGGGTTAATTCTGCCGTGGAAATGTGCTGGGGGAGCAGCAGCCAGGATTTCCTGGGCACGGTTTAGGTTGTTTGGAAATAGAGCATGAGAACTCTTATCCGTGTCTATTTTTGTCAAAGGCTGTATGAATTGCCACTCTATTCAGAGTGAGACACCCTCTGCACAGTCATCGTTGTAATTATAAAGACTTCAGTTAAATCCTGTTAATCTGAATGCCCTTAACCGCTGTCTCAGAATCACACTGAAAAAGAAACCCCACCTGAATCCCCAAAAGTCAACAGCCACAGACAAGAGGATTTGAAGCTCCTCAAGAGACCCCAAGAGGTTTTACTTGAAATTATCCATCAGGATGTCCTGACGACACCTCCATCAAGGACAGGTTTTAAATGTATGCATGCAGAGCAAAATCCCTCTTTGTAGGCAATGTTACAGGGCAGTAGAGTCTGTCACAGAATCATGTTTCAAGCTGAAAGGAACACAGCCAGCAGAGAGGAGTACAAGTCATCTCTACAGACTTCCCCTGCTTTTTCTTGGTGTGCTTTCTGGTTCCTCTTGTGCTCAGTTGCTTCTGACCTCAGTTCAGAAACCAGAGTAGCCTGAGCATAGCCTTGCATCTACACGGCCATCAACATGGCCCAGAGGCATCCAAATCTTACCAACCACCTGAGATCGGAGAAAAGTCAACCTAAGCTACCTTCATAATTAAGATGGAGAACAAAGCACCACGATTAGCATGGATCTGCTATGGATCTCTAGGGACTAAAGACACCCAAATTCTGCTCTTGTAGCCTCTTGGTTAGATGGGCAGTGCTGCGTGGATGTTGATTGCTGAGATCTACGTTTTTTTCCCTTGGCTATTTAAAATAGTCTTTCCCAGCGCAACAGGAGAAAAAAACCCCAAACGTGATTACTTTAAGTGGGAAAAAATAAGATGGCGCAATCCAAGAAGAGTTACTCTTGGAGGAAAAATCCTATTGCACATTCAACAGCTGGTTCTTTGTGAAGGACACTTTAGACACAACTTTTAGCAGCCAGTTCTTCACTCAGATTCTTGAGTACCCTAAATATCTTAACAGACTCCAGCAGAGTCGCTCCCGATTTACACTCTGCAAAGATCAGAACAAGCCTCCTATATTGAGATTTTTCAGACTTAAGGGTATTTGAACTCTATTGCTAGGATCCTTTAGAAGAGAAACCCACCTCATGATACTACCTGAATGCACTGAAATGAGGAAAAAACCACCCTTTTCTAAAGGAAACAGCACACAGCTTGATTTAGAATACATTTTTTCCCCACCCATTCTGAATAGGGGTAGTTGGCATGAAACAACACAGCTCTGCAAATACATACAATATACTTGCATTTTAACACTGTACGTTTGGTATTTGTAACAGCATCTTTATCCTGGCGTTCTTTTTTTTTAATTCAGATGAGAACCACAGCCATTGAGAAGATTTTAAATCTGCCTAGCACAAGTTGAAAGGATGTCGTAATCTTGCAGGTGGGACTAAAATACTCTGGAAAAATACTCTGGAAGCACATCAGCACTGGGAAGCAAAGCCCTAGGAGTTCTGCTGTCTGCTTCTGAACATAACCATGAGAATCTCTTTTTCCTAGCACAGCTCTGGGGTGGCTTTTGAACCTGGGACCTTGTGCCTAGAGATCAGTAACTGAGCAAAGCCTAATTCTATTGATTGATACATCTATGTCATTATTCTGTCTCAGCTTCCAAACCAGGGTGGCCCAATCCAGACCACTTGGTGGGAATCATCCTTGGCCTGCATTAACACCTGATCCAAGCCTGGAAATTGTTTGGGTTGGTGCTAGCTGCCGTGCGCTACAAATGTGCCAAGGACTCTGATGATAACTGAACCACCACGTGGGTGACCAAGATCTGGTGGCTGTGCTCATGTTCTGATGTGTTTCAGTTTATTATCATAGATGAAACCCAACAGACTTGTCACCAGATTGAGGAAGCAACATCTTCTGCCAGGGCTTAGTGCAGGAATTTCCTGCTATAAATACAGCTCCCACGGCCAGTTCCTTGGAGACGAGGCAACATCAAAGCAGTGTTTCAGTCTGTGACAGTATCAGACATGGATCCTGCAAACCACCTCTGGTTAATGGCTTGGCCTGGACACAGAAAGTTTGCAGGCCATTAGAGAAATAACTTCATCCCAGCCCTGGGAATGCTTTTGACCTGATGGGGAAGAGAAAGGAAACCCAACTTGGTTCACACTCACTGGCCAAGGTTAGAGGTCTTCATTCAGTGTTTAGAGGAGATACGTCAGCAGTGCACACTTTGCCACCCTTACAGTTTGTATATCTTTGTTATTGTGTAGGGGGCCACTGGTGGAATTGTCTCGGCATAATTGCAGGTGAGGTGAATGGTGTCCTGAAAAGAGGGAGCAACTCAACACTGGTGGAGAGTACACAGGGCTGGCATCGTTAGAGTGAGTCTGGCAGAGCATTTCTGTGAGGGGGAGTGACAAAGTGACAAAAACGGATGTGGTGCAGCTGGTGCTGTCTCGCAATGGGGTTGCTGAAGGTACCAGGGACACTGATTTCCAAAGATAACAGCAGGAACCTGTTTCTTCCTCCGCTTCCAGTGTTTTGTATGCTCTGCAAAAATCTAAGTGATGTGTAGCAGGCCAGAACTCAATGACACACCAGCTTCCACCGGTTAAGTCATGCTCAGGTTGGCTTGTCTCTCCTGGGTCTTTTTGCCTTCTCAGAAGTTCATGTGTGTACAAGATGGAGTTGAGACTGCCTCCTCAACAGGTTAATGAACATCACCTTCCCCAAGGACAGGCTGAGATCAAACCACACATCCGTTCCCCTACTGCAAACATCTGTTTGCACTTTAGGGGGTTTCAGATATGGGCTCCTGCGACAGGGAAACAGCCGCGCCTGGTGGACATCCCCCATCAGTGAGCATCCATGGGAAGAGGTGAATGGACAGAGGGCACTGAGAGCATGAGGTTGGTCAAACGCCACTTAGGACAAAAGTCATTTCAGGAGATTTCTATTGACTCAATAAATCACCTGCATTCCCAGACTCAAGAGTCTCACCCTGAGCTAATCATCTAAAACAACCAATAGTTTCCAAAACAAGAAACTTCCTTCCTTCAGTACTCAGGAATTTTGAGCCAGTTCCATCAACCTGAACTGCTCCATCCACATCAGGGGTAGAAGCACAGAGAAGCACAGAAGAAAGAAACATCTTTCCCCATTTTTTTGCACATCTCAATGTCTACGTGCTCCCTGTTTATCCAGAGCTAACATGCTCTCTTGGATGCCTGATGGGAACCTCAGACCTGCACACTAGAGCCACTTGAAGATGAAAATAGTTGAATTTCCATGCATTTTACTAGCCAACTGCACAGCAGTGTGCCGCCACCTTTTCCTATGCTCTAATCGTGAGTCTGCCGCAAGAGGTAAGTCTCCAAGAAAGTCTGCAGCATAAAATTACCTGAAAAAGCCTTAATTTCCTGCCTGGAATCTGCTTGGCATGAACTTGCTCCCCAGGAGCCTGCAGCGTAGACATCCTCCCCAAGACCTTAAGCTACTCAGAACCTCTCCATCTGTGCCTCAGTTTCCCAGCTGGCCTACAGCTCCTAGGAACAGCATGGGCTAATGCTTGTGTAGTGCTCTGATGATGTAACCCTCTCCCAATGATTACCACAGCCTTACAAAGCCTAAAATTGGCAGCACTGGCCACCTGCCAGTACTGTCCTGTGAATGGTGACTCATCTTTATTGGCTGTGGCATATCATATGCGTGATGGTGGCACGTGATGTGGAACAGAAGGGGTTTTTATCAGCCCTCCGAAATAACAGCTATGGCAAGGTGGTGGACGGAGAAGCTGCAGGTGGAGATGGGCTAAGGGATGACGTCTCTCTTTGGGCTCGCTCCAAAGCCCATTGGAAACAAAAAAAAAAAAGCTGTCACTGGCTTCAAAGGCTCCTGGACCCAGTCCTTCCCCATTGCGTTGGGACAATACGGCTGATGATAGGGCAAGCTTTCCCCATGTCTCTCCCTGCCAGCTTGCCTCAGGCTTGGACTGCTCTCAGCATGCCAGAGCAAGACGTCCTCAGTGCCCACTGCCAACTCTGGAGATGGCTTTTTGATGCTGCTGGGAATTGGCCTGGGACCAGAGACTCGTTTCAAGCAGGGCACCAAATTGTTATCTGTCATCCGGCTTTGGTGAGAAGGAGGGGACGGCAAGAACAGAGCCATATGCCCCAGTCTGGCAAAGTACCTGAGTCATATGAGTGGCCTCCCAGGCAAGCTGCTTATGCGTGTGGAGCTATCTGGGCATTTTGTGAGGCGCCTCCTTGGTCTGCTGATGAACATTTAAAGGGAAACTGTGGTTGAATCAGGGCAAACTTTCAACGCAGAGGACTCTGGTTCCTCCCCACCAAGTCCCTTCAGCAAGCACGCAACTGGTGAGGTCCTTTTCCCTTGCCCTCATGGCAATGAGCAACTGCTTTTCTGCTCGTGCTTCTTCTGCCACAGGGAACCAGGGCTGAGTGATGGATGTCTCCTATCTCTTTTACTCCCCAAGTATTGGCATGAGAGAGAGGGAGAAGGAATATGCCTTCAACCCCATGGGGAAAGTTTTAACGTCCTTTTTCCTTACGATCTGTCTCACAGCCCAAGCCAAAGCCCAGACAGTGACTCTGGTAGACATTTCAAACCCCGCCAACCCATCCTGTTACTGAGGACTCTGAGGCAAAGATTTTTTAGGCAAGTATTGCTGTTACCTTGCTGGATCTTAGGAAAAATATATTGGTCAGAAAAGGCAAGAGGATTCCTCCTTCTGAAGGAAAAGGACTTTGCTTGGGCCTACATCAATGTCTCACCCATCCCGAGCAGAGCGTGTAGATGACATGTCCATCTTTTTTGTACTGAGTCCTGTGGAATCTGATGTCTGTGTAGAAAGGGTAGACCCATGGCTTATTTATGGTGGGTAACTCTGGTTATGGGACTCTGCACAAATGGGGGCAATTTTGTGTAGTGAGGTCACAGAGATTTGAATTTAGGGGTTTGGATTCATGTTTGGGCACTGTCGGAATGTATGTATTTCGTTACAACCAAATTGAAACACACCTGTGGAAAACAGGCAGTAACACTCCACAAGAAGCACTTTCCTCTACATGTGCTTTTCCATCTATCATGGCATCTCCCACCCATAGTCCCATCCATCTCTACTAAGATACAAGTATTTGCACGGATTGTTCTCCAGCCCTGAGGCCAGCAGGCACACCCTGGCCCCATCCATACCCCATTTCTTGCCATCCAAAGGTGTCCACATCCAGCTGCCTGTTGGGAATGGTCCCTGGTCAGTGTTTACTCTCAAGCAGTCCTTGGGGATTGTTTGGCTCAGAGTTAGCTGGCCCAAGCCAACACCACATCAGGCCCATCAAAGAATGGTTTGGCTGGAAGGGACTTTAAAGATCATTTAGTTCCAACTCCCTGCCATGAGCAGGGACACCTCCCACTAGACTAGGTTGCTCAAAGCCCCATCTAGCCTGGTCTTGAACCCCTCCAGGGATGGGGCAGCCACAGCTTCTCTGGGCAACCTGGGCCAGTGTCTTACCACCCTCACAGTAATGAAGGTTACTTTGATCTTTGGGACCTGAGTAAGAAGTGATCCATTCATGTGTTGTCCTTTAGATACAGCCTTGGTTTTAGATCTCAAAACATTCTTCAACAAGTCATGGTGCCTTGGGGTATTTCCTACCCTATGAATATATCTAAGAGGACATTTCAGACAGTATGTAGTTCACAGCATATCCATTATTCACAGCATGTTATTGGTTAACTATCAGGCTGTCATCGGGGGAAAATTAACTGAGAAATTTATCTCCACGTTAGATGTAACACATTATCACCCACACAGGAATCCTCGCACTCAGGTGCAGGAGTGTTTAACTTGAGGTTGGCTCATCGTGAACCCACTCAGCTTGATGGGGAATGCCTTCTCTGGGCAGGGAGGACAACGGCTAACCCACCCCTGCTGCTTGTTCTCCAATACCTTGGAAAGACCAGTCAAATTCTCTAAACTAATTGAGAAGGAAATGCATCCTAGAGTGCCCCTGCAAAAAAAGGACAAGACTTGATCATAAATGGCCTCCAGACGTGGTACAGAAAGAGTGAGGGCATGATGAAACAGTAGGACTTTGCTTTGGGAGGGACAACAAGATTTGGCTACCTCATTTGCAGATGCCATCAGGCTATTTCTGCAGCCAACACACATCTGTAGCTCAGATGTCTAAAATCCCATTTAGTGCCCAACTTGTACCACTCTGCTTAAAAAAGTGGCACACACACACCCCCCCCAGACAGGCTGAAGCTAATTTTGCTTTTTCTTAAATATACGAGCAGCTTCAGGCTACTTATTGCGGGCTGCAGGGAGTGCAGGCACCTCGCAAAATGCCGGGGATTTCAACAGGACTTTGCATGATGAAGGCTTACGCGGCAAATCTCTTTCAGATCAACAGCAGGGTTATGGAGAAGACGGGCACAGCATCGGTGGAGAGACAGTCCTTTTTTTTTTTTTTTTTTTTTGTAGGGGGAAGCCCTGCGCTGAAAACTACAGCCTCGCGCAGGCAAATTCCCAGCGAAAGCGTTGTGTAAAGCACTCGTGACATGAGTGGAAGGACGTTAGAGGTTCGGCTAACGCTCGTTAAGTCTTAAAGTAGCCACGTGAAAAAATTAAGTTAAAGGAAACATCTTTAAGAGGAGATTTATGCTGAAAAACTGGAATCCCTCTCACCTCGCTAACTGCCTATAAGTTGGGTGTCTCTTTTAAGCTGGTTATATGTGCTCCTTTCCATTCAGTGCAGAGGAAGAGGCACCTCTGCAGGGTGAAGAGGGTTAAGGATGGTTTATTCTGCAAGAATGAGGTGGATTATCTGCCAGGAGTGATTATGAAACAAAGATCTGGGCTGCTGGGCTTTTTTTGTTGTCGTTAATATTATGTTTCTCCCTGCATACAGCATATTTCAATCAGGGGAAGTCCTCTGGCCAATGCTGTCCAGGAATCTGAGAGATGGCCACCCTTTCATCCATCCTCTCTTAAATCTCAGAGACAGTTAAGGTGAGTGATGGACAGAGCTGCATCCTCTTCAGAGTCCCTTTCACCTAACCTAACCTGAGGGTAGGTCTAAAAGCATCACCTAGGTTCTGTCTAGGTTCCCTGGAGAAGGGCGCTGCTGGAGGGCAAGCATCTCATCTCACCTCCTTCAGCTGCTTTGGACATGGGCTGATCCATGTTTTGGGGACGTCCTTCCTCCCATCCTTCCTCCACCTTCTGTTGACTCTGTTTTGGACCCAGACAGCTGTGGTTGTAGCAGACAAATATCTTGCAAAGGGCCTGCACACCAACACCAGCTCCTTCCACGTGCATATTCTGAGGCTGGTGTCAACCAGTTTGTCCCAGCAGCCACTGCACCAAGTGCTCCAGCTCAGGCTCTCAGTAGTCACCTTCCAGGTCAGATCTGCTCACCTGATGGAGTACACTTCTTTTCTCTCTGTGCTATTTTTTGCTCTTCCCCAGTTAATGGGTGACAGCAGCTAAGCTGGGATCTGGTCCGCCTTGTGCTAGGGATATGACGAAGGAATGAATCCTGACCTTCATAAAATCTCAGGGGTGTTGTCCCAAACTTTACTGAGGTTGAGACTTGACCTCAAATTCCATCTCCAGCATTTCTGCTGCTGATGGTGTCAGACCATGCAGGAGATGCCTACTCTTGGGTGAGCAGGGTCCCATTAGTGAAACTTGCCTGTTCTTTGAGTGCTGAAGGAGCAATAAACACAGGTTCCTCCCAACCCTTTCCAACAGGCATCTCTCAGGGTGAAATGGTTCTTGCAAGGCATGGTGAGGCTTTTCCTTCTTCTTCCCACCCAATAGATATGGAAACCAGGAAATTAAGCGTTAGCCTGATTGCATCCCCTTCTGCTGGTCCCCACAGTGCTCCCCTATTCACTACAACCACAACAGGCAAGATCAGCCCTTTCTGTCACCATGCTCCTAAACATCTCTGGAGGAGATGCCCTGGGTTTGAGTAAAGACCTCCAATGTATTCACTCATCTTGCCTCAACAGCCATCTTAACATGGGAACTGGGAGAAAAAAGCAAAAATTCCTGACAGCCATTGCAGTAAGTCCCTTCCTAAATCTCCTTAAACAGGAGAAGGAGACATTACCTGACCCATTTGGAGAAGACCGGAGCCTGGTTTGACTTCCTGCACTGGGCTTGGCTTTGCAGTCCTAAGAGAAGGGAGGACTGGGGCTTGAATATGCCATATAAAATCATAAATCAACCTTGTTCTAGCACTAAATGAATCCATAAGATGCTGTGTGAACCAAATGGAACTAGCTGGAGCCTGGACACGTTAGCACGGGCTCTACCTGGGTTTATCAGCCCTGCTGTGGGCCGTTTTGCCAGTCCCTCAGTGACACAGCTGATACTGTTCCTGTTTAGAGGCAGAACTGGCCTCTTCCTGTGATGAGCCATGCTCTCATAGACACGATGAGCCAGGGGAGGCTTGATTTGATTTTTAAACACACTGCCTTCCTAACAATATCCATCTTCCTTTGGTTTCTGCCTGCTTTAAGGGAAATCATTGATGCTCCCTTTCGTAACGGCTCCTCTCAGCATTTAATTTCCTTCTAGATAATTACGTACTCGCTGGGAGGATGGGGGAAGACAGAAGCACCGCATGGGCATGGAGGAGCTGTAGGCAACCTTGCACCTGAGTCAGGAGGGCTGAGCCAGCTCTGCCGCTCGTATCCATCACACACCCCAGGATGCGCGACCGCATCCCTGGCACAGGCAGGGAGGGAGGCAGAGGAGAGGATGGATGCACTGGGGACCCGGAGAGCTGGGCTGCTGGAGCATGGCAGGCAAAAGAGCCCTCCAGGGCTGGGGGAGGCAGGCGGGGACGTGCATTGCCTTGGAAGAGAGCGCAGCTCGTTCGGTTTGGTGGAGGAACGGAGGAACTGCATAGCTGAAGAAGGGGAGGGAGGGAGGGAGGAAGGGAGGCGGGGGGGGGGGGGGGGGCGGTTTGGAAAATGATGCAGCTTGTTCGGTGGATTAGGCAGCCATGCCTGGAAGTGGCAAACTGAAAGAGCCGCAGATTTGAAAGCCTTAGAGGGATTATTCGGCTGTGTTGTCTGACTCACAGCGCAGCAGAGGGCCGGCAAACTTCACCCCGTGCTTTTTGTAGCGAGCCCAACAATCTGCGTAACGCCCTGGCAAGCCTCTTAGGTTATGATTTATACATTTTCCGTAGGGTTAATAATGTTGGAAGCAGCAGGAAAAGGGTGCTGGCAAACGTGAGCAGTTCTAGCAGCAGTTGTAGGAAAGCATGTTCATCATGTCAGCACTTTGGAGAGCTTGTGATGATAGGTTTCAGAAAAAGACTGCATAAACAGGAGAAGGGAGGCCTCTATAAACAACTGTGATGGACATGCTCAAAGTATGGAGGAAGGGGAGAGCAGCCCGATTTACCGATGCTCTAGATAGTGGTGACCTTGGTTGATCCAACCAGCAAAATTTAACCCTGAAGGACTGCCCAATTCCAATCCCAGCTCCAAGAAACATCTCAGGTCTGTCAGAAATGGCATGCCACAAGCAGGCTGCCTTTGGGAAGCCAAGTGTGTGAATTGAGCAGGGGCTGAATAACCCAGCAGCTCATCAGCTGATACCACTGTTGGTCCTTGGAAAGGACAGTTTGGCCTCAAGCCGGTGACCCTTAGGCAGCCAGCATTCCCATGGGCACGGGTTGGTAGAGCTGCTCACCCCAGGGTTGGGACAGGGGCATTTGCCTCTTGACCGGGGTGGATGGCCTGTGATCAGGACATGACTGCAGCAAAGGACATCAAAATTGGCAAACTCTTCTCTGTGGTTGCTTCCAAGCCTCTGCTCATCTATTGACCTTTGCAGCGATACCTGCCCTACATCTCTGCCTCTACATGATGCCCTCCGCTGCCTTCTCCCCTCTCTTTTCTTGTACTTCTGAGAACCACAGTACCAATGACCAAGCCTTAGTTCCTGGGCGCTCTTCAGAAGAGGTCCTGCAGCCTTTATCTATAAAACCAAGCACCTTATACTACACTTCACACCATCAGAGCATTGCACAGGCATTGAAGCATCTGTCCTCACAACACAAATTCAAATGTGGCCAGTTTTATCAGTAAGGAGGGAAACTGAGGCAGAAGAGGATTGAGCTTGCCCAGTGCCAGGCGGCAAATGAATGGCGACACTTGCCATAGCAGCCAAGATTGCCAGCCTCCTCCCGATAACACCATCATTTCTTTAGACTGGACTGGGTGTGGAAGAGCTGAATCTTGGGTTTTTTTGATTGATACTGCTTTGGGTTTTTTTCTCAGTGGAACCAGGAGAAATTTTACCCAGCGAATACAGTGCGGAGCTGGAATGAGATTTGTCCCAAGTGGCAGCCCCTTATATGCCAGGTTGAGTAGGGCGGACGGTTAGCACAACATCCATCGGCAGCTGAGCATGGGATCAGAGGGGGGAGGCCGGGAGGATGGGGAGGGGGGGGAACGAGGGGGGCCACTTACATGGTAATGTTTCTGCACGGTTCTTTTGGATCATTATGCAGAGCTGTAGCACCAGTTGAGGGGCGCTCTCGAGGAAAGTTTCCAGGAGGCGCAACATATTTACGTCTGCATATTCGTACATCATAGCCCAGTAGAAACGCCGCTGGTGTTCCTTCCGCCTCTGGCTCTGGATCCCCAGGTACATAGTTCGGATATACCTGCAGGAAACAGGAGGAAAAGCTGAGCATGAGACTTTGACATCCATCAAAACCCAAGGGGGACAGGGCTGTGGGCCAACTGTGTGGACAGAGGGAGGCTGTACGGGTGAAAGGGAGTCTGAAGTGTCTACACAGCTCCAACAACACCTCCTGCACCATTTTGTATTGCAGGAGTGGGAGACCTTTCATTTGCACCATGCAAATGTGAAGCATGGGGGTAGGAAATGCTCGTGAAACACTTGCACAAGAAAACAACTCCCTCACTTTGTTCTTAGGATGAGAAGAGGAGAAGCTACTTGACAAATGCTGGTCATGACACTTGGCAATGGCTTGACAGATAGTCTAAGCCCCTTCAGCACTGTAGTAAAGAGCTTCCCGCGTGTACCCCAGAGATTTGAGCCCATTTCATCACAGGTGGAGCAATGAGACACCACCTTCACGTGTGACCCACAAATGCAAGAGGCCAGAGGTTGCCACTAGTCATCTATCGAGACTTTGGGCAATGTGGAGTAGAAGGAGGTGTCTCACACATGGACAGATACTGCTCTGTCACCTGTTTCCATATCAGGTGTGCAAGGAGACCTGCAAACCTCCCCCTGGGGGCACAACTTCCTTTCAGGGAAAATTTGGCCAACCTTCGTAAACAGAGCCAATCAAGTCAGCAGCACAAGGTGCCCAGATGTCACAGGACTCATGGCATTTAAGAAATGAAGCATCTCCTAACGGGGTTCTTTCTAATGCTCACTGTCATTAATGATCTAATATTGAGTCTTTTTCCTTCTCATCCTGAGCAGTGGCTGTAACCTTGTGCTCTGAAATTTGGGAAGGGAATCATTTTACCTAATGCTGACCCTGAAGTTGGTCATCTGAGCTAGTCAATGGAGAGAAATGTCCCCTCCTGGGACCGTTCATCTGTCCTACCTCAGATGCCAGCACGACGGTGGACTGAAGTGCCTTCTGGAGGCTCTGGGAGGGGCTCACAGCACAAACTGGGGTTTCGCCAAAACGATTAGATCATTCCTTGCCACTCGGGGCGAGATTGCACAGCAAGGAAGAGCAGGAGGAAAGGACATAAGCCTCCACGGCCTCTATATCTCCAAATTTCACCCAGGGACAGGGAGCTGGGAGGGAAGCAGAGGTAGCTCAGCAAGCCCTGCCCTTTTTCAAGCACCTTGTCCTTCCTTCCCGGTCGCAGCTTGCAAGCACGAAAGATGAAAAATCCCGAGAGAAGACGCAAGGACACAAAAAAATGACGCAGGAAAGCCACCAGATGGGGCTCGACACTCGAGAAAATGCTAAGCCAGTCACATACGACACTGGTGACACTGGTGAGATATCCCCAGCTGAGCCCGAGTGGGGTGGAAATGCCCGTGGACCACCTGCTCTCTTATGGACACCAGCCCTCCTCCCGCTCCCCAACATGCCCAAGGCCATCATCTGTACTCGGCATTTCCCTGAAAGCCCCCAGCCCCGGAATCTGCAGGATGACACCGGAATCCTGCCTTTTCCTCATGCATGCAAGAAATTATGCTGGAAAGGCAAAGTTGGGGAGAGTGGCTCAAGGAGAAAGCAGAGAAAAGGAGCATGCAACTGTTTTTTATAATAACAGCTAGAGAGGCCACCAAAAAACAATGTGGTGGTGCTCATAAGGTGCTGCCCACGGGCAAAGACAGCACCACCTCTGCCAAACTCTTTCCAGAGAGTTATTCACCCAAATCATCTTGTAGTCTTGCATGGCCTCCCCTTCCCAGGAGCTCCCATTCCTGCTAGTACATGAAACCTAAACTCCTCTTCTGAAGGTTGAGCCACTAATTTATCATCATCCCAGCCTTGGACAAGGAGAATTTTTTCATTTTCACCCTGCGGCAGTCCTTTACCAGTTTGCACACAGTTACCATGTAAACCTTCAGTCTTCTTTTCTCCAGATTAAAAAAACCTCAATTCTTTTCAGTCCCTTCTCACAGCTCACATTTTCTAGTCCTCTACTCTTCCACGTTGCTATCCCCACCAGCTGTCTCCAGTTTTGGGTTATTTTTAAGACTGTCTACTTTTCTGAGCGCTCTGGCTTGGCAGAACCAAACTGTAACAATGGCATTGAGTCACTAAAAAAGATTAAGAAGAAACTAACAGAAAGGACATCACGTCCTGCAATGATTTCTCCTTGACCTCTAGGGATTCATCACCATCCACACAGTAACACCCTGGTCCTGTCTCCATCCAGCCAGAACAACATCAATGACAGTAACACCAAATTCTCTTGGCTGTTGAGCCCACAGCCTTTTGTGAAGGCCATACCTATCATGGCCCTTCTACATGGGGAAGCTGAGTCATGGATCACCAAAAGGGGTCTCTCAATGTCCCCCAAGCAGCAGAACCCAGATCTTTTGGTCCTGTCCCCATTTTCTAACCGCCACAACACAAAATGTGAGTGGAAACATAGAATCATAGAAAGGTTTGGGTTGGAAGGGACCTTTAAAGGCCATCTAGTTCAACCCCCCTGCCAGGAGCAAGGACATCTTCAACTAGATCAGGTTGCTCAGAGCCCCGTCCAACCTGACCTGGAATGTTTCCAGGGATGGGGCATCCACCAGCTCTCTGAGCAATGCGGGACAGGGTCTGACCACCCTTACTGTAAAAAATGTCTTCCTTGTATCTAGTCTGAATCTTCCCTCTTTTAGTTACAACCCATTACCCCTTGTCCTATCACAACAGGTCCTGCTAAAAAGTTTGTCCCCATCATTCCTGTGGACCCCCTTTAGATACTGAAAGGCCACAATAAGGTCTCCCTGGAGCCCTCTCTTCTCCAGGCTGAACCCCCCCAACTCTCTCAGCCTGTCCTCACAGCAGAGGGGCTCCAGCCCTCACAGCATCTTCAGTCCATGCAAAAATATGGCGCTCTTTCTTTAGCATATTTTCAGACCCTCGTCAGGCAAAGAGAGGAAAGGGAGGACTAAAAATCCATTCTTACTTGATGCCAGTTGATTGTGAGTTTTCAGCAGAGAAAGTGCGAGAGTCACTATTTCTACCCAGTAGGCTTTCAACAACTAATAAATACCCGTCTAATTAATCAACACAAAATTTCACCCAGCTGTAACATTGGTAAAGCTTAATCCTATTTCTGAACATGAAGGTACAACACCAGTGTAAGCTATTTTATTCCAGTATATATGTTTCTTCCTTGTGGTATTTTATTTACTTGTTTGAGGGCTTTTTCCTGCCTTTACTAACACTGGTTAAGAGTAGACAAACTCTGACGAAAAAAAAAAATCAATGTCATTTCACCTGAAATTTGTTGTTCTCGGTCAAGCTGGTAGCAAACAGGATTCTATAATTAGACTTTCAAATCCATATTCAGGCCTGATCTTCAATCTTTAGCAACACAATGCTTCCTCTTATGTCAGTGAAAACCATTCACTGTTCTGTGCTTTTGAAAATCAGGCTAATTTATTTATTTAAGAGCTTAATTTTGGATACAGGAGCCTAACGTTGGGCTTTTTATTTTTTGAATGCTGGCTATTTTTATATACGAGTGTGTGTATTTGTGTGTATGCATGTATTTTTAGTTCTAAGTCCCATCATGGCTTCAAGAGATAGAACTAATTTGGGGTTGGGAGGGGGATTCGAGGCGATTTTCTTTAAATGCACAAAGGATTGGCTGTCCCCTCCGTTCTGGCTGGGTTCCCAGAATTCCTGTTGGTATAATTACCCTCACGCTTATTTACTACGTATGTCGCAGTAGCACACAAACTGCGCGGGGCAAAGTCACTGCTGTCCCTGCGCCAAAACACGTTTTCAAGGAGCCAAAGCCATCAGCTCCAGAAATGTGGACAAATAACCTCTGGAGAGAGCTCCAGGATGCTACCAGGAGGGAAAAGAGGAGATGCTCCTCCTAAAGAGGTCCACCCCCTGTAAAAGAAAACCCTACCCTAAGTGCTATGGAAAAAGATGCTCTGGAAAGCACTACTGAGGAGAAGGATCTGGGAGTCCTGGTGGATAGCAAACTTTCCATGAGCCAGCAATGTGCCCTTGTTGCCAAGAGGGGCAATGGAATCCTGGGCTGCATAGGGAAGAGTGTGGCCAGTAGGTCGAGGGAGGTCATTCTCCCTCTCTGCTCTGCACTGGTGAGGCCACAACTGGAATACTGCATCCAGTTCTGGGCTCCCCAGCTCAAGAGAGACATGGAACTACTGGAGAGAGTCCAGTGTAGGGCAACTAAGATGATTAAGGGATTGGAGCATCTCACTTAGGAGGAAAGGCTCAAAGAGCTGGGGCTCTTTAGCCTGGAGAAGAGAAGGCTGAGGGGAGACCTTATCTATGTTTACAAGTACCTAAAGGGTGGGTTGAAGGATGATTGAGCCGGACTCTTTTCAGTGGTTTCCAGCGATAGGATGAGGGGCAATGGGCACAAGCCAGAACATAGGAAGTTCCATTTAAATATGAGGAGAAACTTCTTTACGGTGAGGGTGACAGAGCCCTGGAACAGGCTGCCCAGGGAAGTCGTGGAGTCCCCTTCTCTGGAGATTTTCAAGACCCGCCTGGATGCAGTCATGAGTAATGTGCTCTGGGCAATCCTGCTTTGTCAGGGGAGTTGGACTAGATGATCTCTAGAGGTCCCTTCCAACTCTGACAATTCCGTGATTCCATGATTCCGTGTGGATGACAGAGGCTGCTCAGCAGTCTCAGCAAGGAATGTCCAGAGACAGGATTTTGGAGTCAGAAGCTCTGCCTATACCATAAAACAAAGCAGACCAAAGACCAGCCGTTGTCCTTGGCCAGCTGGCATGACTCGACTCCAAGTGCAGTCCATGCTAGTTGGTCTTAGCCAAAATTGCCAGAGACTGTGCTGACAATTTAACAGGGTGAACTATTACAGGATGGCGCCTGTGCCTTGACACTGTTCAATTTACAGAGGTGGCCCTGAATATCACCAGCAAAAGTAGGAGGATGCCGCAGGCAACAGACTGGCTTGAAATGAAGAGGATGCTGATGTGTTAGAGGGTTGCAGGAACATGGAAAGGCTCATCACCACAAGCCCTGGGCTATGTTTTGAGGGAAGAAGAGTCCTAATGGCCTGTCCCACACAACCACAAGTTGACCAAGGTCAGGAATCTCAGGCTATATCTGCAACAGTCAACAAAGGACAGGAGTCTGATCACTTTTCCTGAGGACAACGGGTCAAGACTGACCACAGAAATGAACTCTTTAATTCTCCAAAACCAGGTAGCTGCCTTCATACTCAGTATTGGGGATGATCTCTGCGCACTATGGAGTCCTAAACCCTGCCCAGGTTATGATTACTCGTGTAGAGTGCTCATAAGCCTTGACCAATCCAGTGATTATACTAACAATTTAGCAGCATGATGAAGTTACAGCGCCCACAACCAGGCCTTGAAGTTGCCTAGTTTGCTAGTATAGGTATATGGAAGGATGGAAAGGTGTAGGATTTGGGGTACTCAGACCACTCTCAACAGCTCCAGGTTGGAAAACTTCTTAACCAAGCACAGCCAAGCCTACTACTGCTTTCAGAGAAGGAAACACGGGCTTGGAAAATGGGATGGCATGCTTGAGAAGGCAGAAATAGACCTCTAGGAACAGGAGTAGCTCAGAAAATTAACCTGGCTGAATAGGTGTGAAGTTACACCTGCAGCACCTTACATGCCCCTTTGGATGGGTAGGATTTGTCAAGACGAGGAGGGCAACAACACCCTTCCCAGCATCTCATTTACCTCCTCAGCTTCTCTCTGGACAACCCTACATTGCCATGGCACTGCAGGAGTGTGGTTATGTCCTAGGTGTTATGGTGTGGACGGACACCATCTCCCTCACCACTCCATGCACCAGCCTTCTCCCTGGTGCTCACTCCGGGAAGAAGAAGGGTGGGATGGGGCGAGTTATTCAGCTGATGGCTCACCCTCCTGCCATCTCCTCCGCAGGCACTCCTGCCAACTCTTGCAAGGGACCATTATCCTTATGCACCAGAGGGTGTTTACAGATTAAAAGCCCACTCCTTGGAAGGGAGGAAATGAGGACGTGTAACTGCTCGGCTGAAAGGCTTGCAGTGGAGGCTGCCTGAACATACCCTTAAAATGAGGTTATGTGAGGCCAGATCTCAGCTGGAGCAAGCTGGCATCCATAGGGCTCTCGCAATTTACACCAGCTGGGGCTTTGGCCTGCTTTTTTAATTTTAATGAATTATTTTCATTCTAACAGATATAAAAGGAATATAAGATGCAGCGCTTAAGCAACAGGGGAGCATGAAAGTAAAATGCTGTCTATTAAAAAAATCAAAATCAAACTTACAGTTGCCATCACAATTAACGTGCTCAATATCAACATTTGTTACTGATTTTTTTTTTTCTTTGCTATAATGTTGCAAGTTAGCGATAAGGATTCACAGATGGATGATTATTGTTCCTCGTTGGAGTATCAAAGTAGCAACTATGGGCCCCATCCAGGTGCCGATACACCACAGCTTTGTCTGGCTGCTTCCACGGCATCAAACTCCTCCAGAACAAGGTGTTGCATCCAAACACCTCAGGGGAACAGTTCCTGGCCTGGGCTAATCCTCGAAGCTGGATTGTCTTGGGCCAAGACCATGCTGGGGGACCATTGCTAAACTGGGAAAGATTGCTTGCCATCTCAAAAGCAAGAAGGACCACCTGAAATCTTCTCACAGGACTAAGCAAGCAGCGCAAAATCCCTTCCTTTAATCCAGCATCCTCATACGTCATCCCAACCACATATGACTAAATCTCCCACCATTTTGATGGGCCCTGATTTTCAGGATCGGGATTCTCAGCGCTTTCTTAAATCTTGACACTTTTGGCATTTCTTGATGTAGTTATATATTTAGTTTGTACTAAGAATGAATAAAATGCAGCAAGAGATGCGTTCATCAAGTGTTGCAGTTTCTGCTCTCTCCTGCGCAGTTAAGCATGCTCCAGTGTACAACTACCCCTTACTTAGTTAATTGCTTCTATCAGCTCCTATTAAACAATTAATAATCTCCACTCCATGCCTTGTCTTGCTTATTGGAGGAGAATGTCACTGAACGCAAAACAAGCTTATTCCACGCCTTAGAGACACTTAAAAAGCTGAAATGTGTGGCATGACATCATTAATGAGTTCTGTAGACTAGTAGGTCATGGAGGACACCGTGTTTCTTCAGACACAGAGTTTATTGTCATCTTGGTGCTGAACCTGGAACTCCAATATGAGACTTTACCCACCTTCTAACTTATCACAACATCACTGACCAGACTTAGGAGTCACTCACCACAAGATTACACAACAGTGATTTCATCAAGGTGAGAAAATTGGATTACTTGGTCTATATTAACATTTTTGAGTTAAACTGTACCGGTGCCTGCTTCAATCTCTTTTCATGTTTTCCAGCATCCAGGCATTCCTCTTGGTTTGTTATTTCCTTATCCCTGCTTGAGAACTTCTCTGTGAGTCAGATGCTCAAAAGCATTAGCCAAGATCTGTTCCCTTTAAAGGCAAAGGGTCGAGTCAAGTCAAACTTTCTGAATACCCCTTACTTCACAGACACGATAACCACCACTTCAGGGAAAATACTGGTCTTTATGTGAATTCAAAACCCTATTCTTTAAATGCACGTATTTCATAGGGGATGATACTTGAACATCCATTTATATTAGAAAGTCTTGCTTTTTTGAAATACTATTTCCAACTGAAATATCTACTAGAAAGAATGATAGTTCCAGTCTTCTACTGTGCAGGAGAAACTGTAATAAGTTCATATTCTGAGCCAGTTTAAAGCTGTTTCAAAGCACAGATGGTTTTACTATATACCAACCACGCAAGAGACATATGATTTATTTTGTAAACTGTACACTGGGGAGGATCATATGATAGAGTGATAGAATAATTTAGGTTGGAAGGGAAGGAAGACCTCTAGAGGTCTCTGGAGCAAGTCTCCCCTCTAACTTTGAAGTTAGAGAAGGTTGGTGATGGCCTTGTGCAGTTGAGTTTTGAAAATCTTTAAGGATGGAGACTCCACAACCTCTCTGGGCAACCTGTTTCAGTAATTAACCACAATCACTACAGAAATTATTTTCAGCCCAAGATCAAGAAGAGAAGGCTCCAGGGAGACCCTATAGTAGCCTTCCAGTACCTAAAGGGGGCTACAGGAGAGATGGGGAGGGACTCTTGATTAGGGAGGGGAGCCATAGGATGAGGGGGAACAGTTTTAAACTGAAAGAGGGGAGTTTTAGGAGAGATATTAGGAATAAATTCTTGACTGTGAGGGTGGTGAGGCATTGGAAGAGGTTGTGGATGACCCCATCCCTGGAGGTGTTCAAGGCCAGGCTGGATGGGGCTTTGAGCAACCTGGTCTGGTGGGAGGTGTCCCTGCCCAGGGCAGGGGGGTGGAACTGGATGATCTTTGAGGTCCATTCCAACCCAAACCATTCTATGATTCTATGACTATATTATTTTCACTATTTAATGAAAGTGTACAAATTGCCCCCTCCTTGAAAAGAGACAATTCCGTCATGTAGTTGAGGCAATAAAATAATGATGCTGTATGATTTTTAGGATCCAAATCCTGTAGATTTGATGTTTGCAGGCTGGTTTAACTTGAGGCTGATAATTTTGGGGGCTCTGAGACACAAAACAGGGAGCTCTGTTCCCAGCTCCTCTGAAATTATTACTTATGTTGCAATGCCAACCGAATGGTACATATACTTATAGCGCCTCCTTCGGGACATCGTCCACGGTCTTTGCTCAATTCCCTTTTTACTGATGGTTTAAGCAGATATTTGGGACGGTGAGAGCACATGGCAGAGCTGCAGGTGTGCATTTCATGCTGCTGGCAGATACCAGGGTCATAACCTCCAGCAGATGCATGGGGTAGAAAATTGGGGCAAGGGCATCGCTGCAGCGACAGCTCCAGAAGCCAAAAACACGTGAGCTGCCCGTACCCGTGTTGCTCAGTCTGGGGGATGTTTCTGGGATTCATCTTTGTGACTATTCTCCTTTCCCAGCTGCAGAGTGGCTTTCTCTGACTCACAGGCTGAAAGATCACAACCAGAAGAAAAGAAACAAATCATAAGTGCACGCTAGCCCTCACCAGCCCTATTTTCTGGCACTAATTTGTCAAACTTTCCCAAATCTGGGCTGTTTCTGAAATATCCACGCTTAGCCAGAGCTGGGGCAGCATTTCCTTACTTGCAAAATGAATGTCACTGGTATATTCATTATGACCCCAGTTTTGCAAGCAGCTCTGCCCAGGCAGTCCCTCCTTGTCTGCATCCCCACGGGCTGTGGGATCCCCTTGGATATCCAGATTGCAGAATCCCTATTTCCAGATCTTTGCTCATTAAATCAATACAGCATCGGAGAATAGCTTTGTAACGGGAGCTACTACAGTTTTGACACAGCCTCATAGAAATCATGTTTATGTTTTTACTTGTCAATTATTTTCTGATCTATAGAGTCCTAAAACAGAAAAGCCCAAAGACCTCTTCAGCACCAGGGTATGCCAGCCCTTTTCTGACTTTAATGTGGGAAGCATCCTGTATAAAGGAGCAGGCAGGCTAGCAGGGGCTGCTGGAGAGGGTATCGAAGCGATGAGACATGTCACAGCATCTATCACACGTGGGATGGTCTCGCGTCCTAGCACTGAGCCAAGTGCTGCCTTTTATCACAGATTCTTCCCTCCCCCCCCCAAATTAGTTATGAATACTTAAGCCCCAGTCCCTTTCCTATTTTACACGTACTTATTTACTTAAAGTATACTCCGACACCTAGTGCTATCGCCTCCGGCGAAGCCTTCTGCTTTAAATCAAAGCTGTTAAATAGCTTTACACAGAAAGAAAAAAAGTTGAACTCAGACTGAATTTTTGATTCAAGTACGTCTGAGCTAATAGGGTTTAATGTCAGGGCTCTCCTTTTGGAAATAAAACTGGTCCCAGTCCAGCAAGCTTTGCAGGAACAGATGCAGCCCAAGGTCTTGAAAGTAAGCGGAGGTCTTTCGACTGACTTGTCTTGGCTCCAAGTAAGAGAAGTTTCACGGCAAATCCAGAGAAATGTCTGAGGGCTCCCAAAATGTGAGTATTCAAGGGTATGATACTACAGGGACACTTGGGAACAGTCACCTTGCCCTTGCTATATAGGATGGGACACTTAACCCAGGTGGTCTTAAAGGGTGATTTGGCATCACGTGGGCCCACCAGAGCTACAAGAGTCTCAGGAGAGGAGAAGTTTGCATTGCTCTGGGAGGCCAATCAAAGACAGACGCACATCTTCATCTCCTCACGGCTGTCTGCAAGCCTCCAAGATCCCTCGGTGGAGGATGCAGAGGATGCAGGGGAAAGCAACGGCTTTAACTAGCTGTGAGTCCCCTGGAGATGGAGACATAATGTGGTGGTTTTCTTTTCCAAGGGTTTCCCGCTTCCTGAGTGATTTCACAAACCAGTTTTGGGGTAGCAGGCCCAAAGATCTGAACAGAGACTGCAGGTTGCCTGGGGTCTAAACCCTCAAAAAGTGGTGTGGACCCCAGAGCCAAAGAAGAACACAACTGGGAGCTGGTCCCCTCACTCAGAGGGAAACATTTCCTATTCCCAGGCTCTGAGAGGTCGGGGAACTGATACAGGAACTGATACAGATTCTAGAATAATGTTCACTGAATTTATAGTATTTACTCTCCCCCTGGCCTTCAAGGTCACTGAAGCAGGACCTGAAATCACTAGACAAGACTTTTCCTTACAGCAAAGCCTCTCCTAACCCCCGTGGATGGTGGCTTTGTAGAGCTGAGCAGGCGGATGTTCAGGAGATGCTCTGCCAGTGAGAGGGGGTTTTTTAACCCCACACCAGAAAAAACACCACCCGGGAGCAGTTCAGGGGGAGAGGATGCTGCCTAGGAAAAGGGGAGACTGATTCTTGAGGACCTGGTGAGGCTGAAAAACAGCCCCTGCCCACTGCAAGAGCTGCCAGGCTCAGAGCTGTGGGCTTGCTGCTGGCTGCAAAATGCTCTCCCCACCGCTTGCATCCCTTTCCTGGCACACACCATCACAGAGCAAAGCTTCGGGGCTCCCCGGGGGCAGAAAAATCCTCTGGGGGCTGCTCAGCAGCGATGGGGAATGCTGGGGTCCACCCCAGCCTTGTAAGGGACCATCACAGACCTGGGACTAGATGCTCAGCAGCACGTCCCCGGCTCGTCTGTGCCGCGGGGGCCAAAGGCATCCTCAGAGCAAGGCTCCTGACGCGGCAGCTCTGCACGAGGGTTGAGACTGTCGCCTTCGTTTTGCCATCCACTTGAGAAGAAGGAGCTAAAAATTGGGTGAGCGCCTGTGAAATCCTGGAAGAACAGCCTCAGATCCCGGCTATTTTTAGTTCCGCAGAAGCTGCGCATACATTAGCAAGGGCCTGCCTCCCTCTCCGGGTGCGCAGGGCTCTGAGAAATCACACACCATCACACACCGCCGTCCTCCCAGCCTGCCAGGAAAGAGTTTAACCCCTGTCGTCTCGCCACAGTCGGCCCCATCCAGCTGCACCTTGATATGGACCCTGATGGGATCCAGAAAAGGGGGTAGAAAGATCTTCACGGCCATTTTGGCTCCAGCCAGGTGAAGGAAGAGTTGGGGGGTGTCTTTGCTCCATGGACCTTATATCGTTATATCTGGTGGCATGAACAGGGATCTTTCGTATCAGCTGGGGACTGGAAGGCAAGTCCCGCACAGAAATGGCATCTGCCTCCACTCACCATCAGGTCTTGCTGGGAAACAGCCACACCGTGGGCTGAGACAGGCAGGGAGGAGTTCAGAGCATTTGCAGGACCCAACAGTTGATGCCTCAACCCCAATGACTTGTCACGGTGGCCAAGCTGGATGCCATTCATGAACCATCACACGCCGCCTCCAGTGCCCCCACCATGAGGTGCCTAATCTAATCTGCAATCTTCTAGCCATGCAATAACCTGGGAAACATGACCTCATCCCCACACAGGCTCCTCAGATGCTTGGTGTCACATCTCCTTCCTCCCACTGGCTGTGCCTCTACTGGTCCAGACACATCACACCAGAACAACCATTGCTTGGACCAGGGGTGGGTGTCATGAAATGAAACGCACGATGCCTTTCAACACACTATTAACAGAAAATAATGGCAACGTTTATTTCTACGCTGCTTCCCCCCCGAAAGGATGAAAAGCCGTGCCTGGGCGAGGTGCAGGCAGGCCATCTCTGTGCTTCACACCCCCAGTGCGTGTCAGCTCCGCTGCCCATGCACTTTAACATTTTCCAGCTCTTTAATATTTATTACCTCTGCCGCTTTGTATTACTCATCAGCTATTCCTGGCCAGAGGAAGTGTACTGGCGGGTTCTGGAGCGTGTAGGTACCCTGTTCTTTAAGGGGGCTATAAGTACAACAGCAGTCTCGCAAACACACCCTGCATTTGGGCAGTGCAGTCTCCTGGGGCTTTGGAGGCATTGGGTGCAGGAGAATCACACCAGCCTGACCATCCCCTTGCAGTGGCTTTTCAAAGGCCGCAAGGATGTAGCAAGCCATCAGGAGAGGAGACACAGCACTTTTGGGAGGTGTAGGAGCCCTTACCTCAGCATATTTGTGCTGATCCCTGCAGAAACACCCCTTTCCTCCTCGGCATCCTTAGGAAGTTCACAGGGGTGTCCTTCCCTGCTTTACTTGCAGTTATTTCACAAGTCTCCTCCCAGCTTTGCCTACTTGCGGTAGTTCTTCCAAGCTGCTGGGGGCTTGGGGGCTCCCAGCAAGGATATAACACAACGAAGCAGCTCCAGCTACGCAGGAGCCTATGGGTGGCCGCACTTGCAGCTATTTCGTTTAATAGGTAACACCTAATTAAGACTGACTCTAAATAACGTGATGAAGATGACTACTTTCTAGTGGTCGTGTTCAGGAGAAGAGCGAGCCCAGGTACAGTATTGCCCAGTATTACAGTATTTTTTTCTTTTTTTTCCTCTTCTCCTACTAATTTAAAAGGAGCTTTCCGCTTGGAGCCTGAGAAAAGTGAAGCCACCTGACCATGGTCTCGCTCCACCACCCTCTGGGTAGATCTGAGTCTTCTCCTGCTGGTGCACAGTTTATCCAAGTGACACAAATGCAGTCGCAGGAGCTTTCTGCCAGTGCAGAGCATCTGGGCGGCGAGGCAGGGGATCCTCCAGCCCAGCCCAAGGGGCTGATGTTCATGCACAGTTAGGTGCAGAAATGGAGGCAGGCAGGTTAAGTGACTGCCCCCGAACTAGGGGTGGGGAAATTGGTGTGGAAGTTGGTGGTTTTTAATTCGGGAGGTCCTTGTCTCCCCTGTGCCTGCTGGATGGGTTCTTTTTCTCCTTTCGGAAGCGCAAGGTGGGTGCCTAATTAAAAAGGAAAGAAAGCCTTTTCGTTTTCACACACGTCCTTTCGACCTCCTGCTACTCAAAATGCTTCCCCAGCCCAATCCAATGCCTTTCGCATGCCTGATACGGCCCAGGCAGCTGCCCTGTGCTGCGCGGGGGGATGTTTGCATTAGCATTGACTATCGTAAATGCTTAGACGAGATATATCCCAGAAGCATCAATAAATTGCTGAACTCATTGATCTGGACGTGACTCAGGAGTCACCACTGAATAATCTCCTTAGGCACCTTCCTCTGGCTGAGCCTGGGCAGAGTTTCTGCTCTCATCAGCAAAGCAGAAGAGGTCTCTTCCATCTTGCACTTCTCCAGGGGAAGGCCAGCTTAAATGACACGTGAGGGCTATTGATTTCTGTAATGAATGAATGGATTTTCCCTTCCTGCGCTCACAACCCCTCCCTCTCCTGTGGAATAATTCAGCGCCTCTGTCATTTGCTGCCCAAACGCCTCTCCGACGTGCAAATGCGCAGCCTTTCCCTGCTGGCATTGCACCCTGTCTCCAAAGCTCCTCTGCTTTTTCCTGCCTTCTCTGATCTTGCAGAGAGGATTTAACCTGGTGCAGCGAGGCGAGGGTCCCAGGCAATGCAGAAGAGGAAAGTTTTCCTCCCAAGAAGGAAGATGTGTGATCAAAGGGGCTGGGTAAGCTCCGGCTGCATGTCAGATGCTGCAGAATTGGCTGGGAAAGGTGGTGCAGCTGCCTGTTGGAATGGGCCTGGAAGAGTTTCCTGCACTCCAGGGATCTGCCCTTAAACAGGAGCAGAGCAGATGTCACGGCCGTTGAGGAGCTGAAGGAATTACAGCTGGGGGGTTTGCAGTTATGGGTTGAAGCAAAAAGAAAAAAAAAAAAGCCTGGTGTATGCTGGGGTAAGCTGAGAAGCAAAAGCATGTCCTCTCTTGGCTACAAGGAGTCTCACTGCTAGCCCAAAATGTCCTTTCTCCCTGCCTCCCCCAGCTCCTCCCTACAGAACCCCTTCCCACCGTCTGCTTCTCCACGGCCTGTCTCCTGCTTTGAAGATCCTGCCCTTCCCACGGCCCCACGTTCAAGTGACCTGTCCTCCCTGCGAACTCCTGCCCAGCTGCTGTTGGCCACGGCTGAGGGGGCATTTCTCATCAGCTAAGGGATGTGCCAGCTACCAGGGCACATGTTCAAAAAAGCCCTTTTGCAGGCACAGCCCCCAGATGCAGCCTGACACGGTTAGCCCTCCTGCCCCTACAAGTCCTGCCTTGCCCTTCACAGGATTTAAGACCTTGAGCATCACAGGACACAGCATATGTCACCTCCTACATTTGCAGAGAAGATGCTGGAGAGACCTGCCATCAGCAACCAGCTTGAACAGGCTCTGAGAGATGTCTCCTGCCCATAAACCTGAGGTAGCAGAGCACAGTGTCCCACCTGCCACTTTAGGGAGCTGGAATTTGACATAACCCCTCCGTTACACACTCTGAATTCGACTCAGGTTGCCCTTTGCCTCCAAAGCTGAGCCCTGACTGATGCAGCTGACTCTGAGCATCTCAGCTCAGGATGAAAATCCCTCAAATCCTAGTCTAAAACTTCAGGTATTTGAATCTCCTAGGCAGGTAAGCTGTGGCAGGCAGACACAGGAGGGCCCGTCCAACACCAGTGACAGGTCTAGGCCACCAAAAGATTCATAATTTCCTTTTCCATCCTCCCCTGCCTCCAACACACCGTTCCACGTCTTGGCTCAGACCTCAACACCCAACTAGGAACAGTCCCTTGTGCCCTCTCCTGCCACCCAGGAGAGTGCCCAGGTGGGTTCAGACCCCTTCTTGGGGGTCCAAATCCCTTCTTGGGGGTCCAAATCCCTTCTTTGCTAGACATGAAGGAAAAGCTTGACCTTGAGCATCGAACATCACAGGCAAACCCATTAACCACCCCGAGCCAACCAAGGAGACAAAGCTCTCAGATTCCTGTGTTGGGGCTGCTGTGGAGGATATCTAACACTTAAACATCTCCTGAGACACGGCAGCATGTCAGGAAGACTCTCATCTGCTGGCTCGAAGGGTGGCCCAGGGAGAATAACGCTGAGGTTCGATTCCCTGCAGTCGGAAACGCTTCCTCAGCCACACGGGGTGGCCGGGTGCCAGCAGGCTGGGTTACAAACATGGTCTCATGTGGACACCCTGTTGGAAAGGGGATGCTGCAGGCTTGAGCCATCTCCAGGCTCTGGGGGGAACTAATCCTCCAGCTTCTATCCCTCCCCGCCTGCATGCCCTGCCTCTTGAGGTGACAGCTAAAAGCAGGACACCGATCCAACGCCTTTTAATGTAGCTTTGTGAATGAATCCCTTTTCCCCTTGCTCTCCTCACACAATCTTTTTCTCTGGGCTGTAAGGAGTATTTTGTGCCAAACGTTTCCAGTTTGCTCCAGTTGTTCACAGCTTTTTGTTGAAGCTCAAGTTCATGTGTCTAAAAATCTTTTCTGAAGCCACAGAAGTAGACCCAAGTCTCCTCGAATGGGATTTCCTTTCTGACTTCAGCTGTCCCAAAGTGGGAAAGCTAATTTAAACTCATCATCTCTGTTCCATCTTTTATCAATGGAGAGAAAGCGAGAGATTTCCAGAAAGCCATTCATCCCATCCCAAGATAAGTGTCTACAACACCTCCTACAGATTTCCTGTCTCCTTCCCTTGACTACAGAAGGGTCCAGACAACCAGCTGAGATCTGATGGCTGATACCAGATGTCTCCCATCTCCTTGGCATTTCCTTTTCTATCAGATGCCTCTTACCTCCTTGCCATCGTTTTGATATGCCATTTTGAGGACTCACTTGCGCTGGATTCACATACTTCCCCATGGAAAAGACTTAGGGGACATGGAGACTGGGGCAGTGCCAGGGACCATGCTAACAGGTAGGAAAGGATTTTTCCTGTGGGAAGTAAAGTTCACACTAACATTGAATGTATTCCCATCTGACAGCTGGAGTAGAAGCTCCCAGAGATGGCTGGGATATTTTTTCTTCCATCCATCTCTTAACTTGGCCTTCTTTTCCTTGTGGGGCAAATACACAGCTTTGGGAAGATGACACACACCATGAATAGCTCTTGTCTAGAATAGACGCTGTCCCACAGCTTCCACGTCCTTCCCCACCCAGAGGAGTAGTCTTGCCTTTCAATAAAAGTCCCCATAGAGGACAATCCCATGCATAATCCCCCAGCTGACTTCTTCAAGGCATCTCAGAAGAAGGTGGAGACCAGAGGCAAGACTCACATGTATCTGGGACCATTTCAGAGGGTATCAAAGATATCCATGGACTGCTGGCAGGCAGGACACAAGGCATGTAGAAGACCTGTACCCTTCCAGACCCACAGCCAAGGGTGCACTGGGACACCCACAGCATCTTGAATGGTGTTGTGTGCCCAGTTTGGACAACTGAATGGAGCTTCTGGGTCTCAGCCCAGAGGGGGAATCTCTACAACAACAGGCCACCAAGCCAGGCAGACCAACTCCACCCTGACACAGATAAGAAAGCAGGCTTTCCTTCTCCCCATGTTATTTGTTTCTCCATCTATGCTTTGCCCATGGGGAGCCACCTAGTTTATTTGCCTCACGCCTGGAGATCTTGCCCTTCCCTGGTCCCTGCTGCCCACTCTATGCACCGGCTGGAAGAAACCATCGCTGTGAGCCTGACAGCAGAGTCTGCACGTCCCTGCAAGCCACAACTACCAGGTCCTTCCAACCTCCAGGGCTGCTGGTCCTCCTGTCACCAGCTATGCCCTTTGACAAAGATGTCACCGTTCAGTGCTCAGAACAGAGAAGCAGCATATAAAGGAGGTTTGGGACCACGCTCGGTAGGTTTGTAGGCAGCAGAGAGCGGTACACGGGCAGAATACATCTCCCTGAACAGCTTTGTTTATTAAGGCAGCAAACGGAGAAGGTTGGGAAGCAGGAGGGAGCAGGATAGCAGTCGTGCAGTAGAGCCAAGACACTGTCCACAAAGCCTTCGCTCCAGCATTGTATCAGCCTCATGGGTAAGTGCAACCCCTTTCATTATTTTTTTTCCTTAGGACAAGTGATTAGTTCTGTAGAAGCCAAATCTAATTCATATTAGTTATTCACAACTGTTGCACCCCATCAACCCTACATTAATTATTTATAAATATATCCTGTTTTCCTCTGCCATTCAGCCGGTCCTTCTGGCTACTATTTTAGAGATGTTCTATTCTAGCAAGGGGTAAAGTAACTTGTCTCTGGCTGCAGTGCAGAGTTGAGAGACCTGGGCACAGAACCCAGGAGTCCCAGCTCCCAGATATCACTGTTATCTATTATTATAGCAATGTTAAAAGGCTTCTGCTGAGATCAGAGTTCGATTGTACCTAGTCCGGTTCATACACATAGTAAGAGACAGTTCTTGCCCTAGAGGATTTACAATCTAAACTGACAAGGACAGAAACACAGCAAAGGAAAGGATGTGTTATTAACAGCAGGGGACTGAGGCACTGAGAGATGCAATAAATTGCCTGCGGTCACAGAGGGAGCTTGTGGAAGATCCAGAATCTGACCCTCGATTTCCCACTGACGCTGTCTTGTCTCAGCCGTCAGGGAAAGTGCACACCAGGAATCTGGGTGAACTGGAAACTTTGCTGATGGTCCTGGTGAGGCCAAGACCCCCTGCTAAAAAACACAGCCCAGCAAAAATGCATTCTTGCCCCACCCTTATTTGTACATGACCGTGAGGGAGGAGAAAAGCCCCCTCTGATACCATGAGCCCCGGTGTCATCATCATCCCCTGTCAACTGGCTTCGGTTCACCCAGACGGGTCCCCTCCAAGCCCTGTTAGAAGGGTCAGGGCTGTGACTGATAAACCACGCCAGGTACTTCTATAGACCGGCAAGAGAGGAAAATGAAGCTGAAATGACTTTTCCTTAGGGGAAACCTGCCTGAAAGTGTAGGTTTCAGGGGACATCTGCCTGACAGAGTGACCCTCGGCAAGTTTGTTATGTTGAGCACAACACCATGCTAAGACTCCCACAAGAGTTGCTGATCATTTCTGACTCTTGTCAGGACATTGCAAAGCACGATGAGATTACCCCACCTGTCTGTACACACATGCCCTACAACACTCCATGTCTACATGCGTGTCAGAAAGCACATGAAGACAAATACATTTACTCTGTCTACTTAAGCAGAGGCTGGTACTACTTTTTGGAGATTTGTCCTCTGACATTAGTTCCTTTTCCATTAGCCTACCAAAGCTCCTTGACTCTCAGGGTTGGATTTGAACCATAGCAGTGATGCAAAGGAGATTTATACTATTCAGTGGAACCCCCAAACCTGAAAAGCTTAATATTAGGTTTGGAAGGATTTGATTTCAATTGATAAACATCAATAAATTTAGGTTTTTGCCTTGTCACATCGAGCCCCATGTCTCAATTAGCTACTCGTCGTCAATCTGATCAGTTTTGGCCTCAAAGTGACTCTAACTGCCCAGAAATTGTAATGGTCCGATCCGCAGGGAAGAAAGAAGCAAGGAAGAAGCATTGTGGGGTTGAGGTTTGGACTCTTCAGAAGTGGCAAAGACCAATGAAAATGCCAACCAAAAAACCCCAAAAGAGTGGTTTTAGCAGTTAAAGCCCTTTTTTAACAAAAATAAATGTCAAGTCACTTCATAGGAGGGGAAACAGAGAAATATGTAGGACTGTACCTGCACACCTCCCCATGGCTATGACCCAGCACCCCTGGTCCATACTAGAAATGGACCCCCCATGGCTATGCCCCAGCATCCCTGGGTCCATACTAGTGGTCATTACACTGGTTTTTATTCTCAAGCCATATCATCAGGGATCTAGCCCTCAGACAAGCATAACTATAATGTAGGAAATTGGGGAAATTTGCCCACGGTCTTACGCAGCAAAATGCATATTTCTGAGATCACCCTGCATCCATTTGGTCATAGCTTCGTCCTGCTGTGTAACTGCTTTCCTTTCCCTGCTGCCCCAGAATCCAGGTTGGATTAGAAATGGTTATGATATCAATAAATAACTTACTGCTGTGGGTGCTCTCCACATCTGCATGTAAGCCTTCGTACGCAGCCACGGCAACGGGGAATTCAAATGATCTGTCTCATTTCATCTTCCCCTTGCAGCACGCCGTCGCGGGAGCAAACATTCCCATGAATTATTCGTGTCAAATCATAGAGTCCCCGCGTGCTCCCGAGTGCAAACAAGCACTTCCCTTACATGATGTTTACGGAGCAGAAGCATTAGGTGAGGAATGAGCAGTTTTAGGGCTCGTGTCATTTATTGGGCCAAGAAAAGGAATTGTTTTTTAACACTGAGCTTTGTTCCAGTCTCCAGGGCCTCATATAAAGTAATTAACTAAACATTTCAGGGTCCTTCTCTTGCCCTGAGGCCAAGAGGAAGAATCTGGCCACACCATGCTACTGAACCCTCTGAGCCTTCATACCAGGGTGGGAACATCCAGCGCCTGCGGGGAATGGGATGAGCAGGGGGGCTCAGACAGCAGGGCAGCTACGCCACAATCGTGCAGAGTGCTCTCATAAACCAGGAAGGACAGGATGTAATAACGGCTTATGTCGATTTATTGTAAACATTTAATATTGTCAGTCTTCTCCCACAGGAAAGCATCTCTGACTCCGCGAGCTGAAGCCAGTCTGAGGTAGCTGCTGCCTCTACAAAGCCTTGGTCTTGCACAGGATCCTGTCCCAAGGCACTGACAGCCAGCTCATTTCTGGATGGCTCGCTGAAGAGAGGTAAAGTCTTCAGGACGAGACCCCCACAGTTCATTACTTTGGCTTTAGGAGGGTCCTCAGTTCTAATTTCCTTCACAACACACACTGCTTATTTGCACATCATGCACCTGATGCATCCCAGCGTCGAAAAACATCACCCTGGCTCAAGCAGACTTTGTGCTGGAGTTAGAGCCCTTGGGCTTTGCAATCTGCCCCCCTCACTCTCTCTTGGCTTCAGCCACCCTCGGTGAAAATTAATTTAGGATTAATTTAGCCTTCAAGTGAAATATGGTGTTCGTTTGGGAAGCATCAGACTGAGGGCCACCGTTCATGCACACAAGAGGTCGCAAGGAAGGGGCAATTTTTGCTTTTGGGGATATCAAGGACAAGTCCACCAGGAGGCAAAGCCATGCCTGAAACTCCTGCTCTTACACCGATCAAAGTCAGAGATCTTCTTGGTGACAACCAAAGCACCATCCCCACCAGAGTCGTTTCAATAACACATTAAGCAAACGAAGTCACAGTAACGTGACTTTTCCTCATGGACCGGGTTGCTCTCAATCAAGGTCTTTTAAGACCGTGTTCCCTAATAACAGGACTCTCCCATAATGGTGTCACCAAAGCCTGGCAATGCCACTCCAGAGCCCATGATCTTAAATAGCGTATTTTCCTTCACAGCTGTGAAAACTGCAGTGCCTTCACCCATTCTACTGAATAATGAGAGTGTTTCTGCAAGCTTGCCATGGTAATTTAAAATCAATTTTACTTTCGTATCCCATTATAACTTTTGCTATAGGAAATTAACGCTTTAGTAAATCATATAATGTCTGCAAAAACAACAAAGCGCATTAAATGGTAGTGCTGCAAGGTTTGGTTGACTTTCAATGAAAAAAAAAAACCAATGGATATATGTATTATAAATTAAATATGTACTTTGTATCACATCAGCCATGAGAAACACAGGGGAGGTATGTGAATCTGGAATGGACAACAACATCCGCCCAGTGATGGAGAGGAACACGCCCAGCCACTTCAGAACAAAAGGTACCCTTTTAGGTATCTTCTTGAATGGTAGAAAATAAAGCGATTGTAGGACTGGGACTTTTCACACCTGAGCTATGACTTTTAATAACTTTCATTCAATGTTTTGCAGGAACAGTGTGACTACATCCATGCTAGAAATCCCAGCAGTGTGTGGGAATGTGGAAAAAGGCTGAAACCTGACTGTCCACACTTAAATTGTTAGCGTGGTCCTGGCACAGCTTTGTGCTAGGAGAATTAGCCTTCTCCAGAAAATTCCCAGGCATGGATGAAGAATTAGCCAAAGCTGAGGATCATTTACAATAAAACATCTGAGGTGTCACCCCATTATTTTGGTGGCTTGGAGATTTGATTGTGCAAATGTGAGTAGACTACACAGGTCAGTCTCAAGGTCAGAGAACAGTCATTGAATACTGCCCTGGTTCAAACACAGCCACAAAGTTTGGGGCACGTTTTACCAATTTTTCACTTGAAAGCCAACAGAGAGAGTTCCTTTTTTAAAAGGTGTGAGGTTTATGATAAGGAAACTCCATGGATGGCTCTCGAAGGCCTTTCTCCATAAAACAAGGAAAGCACATAGGGGAGGGAAACATATCTTTGGGTTGAAAACCAACTTCTCTTTCAGTCTTCTGGATGGTTATATGATAAGGTGAGCAAAGACTGCGGTGAGACATGATACTGTGCCTACCTAGATGGATTCAAAAACCCCATTAAAATCACTATGGTGTTATTTCTACTAAATAGAGGTCTAGTGAACCAAAGACATAACTATTTTTTTCCCAGTTGACTGGTGGAAGCAAAGAAGAAACTAAAAGACAGGAGATGCTGAAGGCGGTTGGTGAGAGCAGATCCTCACGGGGTAGCCCATGGTGGGTAAAGGCTGCAGTTCAGATCCCTGCTCAAAAATCAGATTGATGTGGCAGGGGCGGACACAGGCCTGGGGGAAGAATAGGAGGATCTAAGGTTGTCCCAAACAAGACTGTGCCCAGCCTGCACGTGTGGGTCAGGTAGTAGGGCTGTGGGAGGACAGATGCCACCTTTGAAGGTGCCAGGTACCAGAATGGCTAAAGCATCACCCTGCTGTGTGCATGATGGTCACCAGCCCCATGACCAGCACCGTGGAGAGGTTGTTAATGGGTGGTGGTGACAAATAAAGCTCACTTCAGCCTGTCACCCTGCAAACCATGTTGTGATCTGAACCCAGGTCTTCCGCTCGTTGTCAGCTGGCTTCACCAACTGATTGCAAGGTACGGTGGAGGAACCTGTTCTTCCTCCTATATTTCCTTTCCGGCATTTGGGAAATGATGCTCAAACCCTCTGGTGATGCTGGTGTGAAAGCCAAAGCTGTATCATCCATGGCAGATGAACTGCTCCAGCGCTCCCAGACTTATGGGGCTGCTTTTCTGCCTGTTTTCCCACTGATGAGCAGAAATTTGCAGAATGTATTAGTTACCTCCAGTCCTTTCCATGACAATCGCTTCAATAAAAAAAAAAAATGCTAAAAAGAAGAAGAAGAATCAAAAACTTCACCTGTCTCTGAGTTCCCTCATTTAAATTGCTACGGCCATTCAAAAGTGAGGTGTTTCATGCTGTCCAAACCTCCAGACTACCCAGCCCAGCTCTTTAAATGCACAGGCAAAAAAAAAAAAAAAAAAAAATTAAAAAAAAAAGGCATTAAGCTGGGCCTTCATCTCCTCTCCTGACGATGCCTGCTTTCAGCCCTTGCTGCCAGCAGTCCCCTCCTACCATCAGAGGAATCAAAGGTGAAACCGGCTCCGACGTGACAAATAACAAAAGCGCCGGCTCCTCTCTCCGGAGCCGCAAGTCATTAGGAAGTTCCTGCCTCTCTCCCAGTTGCGCGTTAATGAGGGAACGGAGGGAGAGCCGGGGATGGTTTTGCTCTGTGTTTGAGAGCCAGCTCGGGAGATGAAACCTGCTGTTCAGTGGCTTTCACAGGAAAACCGCTCCCCTCCCAGACTCTAGAAAAACCTCATCAAAACCGGTGTGCGCAGCCTGATCCAAAGGATGGAGGAGGAGGAGGGCTGGGGATGGATGGCTCGGGCAGAGCCCGGTTGCACAAAGCCCCTCTGGTCAGCCCCTCAATTTTTTGGAGGCATTTTGTGGGTGGGTTGAGAATTTTAAGTGCAAGATGACTTTGGGATTAACACCAAGGGTGCACGGCACGATTGGTGAATGGACAAGCCTGGGTAGATGTTTAGCGTGGACTTAACAAAAACCTCCTTAATAGTATGGAAATCCTGGATCTATGTCAGATGGGACATATCACAACCTGAGGGTGGTGACACCCTGGCCCAGGTTGCCCAGAGAAGCTGTGGCTGCCCCATCCCTGGAGGGGTTCAAGGCCAGGTTGGAGGGGGGCTTTGAGCAACCTGGTCTGGTGGGAGGTGTCCCTGCCCAGGGCAGGGGGTTGGAACTGGATGATCTTTAAAGTCCTTCCAACCCAAACCATTCTATGGTTCTATGATTCTATGATCTGATTTTCTTTCCTTAGCTTGGCAGTGTTTGTAAAATGGGGGCAAGAAGGAAAAATTGTGACAGATGGGACAGAAAGGCTGTGTCTACACCTGCAAAACTGCCCCTTGGGCCCCTTCTTCCCCATACATGCCAGGGCATGGGAGATGCAGCCCATCCCCATATAGACATGCTTAGCTACTTCAGAAGATGGCATATGGAGCCAGAAGACCATCTTGGACAAAAAAAACCCTGTCCCACAAGAGCTTTCCCAATACTGGCGTTTTCCCACCTAAACCAGTTGCTTTTGACAAATGGACATCTTCCTTCAGGGGACAGTAAGCAGCTTCACTGTAAAATGCCTTGTTTGTCTTAATGAGTATTTTGCCGAGGCGCAGACATGCAGGGACCCCCACCCCTGCCACGTCAGCCGGTGAAAGCACAACTGTACGCTAAGAGGTCTGGGCTCTGCAGAGCCTCTCGGGAGCGGGCAGGGTGTCTCACAGGCCTCCTGGTGTACAGTAAATCCTGGGCGATTACTCATGTGACGCCACACCACTACGAAGCTGGACGGGCAGTCACGTGGAGAAAGGGAGTACAGTAAAAAATAAAACCTGCCTTGGCCCATCCTCTATCATGCCAAATCAGTGAGAGGCTGCCTGCACTGGGGGTGCAACGTCCAAGACAATCACGGCTGACAGTGCCTTCGAGGGACGCTGTCAAAGAGTTTTAGGTTCACCACTCGGTGAGAGAAAGATTTCGTGACCGACTTCATGGGAAGGAGCCCCTTTGCAGACATGCTGGGAGAGCAACCTGTAGCTGGCGTAGCTTAACCCCTGGTTCCCATAGCCCAACACTGCTGCAGGATGGTGCCACCATCCTTGAAGGCGAAGGTTGGGTCAAAGAGGCAGTAGAAGAAGTTGGCTGAGGAGTCAGGCAAGGATGAGGAGGTCTATGTGGAAAGCTCATATTAGGTGGGTGGTGGCAATACTGTGGTGCAGCCAGCCCTGGTGGGATGGCGAGATACCCTTGGCTTCTCCTTCTGGTCCATGTTTTTAGTAGTCTGGGGACTACAGATCAACAGCTTGACGCGAGACGTTGGCAGAGCCTTGGGGTTCGCAGTGAGTGGATGTGGTCAGGGCATCAGGTTATTTGTGTCTTCAACATCAGACATCTGATGTCAACCGGGCTTCCTCTGCAACCAAGGGAGAGCAAGGGGCAACTGCAGAGGGTGACTCATCTCCTGAAACCAGCCTCCTGCGCTGAGTCATCCTCCGGAGGAACCTCTCTCTCGGACAGAGAACGGGAGGACGAGGTGGTACACCAAAACCATGGGCAGAGGAGCAACAACTGCTGTCAATGTTTCTGATGGCTGCAAGGGATGGGGCTCCTTCCAGGTGGCACTCAGGGACCCACTACCCACAGGTCCATCTGCATTGGTAACACACAGTGCTCTTTATATTCAACAGGAAGAAAAATTTGTGGTTTTCTACCATGAGTGACATCTGATGTTCTTCAGAGGCCTGCTTTAGGCTGAGATGAATTATGAGTTTAATTACATATTATATACCTCATTTGGAAATATCTCCATTGCCAAAGCACTAAGTCAGGTGAGGTGAATCCTGTCCTTCTGGTCCAACCATTCTCCTGTTTAGAAATAGTCTACATATTCATCCAAATCTGTTTTCCGACACTAAACTGTTGCCCCACTTTCATCTTTCCCAGGATTTTGCCCACAAGTCTCTTTATGTAATGACTCTGGAATGAATTTTTAAATATTTTTGATTTTTTTTTTTTTCCAATTTATGAGCACCACACAGGACAATGAATCCCAAGGAAAAATGTATAATGAATAAATAAACCACATACACATATACATACCTTTAAACATTGATATAGGTTCATATATATGTACAAACCTACATGTATGCATATCTATGGCTTATTTATTCTTTATAGGTGTATATACATGTGTGTGCATATATATACATAGAGGTATATCATATCTATAAATAAATGCATGAAAAACTGATTCATGAACTATATATGAATAAATAAACAATATGTGTGTATATATATAATATATATGAGCATATACATGGTTTATTTATTCATTTATACATCTATACAAACAATCTCCTACTGGTGGAGTAGGTCAAACCAGGAATTGCCGTCTGATGTAAATACGAGAAATCAGCATTGAGGTCAAGCTGAGATAAATAAATGAGTATTTTAAAGATTTTGGGTAACAGGCCTTTGGACTGATTTGGGAAAGCTCTTTTTAGAAACCTAGGAGATGTCACTTCTTGGCAAAATTATTCTTCCTGGTTGTATTTCACTTTTTAAACTTTGTATTCAGCCTATGCCATCTGTAGTGCTGGGTGGGATGACCCATTACCGTGTAACGTATTATCATGGCAAAATGCTATTTCAAAATAAAATAAAATAAAATAAAATAATAAAATATACAGCTGTAACTTCATACAGATCATTGTCTTTGGAAAGGCAAAGGATTTCTCACTGGTGATCCAAGGAAGCAGCTGGGTCCTGGTACCCCTTGTTGCAGCTAAAGATAAGGAGAAAAGTCTCCATATTGGGTTCTGCTCCACATGGAGGCATCAAGAGACCATGGCCAAGCTCTCGCTGTCCTTCCCCCATCCCCACGCTCTCCGAGGCGTTACATGAGCTGAACTTTGCTCACTATCTGGCACCTCTTTCAGCCCTTCCATTACTCCCCTGCCTTTCTCTGGTTTCCCTCCTGAGCTGCAGACGACGGGTCTGGATGGAGTGTCCCCGGAGCCACTGCAGCCACGCTGGCAGCAGAGATCATATAGCTGCTCGGGAGGGATGGAGGAGCCTCTCCTGCCGCGGCCGTGCGATGGGCACCGATACTCAGCCACCCCATCCCTGCATCCCTGAGCTCCATCCCGTTCACCGCAAGTCCTGTCTCCCAGTCTTTGTTCTGGGAGGTGCGACTTTACATTTGATCTATAAAATGGGCGTGGAAATGACTCATTTGATTATGTACGTACACACACGCGTCCCAGCCCCATGTATATATAAAGAAATCTCTTTCATATTAAGTCTTGAATCAAATCTAAGCTCAGAATCCGATCAGACAAACTCAGTGGCTGCAGAGATGTTCCCCTCCTGTTTCCCCTGCCTTGGGATTTAGCTCAGCTTTTGATAATCTCAAGGGTAGAGACTACCTACCCTTGAGAGGCTATCTCAAGAGGGTTGAGATTATCTACCCTTGAGGCCAGAGGGGCTAATTTATTAATGCCTTGATGTCTGGTAAGGGGGCGGAAAGCAGACACAGACCAGAGCTCTGGACTGAGAGCAAGGCAGGGCAAAGAGGAACAGCTCTCCACCGTGGTGAAGGATGGATGTGCCACCCAGGAGAGCTGAGGGATGACGCTATGAGACGAGGTGAACATCTCGCTGTGGAGGAAAGATAAACAGCCAGGATACAGCACTTTGCCTCTCCTGGAAAATCACTAAAGCAAGCAATAGTAATTGGAGAGCTACTTGTAAGCTGGGCATCTTCTCCCCTGCTAAAAGCTTTGCCTGTAGTGCTGAAGGAGTGGCTTGTGATAAAAATATATATATATTAAAAATATCTGCTCTGACAAGCGTGAAGCCGGAGAGCAGAGAGGGAGGGGAAGAGGTAAGGTGGGTAGGAATCATAAATCAAAATGTTTTGCTGCTTCTAATTAAATCCACCAACCTGTTTGTAACAAAACCCACTCCAGGTCAACGGGAAGAGATGGGTGACGAGAAGCTGCCACGCAGGAGTACAGTGGCCTCCGTGCCTTTACGCTGTGTTTTCAGCTTCAGAAAAACCTCCCACCATCTGTGCCAGGCAGAGAAAGCGGGAGAAGGCAGAGCGATCGCAGCGCGGAGAGCGGGGAGAAGGTTTGCAGGCTGTAAAGGGAGGGCTGGAAACCACCTCACTGCACCGCGTCCTCTCCAGCCAGACGGCTGCAATGTGCTTCTGCCAGCCCTGCAGCCACTGCGGCTTGTGCAACCAGCACAGCCTGGGAATGGGTCAGAAGAGCAAAAATCAGATAAAAGGAAGGACGGAAAACGGAAGAAAGCGCACCAGAAATCATGCTACTGCTGCGCTGTTCAGGATCATAGAATGAGTCACAGAATGGGTTGGAAGGGACCTAAAGATCATCCAGTCCAACCTCCTGCCACAGGCAGGGACATGTCCCACCACACCAGGTTGCTCAAAGCCCCATCCAGCCTGGCCTTGAACCCCTCCAGGGATGGGGCAGCCACAGCTTCTCTGGGCAACCTGGGACAGGGTCTCACCATCCTCACAGCAAAGAAGTTCTTCCCCACATCTCATCTTAAACTCCCCTCTTTAGGATGCTGCATGTTGTCTGTTTGTGGTCCCCATTCGCCTCCAAAAGGATGTAGCAGAACTAGAAATGGTTCAGAGAAGGGTGGTGAAGGTGATCAGAGGGATAGAGCAGTTTCTGTATCAAAAGCCATGACAGAGACCAAACCTCTTCAGTCCAGAAAAGGGACAACTGATGTGACATAAGATAAACAGCTGTAAAATCATGACTGCCCTGCAATGAAAGATTTTCCTATCAAGAGCCAGGAGCACCATATGAAATGGTTAGGTGAGAGTTCAAACCTACCAAAATGAAAGCTCTTTTTTTTTTCTATATGCCACAGTTAAACTGGGTAACTCCCCCTCATGCTTCCAAGCATTTAGACAAAAAAAATAATAGGCAAATTCAACCACTGAGGAAAATTCTGTTATTCAATGGACAGCACCACATCTAGTTCAGGAAAGCCCTTCGGGAGCATCCTGGGATGCAGCATTGTGTGTTTGCGTTGCTCTTACACCCTCCTGATGTTGCTCAACCTGTGCTTGATGGACTTTAAAGCTGGCTGGCCCAGCACAATTGTTATTTTTTTTCAATGCCAAGCCTGGCTCATTTCAAGTTTCTCAGCAAATTCCACCCAAAAGTTGAGTTGGCATCTGCAGGGCAGCCTCTGATGAGCCTGCTGCTTGAGATTGCAGAAAAGGTACTCAATACACTGAAATCTTGGGCAGGAATGGCTTTGCCTGGGCTTTTCCAAGACTCCTCAAAAGCTGCCCCAGTTGAAGCACTTGAAGCCCCAGAGGTGCTCAGGGAGAAGCTGGGGGGCTGAACTGTGATTTGTCCCCATCCCAGCATCTGGTTGCAAATATCAACACACACTCATTGCATGTTGGGGACCAGATGATGGGAGGAGGAACGTGGTCAGGGGCATCAAAGCCATCTACGATGGTGTCTTCAGCAGGGAGTGGTGCAACTGGTCCAAGATCTTCTAAACAACCTACAACTCCTTCCACTTCCTAGACCTTTGCTCCCCGCCTCATGCGCTGGCTACTGAATGGATTAGGGGATCTTTATCGGAAGCTAATGTTTTTCTAACGATCGTATTGATTGCTAGTGGAAATCTGCTGACATGTTGGAAGGGGGGAGGAGATAAAAGAGCAAGCTCTGGAGAAACACACTTTACTACTACTCTTCAGTCGCCAGACAAAATAAACACTGTGAAACTTCCACAGGTTGGTTGAAGTGCTGTGTTAGTGCTAAATATTGCTGTGAATCAGGTAAAGTGAAAGTGACAATTAAATACATAATAAATGACTCTTTGTGGTGGTTTTTTTTCTTCACGGACGCACAGACTGGGAGGTGGCGTAACAGGACAGTAATGAGCTTCTGGAGTGATTGCCCTTGGCACCTGGGGTAGGGAATTTCACTTGAGAATACCATCAGATCCCTGTCTTGTGTTTTGGCTTGCAGAAAGCTATCCGGGTTCGATTTATCCATGCAAATAACAGGGGAGAAAAATAAAAATCATGGTCCCTGTTGGTGATCTGTTCTTTCTACTACCTACCCACCCAGTTCAAAGATGTGCAACTTGTTTCAAGTTGGAATTTGACTGACATTCCTTTCCAAAAACGGGAGCTCAATAGGCGATTTTATCTCCTTACAGCAGATATCGCCTTCCTGAGGGGGAGGTACGAAGGGTGCCCATTCAAGAGGTGGCTGTGCTTTTAGAAATCAAAAGTTCACCCACTGGGGCTGTTCTGACTCGTGAGACAAGGAGCCATGGGAACCTTTGTTAGCGTTTCACAGCCGAGTGGGTTGGTATTTTTTAATCAACATTTGCATGCTTTAACTTCACTTCTATTTTATTTTTATCCATCTCCTTTCTCCGCGTATTTTCAGATGACAAAAGGAAAGAAAGGAAGAGAACTTTTTAATTAAAAACTTTTGAAGAAAACTACAGTACAAAGCTGTTCTTTATATTGCAGGAGATAAATCACTGCAAACCTTCCGAAGAGCCCTGCCTGTCCTACCCCTTTTGACGCAATGTGTCAGTGCAATCATACCTCAGAAGGGACCTGGGGTCCAAGTTTGGCTCCAAACTGAAGGGGCTACCAGATGAACTTTGCTGTCACTACCTGCTTGTCAGACTAAGGAGCCGAGACAGGACAATGTGATGCTGGTCACATCTTGGGTACCTCTAGCAATGGACAAGCGTGTCACAACCATCCCATCCTGATGAGCCACACAGGCACGCAACGGGCCCTGCGTTTGGGCACAAGATCTTCTGGACAGACAGATTACATCTGTGTTATTAAATCAAGGTCTTAAGATCGACACTTTTTCGTCTGAACTTCTTTAGGATGGTTCTTGCTACAGGTTTTGCCCATTCTTACAAATTTTTTTGGCAAGCTTCAGGAATCAACTTGGGCAGGGACAACAGTCCTGATATGGCCAATCTGTTTTGGAGGGTAAGAGAGTTTAAGAAAATGGATGAGGCCAAAAGACCCTGTCTTATTTATTAAGTATATACATAGCCAGAATTTCCTGATCTGCAATTCAGCACAGCTGGCTTTCTCCTAGGAAATACCTTCCTATAGTGACTGGTAGAAATTTGGACTATAAACGGAACCAGGAATGGGATAGACCTCTCAGCTACTAAAGATTTTGAGGTCTGATCCACATTTTTTCAAAGGAAAATTCAACTTTTCAGAAGAGGAAGCTTAAAACCCCACAGGATTACAGAAATGTCACGATGTTTTTTCCTAGGAGCTGTGATTCAGATGCTCCGTATTTTCAGTCTCAAAAGGATAAGGTTTCCGGGCAGACTTGTATTTCCAGGATGTGCCTTCTTCCCAGTGTATGTGACTTTATGCAGATAAAATCTAGTGTCCTTTTATGAAGAAGATATGGAGGCATCTAGCATGTCTCTACTCCCATGCCACCCAAACTTTGTTGTCTCCCTCTTTGTGCCTCCAGAAGCAACTGCCAGGATGGTGATTTTGGAGCTGACAGAAACCCTTGTGGGTGAAATGCTGGCCTTGATGTGGCTCTTGGTGCAAGAGGATGGAACAGAGGTCACAGTTTATCCTTAAGTACAACCCCCCCACTGTAGTCAAAAGGGGTTAAAAAAAAAAAAGGAAAAATGAAACAAACCTGGAAGAAACCCCTCAGGGGAAAGGTGTGAAGGCAGATTGCTGCCGTGGGGCTGGAGCTGGGCTACCTTTAACCACACCACCAGCCACTGGCAATGAGAAGGAAGGTCTGACTGGCCCAACATCAGAGAAACTTGCCTTATTGGTGAGTTCCAAAACACCCTCCTGTTATACACCTGTGAGGAGGCATCTCCTTGAGGAGCCTGGGCTCTACCTCTTAAGATAGCTATAAGCATGTCACCTGGCCACATGCTGCTGGTCCAGAAGGGCACGGGCCTTCCATAGGTCCTATATCCAAGCTGCCATCTCCATGTGGATGTCTCTGGGTATCTCAAGTGATGCTAGCCACCTGTATTTAGGCAAAATGCTGAAGCTGAAAAAGCAGTAAATAATAAATAATGCAACAAGCTGAACTGAATCTTAGGTGACTAAAATGTACGTGTCTACTTTTGAGTTAGTTGCCCCAGGTCCTTTCTGTAATCAACTGAGAGAAATGCATTTCTGCTACTTTAGACACATGTTTCCCTCCATTAACTCTAAAGGGGATCGAGGTAACAGCTCAGAAATAAGTGTCTACATTGTGGAGGTTTTCTCCTGGTTAGATGGGTCCCACTATTTATATCTTCTTACTTTCCCAAAGGTAGATGCCCCTTTGCTCTGTTCATGCTCTTTATCCAAGAATCCCAGTTACTGTATGTTGTAGCCACCACTGCCTATAAATAAAAAATATGAATACCCTGAGTTTTTTTAAAAACACCCAGAAAAATGAAGTCTTGTTCTGGTCTGTAGTGGAAGGGATGGGTTACTACACAAGACAAAAAGGCTTCAGCTATTAATAATACCTTACGCTGTATCACACCTCTCACTACACAGTGTCACTGTGGAGCTCCTACTGCTTCGGCTCTGCTGTCAGTGATGGGCCAACTCTACATGGGCTGAATCAACACGAGCCCAGAACTGGGATGGAGAACTATAAAGATCTCAGAGGGATGTTTCAGGAGAAAATAAACAAAGGAAAAACAAAAAAGCCCTCTGCTCCAGACTAACAGTAGACCAATGATAAAGGCTTCCTCAAACCCTCCTCAGTTGGCTCATTAAACACCACTGAACACAATGAACTGACAAAACACTTCTTCACTGGTGCCAACAAGGGTCTTGTCATGCTTCCATGGACTTCGGAACAGCATTTTGGTCATCAGCCCCAATTCTCCTGAGCAGTTTGGCAGCAATAGCGTAGACAGCAGTGAGTCCGGCTGATGGGCAAGACAAGGAGGGATGCTCCCCCTCCACGCCCTGGCAAAGAAGATCCTTGGATCTAATAGTTCATATCCTGGCCTGCTCCCGCCTTGCACAAGGAGAATTTGCCTGTCAGATTAATAATGCAGTCAATGCAGCTTGTCACCATGCATAAGGTGAGCTGTGATAAGCCCAGGATCCGATAAAGCTGTCTTCAACACTGACAGCTTGTGTAATTTCCCAGACTGTCGGCAGCAAAGGAATAGGAAGAAATTTAACGGGACTCTTCCAAAGTATTTCTTGGGTTTGCTGATCCTGCCAGCAGTGGGGGGAAAGCAGGCAGGTGAAGACCAGGATCAGTAACAGGGCACAGCGCGTGATGGCAGCCCGAAATCCCCACAACAAAATCCTCCCATCTGCCTTTGCTCAGACACCGGGTTTAGTGGATAAGAGTAACTGCAAAGAACTTCTGTCGAGTACTTGGCTTTGTGTCACGCAATATTCAGGTGGAAAACCAGCCCAACCGCTCTCCTCCCTGGCTGAGGTTGCAGAGAATCAGAGAAACATCTGGGTGGAAGAGAAATCTGGAGACCTCTGTCCGACCATCTGCTCGAAGCAGGACTATGCCCAACAACTGATCAGGTCAGCCATGGTGTGGGCTAATCAAGTCTTGACAACTTCCAAGGATGGAGGTTCCCCCGCTTTCCTGAGTACCTCTTCCAGTGCTGCACAATCTCCTGCAAAAAAACTTTTCCTGATGTTCAGTCTGAACATCCCAACATCTCAGAGAAACAATATTTGACTGGAATATGGCTACAACCAAGGGGAGTGATGTATGAATCTGCGTAACAGTTTTGCAGGAGAAGTAAAAAGGCATCAAAGAAAGAGCAGGGAAGTAGAAGAATTCTAGCCTGACATTCTAAAAATCAAGTGTTTCATGCCAGCAGTTACCTCACAATAAAATGGAAAAATAACCCTGAAACAAAGGAGCTTTTTTAAAATAAAATATCCAAAAGCAGAGGGTGAGCTGCATTGGGGAGGGGAGGGTCTGCCTATTGAATGTGGAGAGGGTAGGAGCTCTCAAAATCAGGTAGTAAAATCAGGGGCAGAGCCCCCTTCACTCAGTTTTCCTCCTAAATTTCCACCCCTGCCTGAACCCACCCTTAACCCCTACGTGGGTGTATCTCGGACCACGCCGCGTCCCCGCAGACCCCTCCTCTGCAAACCATGAGTTCAGAGACCACACCAGGCATTATGTCATCCTGCGAGGAGGAGCTGGGCAATCCCGCAACCACTTCTTTCCCAAGCCCTTTTATTCAACCCCTCCTCCAGCAGCGTTGCTGAAGAACTGGAAAAAGGAGCCTGGCCGCAGGGGAAGGGGTACTTCAAGAGGAGATTTTTCCCACACCCCCACCCCGTCCCTGCGCCGGGATCTCCCCATCAGCATCTCAATATTAAAAGGGCTGCGGTGCGGGGTTGAGAGCGGTTAAACTGCCTCCCCGGCTGCTCTTCACCTGCTGTGCGTAAAAGGCAGCTCCCTCTCGCTCGCAAGAAACCCCCCCCCCCGTGTGCAGCAAAAGGTGATGTCATCCTTTCCCCGCTCCCGAAATCCAGCTCCTTGCTGAAACTGGGCTTGGGGGCTGGTGTTATTAACAGTCTCTTTTGACACATCCTGTGCTCTGATGATTTCTTTCTTTCTTTTTTTTTTTTTGTCTCTTTTTTTTTTTTTTAATTTTATTTTTTTTATTTTCCACTCCACTTTTCACTTTTTGCTGCACAGTGACCAGGCTCCTGAGAATCAGGTTGATTGAATTTCTATGCCTTGCAGCTTCCCTGGAGTCCACATAATTTATGTAAATACGAGAGATAAGGAACGAGGGGGAATCACAAGAAAAATGGAGCATTAAGCCGCCAAGATCCATTAAATTCTCCATCACCCTTTTCAGAATCTCAATGTTCAGCCGTACCCGCCCCCATGTTTTCTCCCTGCCACAGCAGCATGGATCAAATTAACACTCATCGGGCTGAGGAAATCCACAGGATCAGTCCTGCCTCCTGCCTAACATTTGGGTTTAGCCCTGCCTGCAATGAATCAGCGCACAGAACGAGCCCTGTTTGAAAAGCAGGTGGTGCAGCTGGTTGCAGCCTTCTTGCCCGGCTGTATCGTGAGGCGACGCCGAGCAGCTGGAGGTCCCTCCGGGCAGGAATGATGCAGGGCACATCCCAATGTCCATAGGTGTTCTTGGGTAAAGCAAGATGAGCAGGGCTTCTCCATTTGGGGATATTTGGGAGACCTTCTGCACTCCTTTGGGGTGTATCATAGAATCATAGAATCACAGAATGGTTTGGGTTGGAAGGGACCTTAAAGATCATCCAGTTCCAACCCCCCTACCATGGGCAGGGACACCTCCCACCAGACCAGGTTGCTCAAAGCCCCGTCCAACCTGGCCTTGAACCCCTCCAGGGATGGGGCAGCCACAGCTTCTCTGGGAAACCTGGGCCAGGGTCTCACCACCCTCACAGCAAAGAATTTCTTCCCGAGATCTCATCTAAATCTCCCCTCTTTCAGTTTAAAACCATTACCCCATGTCCTATCGCTCCACTCCCTGATCAGAAGTCCCTCTCCATCTCTCCTGGAGCTCCTTCAGGTATTGGAAGGCCATTATAAGGTCTCCCCGGAGCCTTCTCTTCTCCAGGCTGAACAATCCCAACTCTCGCAGCCTGTCTTCATAGGAGAGGGGCTCATGTTGCCAGATAATGGAGGGTGAGTCTAAGCCCACTGTCTTGATGAGACCTAAGCAGTCCCTGGGGTTTGCCCAAACCAGCTCTTCAACCCAAAACTGTGCTAGGAAGGAGAGGGAACAAGGTCAGCAGCCTGTTGCCCTCCTTCATTCAGGCTCTGCCCTTCCTAAGTCCTTCTTAAGAATCTTGCTGAGTTTAAACCCCTTCTCTGACCTGCTCATCACCTAGTTGTGTAGGTAGGGCTCAACAGCCAGCAGACATCCCCATGAAATAGCGCCAAGACAACGGTGGCCTATCTCATCACACTTTTCCTAGCACTGTTTTGGTCCACGACCAGAAGCAAAGACCAAAAAAGCTTCCTGAGGTTGGTTTGGGAGGTGGCCCGGACTGGGGACAGTTCCCAGTTGGCAGGCTGGATGGAAGCACTCTGTTTCAAGAAGGATGCAAGGACAACAGGGATGGGAGATGCTACAGGGAAGGCATGACCAATAGGCCTCAGGGCCAGAAAACATGTCTGGAAATCCATTTCTAAGGTGTACAACTACTTGGTAGCACCATCCCAGGCATGGGGCAGTTGTCTACGTGAGCACAGACATGCGCCGACCACCACTACCAGCTCCCACGCTGGGCTGAGCCCAGATTGTGGACCAGAGTCACCACGGTTACAATGTCCACAACCAACAGGGGTGCTTGAAGGGTACCTGCATTCACAAACGGCAGCTGAAACCACTTCTGACAGCACCAGGAGCCTTGGGGCTGGTTTTACTGTCTGGAAGTCACTCAGACCCAGACACCTCTTCTTACACACAGCCGCCGGCTTCCCTGCGATTTTCAGTTCTACACAGAAAATACAGTTAACTCTCTTCAGAAATCACAGAATCACAGAATGGTCGGGGTTGGAAGGGACCTCTGGAGATCATTCAAGTCTAACACCCTGCCACAGGTTGGACAGGAACCAGGGTGGGTTTTGAATACCTCCAGAGATGGAGACTCCACACCCTCTTGGGCAGCCTCTTCCAGGGCTCTGCCACCCTCACAGGAAAGAAGTTTTTTCACACATTGAGATGGAATTTCCCGTGTTCCAGTTTGTGCCCATTGCCCCTTGTCCTGTCGCCAGGCACCACTGAGAAGAGTCTGGCCCCATCCTCTTGCCACCCGCCCTTTAGCTATTGCTCAGCATCGATGAGATCCCCTCTCAGTCTGCTCTTCTCCAGCTGAACAGCCCCAGGTCTCTCAGCCTTTCTTCAGCAGAGAGATGCTCCAGTCCCTCGACCACTTCAGTAGCCTCCACTGTACCCCTCCAGCAGTTCCCTGTCCTTCTTGAACTGGGGAGCCCAGAACTGGACCCAGTGCTCCAGGTGTGGCCTCCCCAGGACAGAGTAGAGGGGGAGGATGACCTCCCTCCACCTGCCGGCCACGCTCTTTTTAATGCCCCCCCAAGAGACCATTGGCCTTCTTGGCCACAAGGGCACACTGCTGGCTCATGGGCAACTTACTGTCCATCAGGACTCCCAGGTCTCTCTCTGCAGAGCTGCTTTCCAGCAGGTAATCCCCTAACCTGTACTGATGCATGGAAATATGTATTTTCCCCTCTCCAAACGGATGGCATTACTAATAATACCACAGACTTTTTATTTAGGTTTCGAGCTCACGGGCAGCACTTGAATTGCTTTTCTTAACAAGTGTGACAGATAGAAACATCTCTGTAATGGAAGTAAAGACTCTCCAACAACAGTATGATTCTAGGATGCTGGAGCTTGAGGAAGGACATTGCAAATCCTGAGTAGTGATGAAGTCCCAAGAGCAGAAGTCATCAGCTCTCACTCAGCCCTGTCCCTAACCTGGATGCTGCAGCGTCACCTCAGGTGTTTCTGCTTAACAGTGCTAACTCTGCAGAGTCAATCCTGTGCCCAGGGCACAATTAACTACTCCAATAATCAAATATCAACTTATAGATCTTTCAATATTCATTCAGGATCAAGATCTAATTAAGACTACAAATGAGTTAATCGCGTGTGATGGGGTCTTCTAAGAAAATTACACCCAAGACTTACGTTCTGTCTGAGCTGCAGATACTTTAGACAAAGCCCCAAAGCAGAGACTGAAATAATGAAGATTAGATGGTTATGAAAAAACAAAACTGCATAGGTTTCAAAAAAGAAGGTTACCTATAATCTGCAGCTTGGAGTGCTGAATTATTTGAGACAAATTTGATTTGACAGATTCCCTTGAAATATCTAATAATTTTGCAAATCACTTTGCCCCAGCACTCAGTGACCAGCAACTGAAAGAGACCGATTGAGTGTCTCCCTTTGCCTGGGCAAAATATCTAGTTTTGAGCGGTGGGCAAATGAAACACACTACCAAGACCACCCTTGATCAGAGCCAAAAAGAGGCCAAAGAGAAATGACAAACTGTTTGAACTTCCAAACCAACAATGGGAACAACACAGCGCAGCCTGAAGCGCCCTGCAAATAATATGTGTGCCTGACATTTAACAGGGTTTGAAAGGTCTGTGCCTTGGCTTCATCCTGTCCCATGGATGCATCATTTGCTGTGCTATCATGCTAAAAACGACTACGGTCATTAGGAACAATTTATGCTTAGGAAAATAATTACGGTCATTAATGGGGCTGAAAGCAGACGCCATTAGGAAGCGGGAGTGGAGTTGTGACAGCCGACCGTGCATGCGATGTGATTGACATACACGGCAATTATGGTGTTCACAATGATTAGGCATCCCGACTAACTCAAGTTAAGGCTCAGAAGGGAGCCAGTAAGTGATATATCCAATGGATGTCTGAGAAAGGCCAACAGGATCACAAGAAGACAAGCCACAGCAGTGTCTTGGAGAGCATGGGTGGTAGTCACCAACAGTCTCTGTTGACCACGATGGTGTATAAAGTGTGCCTGCAGTTTTAATTCTACTAGTAATATTCAGTGAGTGATGTCAGTGGCTTGTAAATAAGGTTATTTACCTTATGGTCCTGGCTATTGGACCGTAACATCACAGAAAAACAGTGTCTGCAAAGAGATGCCTGAACTACTGGGTGAACTCCGGGCCAGCTGGTGGCATAGGTTGGACTGAGCACAGGTAGCTGCATGGAAGAGATGGCTTATCCTCTGGTGTAGCTCTCCCCATGGAAAACGGCGGTGAAATAAAATCTATAAGTATCCGATGGGGATAAGATTTTCAGGGCGGGTCACAGGCTGTGACCCAGAAAACAGTGGTCTGAGAAACTCAACGAGAATGAGAAAGTCCCGCCTGGATTTCCTCAGGCTCCCTCTTTCTGTGAAAAGCACGGGATTATTGGCAGTTAGTTAATAAAGCTCATTTGGGCTGTCTGGACAGTCGCCTAAAGATGTAATATATTACTTAACAAAAGAGTGAATTTGGAAAGGATACTGGTTAGCGAAACTGGCCAATGGTTGATTGATATCTACACTGATAATACAAATACAAACTGTTTTCATTGAGAACAACTAGGAAGGGAAGTTTAACTCAGCACATGGCTATTCACATCTAAGGCAAATCTCTTCCATCCCCAAAGCAGTGGCCTGAAATCAGGCTCCCTGGGTACCCTGCCCACAGGTATGAATTTCAGCAGGTGGATGGCCACAGTTTTGCTCCATGGAGAACAGCAGCGATGTCCCAGGGGTGATCAGACCGTTGTGCAAAGCCCCAAAGCCACCTTCTGATTTGATATCCAGGAACTCATCCAGGTGCCATCCACTTCTTTGCCAAAAAGTTGTTCAAAACGCTTTCCTCTCCATTCATTAACTCCAAATCCACAGACCATCTACTCCCCTCAGCTTCCAAGTTATACTCCTGGTGACCAAATTTCCAGCTGCCTCTATAGACGGATTGAAAAACGTCTTGTCCCTTCAGCAGAGAAACAAGTGATCATGTTTGCTCCCCATTGCAGCGATAAACCCCCCCTAACCGTGTTCTTTGCAAGTATCTGGTCTTGCATTGACTTCCAGGCTGAATTTTGCTGATTCAGCAGCTAGAATCTTATTGTGATTTAACTTGATAAATTGAGGAGTCTTTTAGCAGAGGGGATCTCCTCGGTGTTTATTTAGTGAGCCAGATTAAATCAATCCATCGCATTGTGTGCAAATGCATGACTGAAGGCCAGGAGAGCAGCCCGAGAGCCGGACAGGGAATATTGGCTAGTCCTGCTCACCTTGGGATTCCCCCTGGTGAGAGGGGAAGGTGTCACCAGAGAGAGAAAAGCACGCAGACAAGTGGGTGATCAGGAAAGAATGGGTTAAACCATGACAAAAGATATAGTTCTGTCCAACTTCCCATTTGGTTGAATTAAGCACAGCACAAAATGAATTAACTGTTTGCAAACTGAGGATGTTTGTGCCCTGAGGCATCGCTTGGCTTGGGAAGACGTAGGAACGGCCAGCAACACTGAGGTCCCACCATCAGTAAGTGCCGAAGTGTCAGGAGGATAAATACATCAAGGCTGCAAAGTGCTCAGATGTTAGCAAAATAAACATGGTGGTGCTTTGGACTGCAAGGCTGACTGGACAGGAGGGGGAATTACCATCATGTCAGGCAGGACACAAAGGTTAAGTGGATACTCAAGCTTTGGTGCTGCCTCCCAAGGCTTCAGCATTTCTATAAATAGTTCATTTAATAAATAAGCCAGTTAGTTTTGCAAACGTGGAGTCCCTTCATACTGTATTCCAGCAGGTGGTACATGAAACATGGTGGCAGGAGGCAGCATTGCCAGACTTGCAGCATGGGGAAGACTAATTAACAAGCAAACAACCCAGCATCCAGAAAGTGAGTCTGAACAGGCAGCGTGGAGAGATTAAGGCAGCCAGGAGCACAAGCTTGCCAGGGAGAAGAGCCCCCATAGAGTCATGGAAGAAGAACTGAGGCCAACTGCAGAGGTGAACATGGATGATAACAGTACATAAGAAAAAAAAAAATACATTTTATCACTGCATTGCTGGGGACAAAATCATACGAGAAGTGAATAAGAGCAGTGCCAATGCCAATTTCCCAAAACACAGTTATTCGATGATTTTGAGTCCCAAATTAAAAATGGGGCAGTTGACTAGACAACCTCCCGAGGTCCCTTGCAACCTCAAATACTCTGTGACACTGTGAAATGTCTGTAGTGGAGAAGGTTGTGTCCATGGACTGCAGTCAAACCCATGTAGTCCAAAACCAAAGGGGAAAGTGGGCTCAAGGGATCACTTCTGAAGCAATGGGGAGGCAGCCTTGTTTGGAAAGACAGCCAAGAGTCTGGTAGCAAATACAAACCACAGAGAAATTCCTCAAACTTGCTTCCTACAGGGAATTAGACAACAGCGTAGCACGAAGACGGTCCAAGAAGCAAGGCTTTCCTTCCCATCAAGGTTGGTTCCTTGCAACATGGCCACACAGCATGGACAGTCCAGAGAGGCAGATAAGAGAAAGCCAAACCAGCCACGTTTGCATTAGTAACCTCTGGTCCCTTCACGCCAGCGATCATTTGCAAAGGGAAAGAGAGAAATACAAAAAATATGAAAAAGAAAGGTATAACAACCCATGCAGAGCACAGAAGAAATCAAGTTGCAGAAGGAGGAGGCACCCTGAGGCTGTTTGCTTGCCTAAGGCTGGAGAACAGTGTTCACACCCGGCCACCCTGAAAAGGATGTGTTTAGAGATGAAGCCATTTCATTTTAGAAACATTATGCCTTTTGCCATGCTGGTCCTCAGGGCAGACCAGGCGGTGGCCCTTGGCCTATTCACACTAGCGAGATCATGTGAAGGTGGCATCTCCACAAGCCTTGCACACAGGAGAAGTTGGATGACTCCTTGTCTCTTGGCTCCACCTTCTCTAACGATGTAAAGAGTGTGAGGCAGAACGACCTACTTGTGTCGTGCTCCGAGTGCCTCTTTTTGCTCCAGCCAGGACATCTACAAGCATTGCTCTTCCTGAGGCTCCTCTTCTGTCTATTTGCTCTCCCCTTCCATCCTCTCCTGGCCCTCACCCATCCCCTTGGCTCACCTGGAGCTGGGAGTGTTGCAAAGGCACTTTGAGAGATGCAATGGGAACAAACAGCAGCAGCTGGACCACTCACAAGCCCCACTTTTGCCATGGGAGGAGGAGATGTGGTGGAGAAGCATCCCTTGACATTGTGCTGCCCATCAGTTCCCTTGAAACATGGAGCCGGGTGCCCCCCTTGATCATGATGTAAATCCACTGGTACGATTAACGTTCCTCCGGGTTTAGGGTAGGATTATTGAAGTCATCCTCTCCTCTCTCCCCGCAAGGAAAGACAGGAGGACCTGGGCTTCTGGGGATAGGGCTCTTCTTTTGGTGGGCGTATTTATTTATTTGACTGCTTAGCCAAAAATAAACGAGGGATGAACTTTTCAAGAGCTCTCAGAATTGGCAACACTCTGCTCCTTCATTGATTTCAGAGCTATAACCCCTGTTGACTTCAATGGCAGCTGAGATAGCCCAGCGCTGAACTGCTTTGGAAAATCCAGCCCTAAAAGCATAAATTCCATTAATCTTTTTTTTAAAGATTTTTATAAAAACTATTGCTGCGCACATTATCACGGGCTTTCGGCACAGCTCCTGCAAAGCCAAAGACATTTTCACTGCATCTTTTGAGGCGGTCATAAAGAACGTCCTGTCTGCATTATTGAGCTCTTGCAGATATTTCTTTGTCCTTTACTTGCGGCTGTAGCCTAACAGTTGTGACAGATTTCATTTAAGGTCCTTTATTTACAGCTACGATGGGCTCTCGTTTAATCAGCCCTGTCCATCCCACCTCGCACATTATATGTGGCTAACACTACTCTGGCTGGTTTTCTGGTCTGCTGCTAAGAAGAGAACAGGACACACGAGAAGAAAAACCTCGAATTAGACAGCTAATGACGTTTTCCCTCTCCCATGGGTGAATGGTGTGTGTCACATTGTCTTCCCCACTGTTGAGTTGTCACGCCAGTCTTCAAAAAGGGCAAGAAGGAGGATCCAGGAAACTACAGGCAGGTCAGCATCACCTCCAGCCCTGGAAAGGTTATGAAAGAGCTCATCCTGGATGTCATCTCTAAGAAGAAAAAAATGTCATCGGGAATGGTCAGCACAGATTCACCAAGGGGAAATCACGCTTGACCAATCTGATAGCCTTCTATGATAGGATGAGTGGCTGGGTGGATAAGGAGAGAGCAGTGGATGTTGTCTACCTTGACTTCAGCTAGGCTTTTGACACTGTCTCCCATAACATTGTCATAGGTAAGCTTAGGAAGTGTGGGTTAGATGAGAGGACAGTGAGGTGGATTGAGAAGTGGTGGGATGCCACAGGCTGACCTGCAGTGAGTTTCTCCTTCAGTGGGCAAGCAACCCTCCCTTGGTCATCCAGGACCTAAGCGGTGAACACCACCTTCCAAACATTGAACACCAGGACCTATAGTCAGATGATCTCCTGGAGCATGTTATTGTTGGCACTGTGGTGGCATCTCAACCCTGCCTGTATGGGAAGCTAGGTCTGGACAACATGAGGCACAGACCACCTGGATCACTTGGCATTCTCCTGAACCTGGTGGCCAGGAAACACAGGATGCCCAAGTTAGTCTCACCTTGTAGGAGGTCTGGTCATGACCCCGTTGACTGTGATCCAGCAAAGCTCCTGCACGTACTACAAACCAAAGAGACACTTCAAGTGTTTGAACCTGGGCCTTGGACTAAACTTTTAGCATGTTGCAGCGTCCACAGACTCAACCACCCTGGACTGGTGCTTAATGCTCAAGATACCTGCCATTGCTTCTGGAAGTTGCCCTGACTTAGGAAGGTGAAATGGAGATGATGCTCAAATTTTGTCCACTTTTGGTCCACTAAGACAAGGTCTTGTCAAGCCACATGCCAGATGTGTCTGCACTTCAGGACACAGGCTAGAAGATGGGTCACAGCATAAGACTCTCCAACCACCAGCTGCACTACCACTTCTCCACACTGAAGCCACCAGCTCTGAAGTTTGGCCAGTCCCACACCAGTTCATGGGGCAGCAGAAAAGCGCTGGCTGTGGGCTGCAGAGATGTAAGCTACAGAACTTCAGTGCAGAGGGAGTACCAGGAAAGACACCAACATACGCAACTCTGCTTGTGAGAACTCGCACGAAAGGATGACAAAATGGATAGTCCCATCTGAAGAGCAGATGAGAGGTGGGTTCCCATCACAGCAAGCTACATTTGCAGTGTGGCTCCTGGGTGAAGAGCTGTGGCCTCCCCACCACCTCAGCATGCTCCACCCTCAAACCACCACCCCTTTACTCAACGAGCATGGCTCCTCTTCTTACTGCAGACCTGGCTGAGAAAGCCTGGTTAGTATCTTCACATTAGCATCATCACCACAATCGTTCCCTTAGGGAGCACAACAAGAGGAAGCTAATGCGAGGGGACGGGCCTCACCATCATCTGTTCCAAAAGTGACAAAGATCTCTGGTCATTCTAATCTCTTGAGGGTTGAGCCCCACAGCCGAAGGGCAGCTGACCTTGCTGCACTTGAGAAGTTCACCCGAGGCCTCGTTAGTGCCAGTCTCCCCAGGGAACCGAGCTGTCTCAGTTGGTCACATCATGGGGGGGCAGGAGACAGATGATGTGACAAAGAGTTTCCCCACCCTGACTTCATCTATTTTCTATTTCGCTAATCCTGGTGCCTTCCCACTGCCCCAGAGCTCCCTGTGTACCACAGCCCCTGTTGTTTGTTCAGAGCAGAACCTGGATGCGGTTTCAAACCATGAAGATGTATTTTCCTCTCAGATCTTCCACCTTTGAAGTACCACCTCAGCACTATCGCTGCCCTGTGCTAACTCCAATAGTGCACCTAGGAACCACCTGGGCCAATGCTATTGGCCCCAAATCATGCCCTGGCACTGCAGGTCTGCAAGGTGGCTCACAGAAATGATGAAGCAGTTGATACCTCAAGCCACTTTTAGGCACTTTCAAAACTTCATTTTGATACACCCTGGCCACATAACTGCTGGGGTACAACTCTGGACTCCTTGTTGGTTTTACACCATGGTTATTGGAGGCCACGAGGTCTGAAGGAGGTCTATGCTAGGAGATCTGAAGACCACAGAATTAGAAGAGAGCATCTGATTCACAGAGCACCTCAGGGTGGCAAAGTGAAATACCTTAAAGGGCTGTTACAATGTGGAAACCACATTTTACACCATTTGTAAAGCTTGCAGGAGTTTCATGGAAGCAAAAGAAAGTCCCAATAACTTAGGAAGATCACTTGCTACTAGGCTCACAACCAGAGGTGGATTGCTTTGTGTCTACTTGTTTTCCTGTCATCAATGCCCCACAGTTCTACCCTCAGAGAAATTTTCACCTCTTTCTCTTTTTCCTTATCTTTTTCTGATAGCAGAGTGATTTTCTTTATGGTGCTCTGAAGCTGGAAATGTCTGTGGCAGAGCAGAGGTGTTCTATGCTCAAGCACTCCAGATTAATTACTGATGGGGCCTCTTCTTTCTCCATGAATAAATCAGGACTCTGCTTTCAGCCTCTTTTGGGACTTTTCCAAAAGCCCCTTCCTGCACTCAGGCAGGAATTTGTTTAATTCATGCCAGTGGGGACCTTTTCCAACAAATGTTATCACAATCCCATCACACTGAAGAAAGCAACACGAAAGGGAAGACCCAGTACCCATGGTGGTTTGGCACATTCCTGTGGTAGATGATGGAGACCACAGGGTCTCTCTGCCAAGGTCCAGGCTGTTGCCTCACTCACCAACACAACATCTGATGCAGGGTCAGAAAAAAGAGGGGTTCAGCATTGTCACTTCTGGTTCTGCAAGCTAAACAGCCCCCAGAAAATGTGCAATTACCCTGAGAACTGGATGCTTTGGTTTTCAGGAATGATGCCTACACGCAGTAAGTGAATTAGCACTGACCCAAACAAGTCCCCAAATATGGACCATCGCCACCAGAGCTTAGACATCATAGGGTCCTTTTCTCAGGCAGTTTATACCAGCCACCCAACATTGCCACTAAATAGGCTCCTTTTTTCTTTTTTTTTTTTTTTTTTAATTTTTTCAGTTGCATTTTTCACCTATATTGGTTCTTAGAATAAGTAGATTTATTCCCGGCACCCAGGAGGAAATTTCATGCTTGTTTCAAATTTTGAAGTTTTTCAGCTATAGAAAAAAAAAAAATCAGCAAAAATATAGAATCACTAAATTAATGATTCTTTAACTTGTACACCAAGCAGTAAAAGAATTGGTAAACAATCATCACTCTACCCAGAACAGAGCTCTCCCAACCCCTCCTCCTAGTCAGGCTACCCATCTATGAAATTTTCTCTGCAGATTTATTTCCAGGGAAAAAAAAAAAAAAATCACTCTGATTACAGCAGGAAGAGAGTTTAGAGTAGAAGAGCTATTTCCCAGCGGTGCTGGGGGCTCTTACAGTATATCACATCACTGCAACTTAAAATATTGCTGTGCATCAGCTGAGACTTGGTTATTGCTCACGTGTGTGGTTTTTACTCAGAGGCAGGTATTACTATTGCTATATTGTTATCCTCCTTCCTGATATATAAAATTAAGCTGAATTCCTTTGCATTTTCTATGGGCTTGCCTGCCTATCCAGTTGGTTACCAAAGCTCAGCTGATTTGTGCTAATTTCTTAACCTGGTTTTGTGGCAGGGTCCCGGGTGGATTGAACTAATTTGAAATAAGGCATGTCTGATTCTGGAATAAGAGCATCAACACAGGGAATTAATTATGAACCACTAATGTCAAGTATGTTGTCCAAAATGAGTCCTTGGATAGATGAGGCTTAAGGCCATCTCTATTTTTTCTCAAAAGCAGATTTTTTTTTCCTTGGTCTGTCTCTTGATCTGTCTGTATATCAGGGAATACTCACACATACATATATATATTCTATATTTTGCCTTTGCCTTATTTCAACCTCTGATCTGTCAAGACCAGCTCTGTGAATGGGATGCTCAGTGTGCAAAGTCCTTCCCGCACTTAGGGCTTGATCTTGCCCTTTAAGTCATGAGGCTTATTTTGTCTACAAGAAGTTACTCAGACCACAGTCCTCACATAAATCAGAGTTCCTCAAGACCGACTGTATGGGAGCACCCTGAAAAACTCTAACCTTGTTAGAGACCATGATAGAGACAAGGTAATTGTGCTCATTTTGTCACTTATTTGCTCAAATTGTTTTCAGTTAGAGCTGAAGTGCATGGGCAATTCCTAATTGCAATATAACCATGACGAAGTGAGGATAAATACTAAACTTAGTTTGACTGGAGTGATTTGTAGTCACCAATAATGATGCTGTAACATACACACACGGTAAAGACATCCTTAGGAAAATCCATGTGGACAGTAGATAAAATAAGGGGATGATAGCAGGCAGATCCTTTGGGGATCTCCCAGAGGTAAGGCGAGGTTTCCAACCTCCCTGTCAGACTGTGCAGTCTCTGGTAAAGTTAACAAAGTGAATTATTGCTCTGATTTCAGCTGTAAGGAAGGACAATTCTGTGTCTTGATTGCCGCTTGAGTAAACCTGTGAGTCCCTTTAATGGTTCTGGTGTGACTAGTCATAAATAAACCTCACAAAAGTAACAGTTAATTGGACCTTAATGCGATCTGATGGCCAACATCTCTCTCCGCAGGTAGTCACGGTGCTATGAAGTGCAACAGGGCAAGATGCAGTCATTGCTGTGCCTGGGTGTATATAAAGAGGACACTCACCAGTCTCTTCTCCTTCCAGATGTTTGACACCCTTTGGACATGTTGGACATGTCACAAGCTGGGGAGGTTGGGGGACACGCTCTGATTTTGCAACAATGGGCTACAGTCCTCATTGCTCAAGAAGCCCTATCCAGGCAGCAGACATCCAGCTCTCCTGGACTGTGTTTGCTTGAGAGACGCATCTGAGGTAGGAAGACCCAGAAGGTGATGGGGAAGATTTTGGATGGATGCACTTCTCTGGAGAAGAACAACTGAAAACCTCTGGCCAATATCAACCAGAGCTTTGCCCAAAATTTGGTGGGGCTAGGATGACTCTCCACAGGCTTCGTGGTAGAGCTTGGAGCTCCTGGCACCTAAAAGCAATGACAGACTTGGTGGTGGTCACTGCAGAGCTCAGCCAGCATGGGAAATGCCACCATCCCTATAAGGGAAGGGGCTAAGGAGAGGGTCTCCTCCAGGAGTTGTCATCTGTGCAGGGTGAAGGGCTGGAATGCATCTCATCCACAGCTCTGCTGCTAGATGTGTCTCCTCACCTGCCAGAGCCCTTGGGACTAACCCTGGGGAATGTACATCCCCTTGGGAAGCGTGTGACAGGTTTTGCCCAGTGAAACCCTCAGTTTTACAACCCAGACAGCAGGTGACAGTGTGAAGATCTCAAAAGAGAAATTACCATTTTTTTCAAGAGTAAACACCACTGGGGCTTTGAGCAACCTGCTCTCGTGGAGGTGTCCCTGCCCATGGCAGGGGGGTTGGAACTGGATGATCTTTAAGGTCCCTTCCAACTCTAACCGTTCTGTGATTCTGTGATTCTCCTTTCCCCTGGGACTCATCACATATCAAGCACAGGCACACAGCCTGTATCTTCTACCTGCCCCTCTACATACACCTGTGGGTGCAAATCTGACATGCCCCAAACATGCATGGGGACCTGTCTGCTCAGCTCCTGACCCCACTGGCACCCTCTGACCTCCCCTACACTGTGAGAAGGCTGCCAGGACATCCCCATGAGTGCCCAGCTCACGTCCCCAGCATCTCTGCATGCTCTCTGCAAGGGCTGGGGTTTCGGTGACATTATTTCAGGGAGGAGGGGGCTGTGATGTCAGCTTTTCATCAGCAGCTCTCCTGCTTGCACACACACCCACCCACTTGGGGACTTCTATAGGTCTCCTGTGAAACTCCCCTCCAACCTGAGGAGGGCCAGCTTGGACATTGGATGAAGTTAGCTGAGGATCTCCCTCACTGCAGCCCATGCCCGCTGCCTGTCATCCTTTTATTGGGCACTTCTGAGAAAAGCGTGTGTTGATCTTCTCCATTCCCTCCACTCGATATTAGAAGACAGAAATTCAATCGCCCATCACCTTCTCCTCCCCAGGCTGAACTCACCTGGCTTCCTCAGTCCCTTTTCATAGATCAGATACAAGCAGACAGAGGATGCTTCTCTGCAATGAACCCAGGATAAGTCACCACACTCCGTCTGTGGCTCAGTTTCCCTTCATTTTCTCTAGCAACCTTCTCAATATCCATAGAGAGCAGACATTGTCCCTCATCTGTGCAGCCTCCAGTTGCTTTCCACCCAGGGGCACCAGACACCTCCCAGTCTCCTTGAGAAACTTCACACCTCCAGGTGACTGCCCACAATACACGGACTTGCTTTTCTCACGCTTGTGTCACCATCCCACCTCAACGCAACCCACCAGCCTCCAATGGTTGAAGGACAATGACCAGGGACAAGGCCAGGACCATGAGCAACACCACCAGGCACTGCACTACTACAAAGCTGAAGACACCAGAAATCGGGAGGGCACGCAGCAGACTGGGATGAAAATTCCTGGAAATGGACAAATCCTAATTTTGGCTGTGAATTCTCCTACCCTAAGAGCTCTGCAAACTTTGGTTCCTCCTCCTTTCCATTAACCCCCTGTCTTTTTTTTAAGAACCAAAAGACTGATGGAGCTTAAAAAGATGAATTACCTGATCTGCATATTCAATGAAGCTCAAATGCTTCATAAATGCGACATGAGTTTTAACAGTATGTAATGATATGCATTAATTAATAACTCTTTAAAGATGTCAAACATTTGTAGATTTAAAAACTTTATAACTTTCAATAAATTCAGTGGGGCTTAATGAATTCCTCCAGATTTATACAGCTTCTGAAACAAGCTCCATCTCAAACAAATTCAATAATGTATGCAATTTTAAGAGAAAGAAAGAAAGAAAAGAAGGAAGAAATAAAAAGAGTGGAGGAAAAAAAGGGACAATTTATTAAGTCTTGATTTAACGGGAAATAGATGTATTAAATCACTTCAGCATTTTATTATGCTACTTGATTGATTTTTGAGTGATTCTGTGGAAGAACTCTTGATGCAATAAGGGGCAGGGAGCTCACAGGGTGGGCAAGCACCCTCTGTGAAAAATTTGGGATGACTCCTTTTCATGTGGTTGGGGTAAAAAGTCCAAAATGGGGATTTATCACTGAGGAAGTGAACTCCAGAGACCTGAAATGGTCAAACTGCATCCTAGGAGGCCAATGGGGCCAGTGTGTACACTGATTAACACTGAGTGACTCGGGACATTTTGATTAACCCAAAAAATATCCAAAAGGTGAAAATCTCACTTGTCAAATGATTTTCCACAAACAGAAAGGTTGTTCTGCAGAACAAACAGGTACAGGATCTCAACTCCTTTCTCCCAGTCCAAGAAGAAAATAAGAGCTGCGATATTAACATTTACTCTTGGATGGAGTTTGATTTTCTGCCATTTCTGGAAATTTTATTAATTCAGAATGTGGCCTCTTTATGTCTCATTTACCAGTGCGAACTTAATTATTTGTATTATGATAGTAGTTGTGTTCCCCTCCTTAGAAAAGGGATAACACACAGCTGGAGTCAGTCCTCCCCAGATGATTTATGGTTATTAGCAGAAGAGTTTCATTTACATCCCCCCCCTTCCATAGCACAGAAGCTCCAGAGATCTCAGCCTAGGTCCTACAAAGGGATGTCTTCCAGCTCCGACTGGGAGTAGTGAACTGCGGTGATTGGGAAGTGATGAATCATCTGAAATGGTGTCAGACCCCAGAAGAAAATCCCAACTCCCATGTCCCAGCACCGCGCCTCGGCCTCGAGGCTGCTGCTCCTCACCAAGCTCTGAAGGTCGCTACGGCTGGTGAGACTTCATTTTCCAACTCGGTGGCTGTCCACAGGCAAGGGTGGCGTTGTTAAAATCAGCTATTTCGCTGGAATGTGCCCATCTTGAGAAATATTTGAAATATTCTGTAATCAAAATAGGCAACTTCCTTTTTTTTTTTTTTTTTTTTTTGAATTAGAATTATTAACTTCAAAAACGTTGGTTTTGTTTTACAGGATGATGTTTTGATTTTTTGGAATCAGAAGGCTACAATAATAGCAAGAAAATAGCAGCAAGTACCTGCAAAATGAAACCTGGCTATCAATTAAAATACGCGTACGTACATGTCTCTATACATAGATGTCTCTATATACATCCATATCTCTATCTGTATCCATATCCACACAGCTATGCGTACACACACACCCCCTAATATATACATTTTGCAAGTATTATTTCTGAAGCAAACTATTTCAGAAATCCAATTCCACAAGCATATCCTAAAGGTCAACTTCTTACATCCATTTGGTATGAACACAAAGTCTGGATGTTCCAATTTCCCCCCACACCGTTGGTAATCACATATTTCGGAGAAGCTCTTTGAACGGAGGAAAGGAAAGCGAGAGACAGGGGCAGGGCTGAAAGCAGAGCAGGGGAAGGAAAGAGAACATAACTCATCCTCATGGGCGAGACGTGTACAAATGGACTGGGATTTATCCTAAAACAACTTCCCGGGCTCATGATGGAAGACAGACAAGAGGGACCATAAAACCAACAAGTTTAGAGAGGGGAACGAGCCTTTGCCCCGGCTTGTTCAGGGAGTTATTGATTCTCCCATGCATCTCACCAGCCTTCTAGTTGAGATCACTCATCCCGCTCCTACGACATATTGGATATATAAATCTCAGGGGACGGCCACTGAAATGCTGTCCCTGCCTTCACAAAGGCCATTCTACGAGGGATGAGCTTGTCATGCCGCAGGGCATGTTGGCTGCTCTTAGATGATGGGGCTGGGGAAGGAGTCACAGGGGCACACGCAGCCACTGTGGGTTTGATAAAGGGTTGGTGTTGCCTTTTCTTAATCAAAATCAACTCGTGGCAGAATCAAAATGGCACAAATATCAGAGCCAAGGCGTAAAAATGTGGTGGTGCTAATGCAGGTCAGGATCTTCCCAGAGATTCCCTAGTAGGGACATGCCCATGGTCCCTCAAGGTCTTCCCCAATGGGTTTGCATATGTTGGAAGGCATGAAGAGGAATTATCTGGATTTGCACCCAGCAGCTGCTTTCTGAGTGAGCCCTTGTTTTTTGCACAAGAAAGATGTGAGAAGGTTGAAGACACACTGTGTCTCTGGAGAAAAGTGTGTGAAAGCAGGCTTGGGAAGAGCCCATATCAAGCTCTTGTTGGTGTTCAAGGGCCTGATTCACCCCACAGTTCTCCAGGACAAACTCTGTTAGGGGTGTTCAGGAGTAACCACACAAAATCTGGGGATTACTGTAATCCACGTGTACCTTCTTGTTCCCACTGTCCTCTGAGAGACTCATAGAAGAGACAGGCATCAAACCAAAGGTCCGTCTAGGGGTCTCTTCTCTGTAGCAGTGACCACTAGTGGGTGCCTACGGAAGCTTTACAAGGGGGCCTTCTCCTGTGCCCACCAGACACTGCAAATCAACAGCTCAGAGACCTTCTGATGGTCCTTGAGCTGCTCCATTGCTATCCACTGATGGATGTGCCCTCCAGGGACATCTGCTCCCCGTTCAAGAGACTTCCAGTCCCAACGTCCACAGTACCCTGCAACACCAAGTGCCACCATGAAATAACACCCTGCACTGCCACGTGTTTTTCTGAGGCTTGTTCCTGATCAGTTCACTGATTGCCCTTGGTCCTTTCACTGTGAACCTTCATGATTTTAGAGAACAGTCTCAGGCAACTTCATTCCCTTTGTTCCTTGAAGTCATTCATCTTAAAGGGAACTGAGCTTTCAGGAGGAACCTGGTCCACAGCCCCAGGCTGTGAGCCCCAAATCAGACATGAGTCCTAGTCCCAAATTAGCTACTGACCTTCTAAAGAGGGCTGCTTTCCTTGTGTGACCTGTATCCTTCAGGACAAGGACTGTAATGTGTGCCTCTGTCTCTAAAAACGTAGTTCAGCAGGGTTCCAACCTTAGCTTCTGCAAACTCCTGTCACGCAAACCAAACCCTAGCAGATGCAGCTCAGGTTTACCATCCTTGGTAATGAGGAGGACACCTATGCCCTCTCTAAAGCAGGCACAGACCTCATTTAGCTGCAGTCCTGACCTCCTTCACCAAGCATTTCTCATTTTCAACAGCTCACGTGGTGCTTTGCCCATGCTGTCCATCCAGTTGTACCCAACATCACGCACCCTGGGGACAAAATGGGCTGCTCCACTCCTCCCCATTTCCAGTGCAAGTGCCCTCCTGTATTCTTTGAGGGTGCCAGAGCCCTGGCAGAGGCTGCCCAGAGAGGGTGTAGAGTCTCCTTCTCCAGAGATATTCAAACCCTGCCTGGACGCGTTCCTGTGCAACCTGCTCTGGGTGACCCTGCTCTGGCAGGGGCTTGGATGATCTCCAGAGGTCCCTTCAAACCCCTACAATTCTGTGATTCTGAAATCTTCTCCTCTTTTCCTCCCCTCATTTTATCCCTGCTCCTGCTCTTCCCTGGCGACAATAAAAATGGAGCAAAGCTGCTCCGGAGCCCATATCCCAAACCGGTGCCTCTTCTGTGCCCATCAGATGCCACAACTGGGACGCTATCATTGCCCACCATGGCTTTGGCCGGGCCCCTTTTCCAGCAGGCAGCGGGGATGCTCGGCTCCTGTGATGGGACACGGGGTGGGGATGCTGCCATCCATATGGAGACTTGCACGGAGGGTACATCTTGCTGACGTGGTGCTGCTTCCTCCGCTTGGCCGAGGGAACCCGGCTGCCCGTCTGGCTCCCTCCCATCGCTCATTTGCTAACACGGATCGCCTGCTTGGATTGGCAGCATCCCGGGAACTTCCTGGCTATCGGCTTTACTGGGCAGGCCACGTTAGGAGACAAGCAGAGGAAGCGAGTCCATAATTGCAACAGAGGGGAAAGCTGCAGGGGAGTTTGTCTCTGAATGACAAACAGGAGCTGTAGAGGCAAGAAGAGGCGGAGGGAAAAGGGACAAACAGCAGGAATAGCGTGGCTTGACCTGCTTCGTTGCACGGGCTACAGCCAAGCGCCTTGGAGAAGGGGAAGGAAGGTCTCACTCCTCGCCCCTGACCAAAACATGCCCTGACCTAGGCATGTTTAGTTTGGAGAAGAGGAGGCTGAGGGGAGACCTCATTGCCCTCTACAACTACCTGAAAGGAGGTTGTAGAGAGGTGGGTGTTGGCCTCTTCTCCCAAGGGAATAATGACAGGACCAGAGGAAATGGTCTGAAGTTGCGGCAGGGGAGGTTTAGATTAGATATTAGGAAGAATGACTTTACTGAGAGGGTGGTCAGGCACTGGAACAGCCTGCCCAGGGAGGTGGTGGAGTCGCCATCCCTGGAGGTATTTAAGGAACGTGTAGACATGGCACTTCAGGGCATGCTCTAGTGCCCGAGATTGTTGGGTTGGGTGTTTTGTTTTGTGTTTGGTGTTGTGTGGTTTTCTGTTTGTTTGGGTATTTTTTTTGGTTGGTTGGTTGGTTGGTTGGGTTTTTTTGGGGTTTTTTTTGTGTATGGTTGGACTTGATGATCTCAAAGGTCCCTTCCAACCATGAAGATTCTGTGATTCTGTGATTCTGTGAAAACTCTTGGCTGCAGCCACCCACTCGCTGGACTTGGCCACGCAAATCAGACCCGGACTCGAACGGTTACTGCAGAAGACCTTGCCAAGGCCAGAGCGCCCTGATGGACTGATGTGGCATTGATGAAAAGAAAAGAAGGTGAGAAAAGAAGGCTTAGGGGAGACCTTATCACCAAGTTCTGCTATTTAAAGTGTGGCTACAAAGAAGATGGAGATTCCCTTTTAACAAAGAGTTACATGGAGAAGACAAGGGGTAAGGGGTACAAGTTACTTCAGGGGAGATTCCGATGGGACACCCAATTGGAAAGAGGAAAATCTTCCACACTGAGAAGAATCAGCCGTTGGAATAATCTCTCCAGGGAAGTGATGGATTCCCCAACGTTGGACACTTTTAAGATTCAGCTGGACAGGGTGCTGGGCTGTCTTGTCTAGACGGTGCTTTTGCCAAGAAAGGTTGGACCAGATGATCCTCGAGGTCCCTTCCAACCTGGTATTCTCTGATTTTATGATAAATAACCACTAAAGCAATGCTATAGTAATGCCTAGGGCTGCTCACAAAGGCTGGGACAGAGAGGAGATACTTTCAAGCTGATGTGACCTACTGAGCGCTGGGAAATTGAGCCCCAGACCAGTGACCCAACTTGCTCAGTGCTCCTCTGGCTGGGATGATGCTGCCCTCAAGGAAATCAGCCTTCCAGAGACGTGAGAAATGTCAGTACTCTCCCATGAAAACACAGAAGCCATGCTCCCTAGAAACACCGTGAACTTCATCTACCAACTGCTGCTGGGGAGCAGCAGGCCACCAGATTGGTTGATTTTGGATTGTTTTGCCTAAATTCAAAGGGACCACCTCAACGAAATGCAACTGGTCGGAGGCACCTAGGAAAGGAAAACTTGAAGAAAAAAATTTTTGGGGAAAGAGATTAAAATTTTCCAACAGCGTTTTTTTCTGCCCTGTGTGGCCGGCCTTGCTTGAAGGCTTGCGTACTCGTTGTTCTGAAGCTGGGGTGATGAAAAAAAAAGTCTGAGGCCTTTTTGGATAATATAATAAAGACTTAGATGCTTTTCGGATGTCAGCTGCTGCCAGTAATCAGCGATTCCCAGCTGCTGAGTCACAAATAGCTTGGAAAAAAATTTCCAGTCCTTGCTCTCCTGAGAGCTAATCCCAGAATGGGCAGTATTAAAAAAAAAAATCTCCAAATTACTAGAATGGCCCCAGAAATCTCTTTTAAGGAGATTAGTTAGATGTCAGTTCTGGATTGTCTTTAGCTCGTGGCTTTCTCCTCCATGTTCCCACCTCCTCTCTTTTCCCTGGACATCCCCACATGGTTGGAAAATTTAATTCTTCTGTCCCTCATCCTGTCCTTGTGCTGGTGACAAACGTGGCCCCAGCCTCCGAACCAGCCCAATCCCAAACACCTCGGGACCTGCTCTCCTCCTGGCAGGGATTCTGCCCTTCTGCTCCCTCCCCTGTCACCTCTCAGTGTCTGTCCCTGTCAGAAGATCAGATAATAAAACCTTTCACTAAGCAACAAAGAGATTTTTTTTTGCTGGTTTGTGGGTTTTTTTTTCTCCATTTTTCAAGAAGAACAGGGATGTTTCTGTGTGAGGTTGTCCACAAATTTTTCGAGTCACCCTTCAAACCAAACATAAGCCGTTGGCACGGCTGTTTTCAAGAGATCTTACCCTGGTGTCCAAAGGGCTCCTCTGAGTTTGTCTTAAGCTCATTCAAAATTGGTTTAGCAGTATTACTAAGAAGAAACAGAAGAAATAACCAACTCCTTTATGACACTTTTTTTAAGTGAATGCCAAGCACACTGCAAGAGTCGTCATCATTAATTAAGCATAAAAAAGGCCAACTGAAGCTAACATGAGCGTGCCCGTGCAGCTGTTTGCATAATTTTAAATAAATAAACAAATGTATGTATATATTTTAGAGCTCCTTATCCAGCTCTGGCCCTAAAACCACTTCCACACCATCACATCCTCACTCGACAAAGTAGGGTGGTTGCACCTGAGGTGTCTGTTGGGGATGGTCCCTGGGGTGGGCTGGGCTAACTCCCAGACTCAATCCAGCAACCGCTTGGGTTGGTCCTCTTCGGCCAGGTTAAAGCTGTGTTAGCAACCATGACTTCATTTTAGTAGTGTGAGTGATAAAGTTCCTTTGCACCTTCTAATTTGCTCATCTCCATCTTTCAGGTAGGGCAGGAGATGCCAGAAGCACTTCAGACCACCAGAGCCCCATGTTGTCCTGGTGGAAATCACACCTAAGCAGCTTGGCCCCAGCTAATGTCCGGTGTGACTGCACAGTTTGGTGTCCTCCATGTTGGAAATGACATCCCTGGGATTGCATGGCCCCAGTCAGGTTGGGGCTACCCCAAGGATGGGAAAACAGGAGAGGAAAGCTCAGTTTTTAGGGACAGGTCCGTATTACTAAACTCTTGTGTCCTCTGAAGGGGGGGTGGCTGTATCCAGACCTCTTCATGGGAACAGTCATGCTCCCTGCCCCATGCTTGGGCATTATGTGGGTCAGTGCTCCTTGGTCTTGGCCAACCAGTGCCATGATAAACAAGCAACATAGACAGTCAAATGGCAGACCCTGTGCCAGGCTCCCAGTGCTGCTGCATTTACCGGTACAGACACCCTATGGCTCTCCCCATTTTCCTCTGGATGACCCACTGCTCTTCCCCTCTCTCCTTGTGACCCCAGTTTTTCTTTCCTGGGACATCCCCAGTTCCAGACATCTCATTCCCCTTCCTTTTGCAAGGACTCAATATTTTATGTAAACCCAGGACACGGGAAGACATGAGACATCCACACGGAGACAGCCTCGCAAGAGCAGAAGCCTCTATAACTCAGCAGAGAATATTTTTAACATTAACAATAATAACCGGATGGCTTGGCCTACAAAATGCTGCTACAGGGCATCCATCCCAACGTGGCAACGCTCCCGAGTGGCTGCTGGGACTCTCTGAACTAAGTTTAGCCCTGAAATGAGCTCAGAACC